>NW_020185339.1:12605948-12693680 GCF_003031525.2 Neophocaena asiaeorientalis asiaeorientalis
ACACATAGACACACAGACACACAGACACACACACACACACACACACACACACACACACACACACAGGCCATGAAAAAGAATGAAATTTTGCCATTTACGACAACATGTATGGACCTGGAAGGTATTATTCTTAGTGAAATAAATCTGACAGAGAAAGACAAATACTGTGTGTTATCACTTATATGTGGAATCTAAAAAATGAATATAACAAAACAGAAACAGATGCACACATAATGCGTCTAGTGGTAACCCATGGGGAGAGAGAAGGGGGGAGGAGCACAACAGGGGTAGGCAATTAAGAAATTCAACTACTATGCATAAAAGAAATAAGCTACAAGGATATACTGTACAGCACAGGAAACATAGCCAATATTTTATAATAACTTTAAATGGAGTATAATCTATAAAAATTTTGAATCACTGTGTTGTACACCTGAAACTTATATAGTATTGTACATCAACTATACCTCAATTTTAAAAAAATCAACCTTACGTCTTACAGCTCTTCAATCTTGGTGGTGGACCTTATAGTTGTGGGTCACTTTGATGTTGAGAATAAATCACCAAGATTCTGTATCCCGTCTACATTATGGAAGATGAAAAGAAATGAATTATTAGTTTGAGGGCTCACCTTGATTCACTTCCCACCTTTAGTTTCTCGTTGGAAACCTGAGAAAATGTGTATTTCTTTATGTGTGTTGGAGCCTTCCCTTAATGAGGACGTAACTAGAAAAAAATTTTAAATTGGGCCAAAACAAAACAGAACCCCACAGCTTGCTAGACACCAGAGCTCTCTTTAGGGCATTGTGTCATCTTGCTCTGACCTTGAAGTAGCTGACTGAATGCTTCTTCAAGAGGTCTCTTGAAAGCTGCCAGAATGCATTATGTTAAGCTTTCACCTATTTTTCAAATTACTTCATTTTAAGTATATATCAGCAGGATATATACTAGAGCCTCAGCTTCCAGCCCCAACCCACCCTGGCAGGTGAGCAGACAAGCCTCTCAGGCTGATGAGTGCTGGTCGGCACTGATCCTCTGTGCAGGAACCTCTCCACTTTGCCCTCTGCACCCCTGTTACTGCTCTCTCCTCCGTGGCTCCAAAGCTTTCCCTCCACCCACCCCCTGTCTCCACCAGTGAAGGGGCTTCCTCATGTGTGGAAACTTTTCCTCCTTCATAGTGCCTTCCCAGAGGTGCAGGTCCCATCCCTATTCTTTTGTCTCTGTTTTTCCTTTCTTCTTTGCCCTACCCAGGCATGTGGGGAGTTTCTTGCCTTTTGGAAAGTCTGAGGTCTTCTGCCAGTGTTCAGTAGGAGTTGTTCCACATGTAGATGTATTTTTGATGTATTTGTAGGGAGGAAGGTGATCTCCACGTCTTATTCCTCCACCATCTTGAACGTCCCCCCCCAATAATTTTTAATTATATTTTTTGAATTACACATGTCCTACATGAATATATCGTTATTGTGAAAAATTTATATTATACAGAAGCATACAGAGTGAAAACTGAAGTACCTCTTATCTTAATTTGGATGCCCCCAAAAGCAGATTCTGAGAAAATGGCTGAAGTATAGATGTAATGGGAAACTCCTTGTTTTCATCCTCTACTTACCACTCACTGAATACTTCTGTACTCCAATGTGTGTGGGGTTTTCCCATATTAAACAAGTCTTTGGTTCTCTATAGATACCAGATGTCTTGCAATTTAATTCAATTCTGACACCATCTACCCAGAGGTAGCATCAGATCCCATAAATTAAGGACTCAATCTCACAAGACTGCTATCTCATTTCACATGCCAATTGCAAGTCCAGGTTGTTACTTGGGGTTCTGACTGAACAGCTGTAAATCAGAGGTTCCCACAACACCCACCTCAGGTTTGATAATTTGCCAGAATGGCTCACAGAACTCAGGAAAACAGTTTATGTACTAGATTATTAGTTTATTACGAAGGATACAACTCAGGAAGAGCCAGATGGAAGAGATGCATAGGGCAAGATATGCGGGAAGGGGTGTGGAGGTTTCATGCCCTTTTAAGGCATGCCACCCTCCTAGCACCTTCATGTGTTCAGCAATCCAGAAGCTCTCTGAACCCTGTCCTTCAGGGTTTTCAACTTCTGCCCCTCTACCTTTCCCAGGGATTGAAGGGTAAGGCTGATATATTAGATTCCTTTCCCTTATAGATTATTACAAGATATTGAGTAGTTCCATGTGCTATACAGTAGGTCCTTTTTGGTTATCTATTTTATATTTAATAGTGCGTATATGTTAATCCCAAATTCATAATTTATCCCCCCAACCCCTTTCCCCTTTGGTAACCATAAGTTTGTTTTCTGTCTTTGTAAGTTTACTTCTGTTTTGTAAATAATTTTGTTTGTAAATAATTTTCATTTCATTTTTTTAGATTCCACATATAAGTGGAATCCACATATTTATCTGGCTTAGTATGGTAATTTCTAGGTCCATCCATGTTGCTGCAAATGGCTTTATTCCATTCTTTTTTATGGCTGAGTAATATTCCATTATATGTAGAAATAGGTATAGATACAGATACATACCACATCTTTATCCATTCACCTGCTTACAGACATTTAGGTTGCTTCCATGTCTTGGCTATTATAAATATTGGTGTAGTGAACATTGGGGGTGCATGTATCTTTTTGAATTATAGTTTTCTCTGGATATATGCCCAGGAGTGGGATTGCTGGATCATATGGTAACTCTATTTTTAGTTTTTTAAGGAACCTCCGTACTGTTCTCCATAGTGGCTGTACCAATTTACATTCCCACCAACGTGTAGGAGGGATCCTTTTTCCCCACACCCTCTCCAGCATTTATTATTTATAGACTTCTTGATGATGTCCATTCTGACCAGTGTGAGGTGATAACACATAGTTGTTTTGATTTGCATTTCTCTGATAATTAGCGATGTTGAGCATTTTTTCAAATGCCTATTGGCCACCTGTATGTCTTCTTTGGAGAAATGTCTATTTAGATCTTCTGCCCATTTTCTGATTGTGATTCCCTTTTTTTTATATTGAGCTGTATGAACTGTTTGTATATTTTGGAAATTAATCCCTTGTCAGTCACATTGTTTGCAAATATTTTCTCCCATTCTGTAGGTTGTCTTTTCGTTTTGTTTATGGTTTCCTTTGCTGTGCAAAAGCACTATTGTAATTCTTTTTGAAGCCAAATAATGTTTATAAATTTTTCCTTCTATGTAATTTTTAGAATAAGCTAATCAAGGTCCATTTTTAAAAAAATCCTGAGGGGATTTGGACCATAATTGCTTTGCTTTATAATATTGAGTCTTTCTATTCAGGAAAGTGATATGTCCCCATTTAGTAGGTTGTTTTACATGTTTGTAAAAGTTTCATTGTTTTCACATGGGTTTTGTACATTTCTTGTTTCATTTACTCCTCAAAATTTTATAGTTCTTGTTGCTACTGTGAATGGAATCTTTATAATATTTTACAAACATTATCGGCAGTGTATAAGAAAGATATTCATCTTTGCAGGGTGATTATGTATACAGCCACCTTCCTAATTAGTTATTAGTTAAATTTTTACCCCTTCACAGTCTCATGCTTTCAAATTCTCGTATTAGCAATTGGAGACACAAGTTGGCTGCTCTTTCTCTCATCCCGTATTCCCGGAGATTAAAGACAAGTCTTTATGTTTTTGTTTTAACTAGATATTACTTACATTTTGGATCTCTCAATCTAATTTCCACTACTACTACCACACACTGGTCCCTTGGGATACCCTTTCCCACCTTTAACGTTTTGGCTCAAATATGGCTAGAATTAAAAAAAAAAAAACTTTAGTAAATACTAATGAATATTAAAGGAAATGCTAGAAACAACAGAAACCTAGATTCATGCAAGCTCAGAATTTTTACCGTAGTACCATTTACTTACTTTAAAAAGTGGTATGCATTTTATTGCATTAAAATTTTTAATTTGAGTTGATCCAGTAAACTATAAAATCTTGGAGAAATAATTCTGTAATTGATTCTACAACACTATCCACTTCCTTCTAATATTCTAATCAGAATCTCACTGGTTCCAAGTTTTTTATTAAGGCTTTTTACTCTTAACTATAGGAGAGATATGAGTATTGATATCAGTAGGAGTTCACACATTAAAAGGTCAGGTAATTTTGGGGGGCGTTCCCTGGTGATCTTGTGGTTTAGATTTGGCACTTTCACTGCCGTAGCCTGGGTTCAACTGCTGGTTGGGGAACTGAGATCCCACAAGCCGTGGGTGCAGCCAAAAAAAAAAAAGAAACCAAGTAACTTTTATTTTTTTCTCTGGTATGGGTTACAAGAGAATATTTCTTTCAAAATACAGAGTTGAGGAATAAAAGTAGTAAGTCATACTGAGTGAGGCAGAAATTGGAAATACAAGTCCTAAGACATAAGTGAATTTGTAGCATTGAAATAAATGACTCAGTGTGTTCCTTTGCTATAAATTCAAGCCATTCTAAATTACTTACACTTTCTTAGCCATACTATGCATTTTTATATCTCTGTACCTTGGCACATATTGTTTCATCTTCCTGGAATTCCCTTTTTTTCTACCACTTTTGTCCGTTTAGTGGACTCTTCCCAATGAGCCAGTACATTATATGTGTGCTTTCCTCATGCAGTGTTTCAGGGCATACTGTTAAGGATCATCTTCATCAGATCCCAATCAATTACTTCATTTTTTGTAAATCTCTTTCTAGTCTTCTAGTGACATTACTTACTTCTGTTCTAGTATGTATTACATTGTATTATTACTTTTAATTGTCCTCTACATCCCTTACATCATTGTGAGCCTCACTACCTATCACACATTTTGCCTCTAGTAAATGTGTTAACTGACACTTAACAATGCAGTGTTCTTGTACCTTGACTTACCTAACCCCTAAGCTTATGAACTATTTGGCCTTCCATTTATCCCACTCATTCATTTATCCATCCCATCCACCCATTCCATCCATCTCTCTATTCCATACATCCCATCTATCCACCCATCAATTTTATTCATCTGTTCATCTATTCTATCATGCTGTCTGTCCATCCTATCTCTCCATTCTATCTGTCCCATTCATCCATCCATCTATCCAGAAAGCACTTAATATGTGATTTCCTTTTTTTTTTTGACCGCGTTGGGTCTTCATTGTTGCATGCGGGCTTTCTCTAGTTGCCGCGAGCTGGGGATACACTATGTTGCGGTGCACGGGCTTCTCATTGTGGTGGCTTCTGTTGTTGCGGAGCACGGGCTCTAGGCATGCGGGCTTCAGTAGCTGTGGCGTACAGGCTCAATAGTTGTGTTGCATGGGCTCTACAGCTCAGGCTCAGTAGTTGTGGCGTACGGGCTTAGTTGCTCCGTGGCGTGTGGGATCTTCCCGGGCCAGGGCTCGAACCCATGTCCCCTGCATTGGCAGGCGGATTCTTAACCACTGCGCCACCAGGGAAGCCCTTAATGTGTGATTTTTTAATACTGTGATTGGCACTAGAAATTAAAAAATAAGAAAGATGTAATTTCTGGTTTCAAGGAACTCATAAAAGGGAAGTGGCACAAGCTAAATATATAAACCACTTTCCTATTTTTTGTAGTGGTCAAAGTAAGAGGTCAACGTAATATTACCATTATTTTTAGTTAACTGCATTTTTTAAAAATACAATAAAGATTTGTTTACAAATGAAGTGGGGTTTTACTTTTTTCCTGGAATTAATATCACATAGCAATTTTTTTTTTTTTTTTTTTTTTTTGCGGTACACGGGCCTCTCACTGCTGTGGCCTCTCCCGTTGCGGAGCACAGGCTCCGGACGCGCAGGCTCAGCGGCCATGGCTCACGGGCCCAGCCGCTCACGGGCCCAGCCGCTCCACGGCATGTGGGATCTTCCCGGACCGGGGCACGAACCCGCGTCCCCTGCATCGGCAGGCGGACTCTCAACCACTGCGCCACCAGGGAAGCCCTCACATAGCAATTTTTATGGCACATGAGATAACATTAATTTTCTGGAAAACTATAGATGCTTTTTCCATTATTCCAGGAGACTTTTAAAGCAACAATATATGATGTGGTGTCTTCCAATATAATAAGCGATGGTTTTATAACGTGCAGTTGCTACAAAGAGATTTACTGTATATATATGATAAAGCAAAATGTGTGAGCATATTTTAATGTTCATGGTTTTTTAAATGTTTTTCACCCATAAATAGATAACTCCTCTAATTTAGGAAATGAAATAAAGAAATAAAATTTTAAATACAAACAAGATTTTAAAATATGTTGCACAGCTGTCATCAAGAAGGGAACAGAGAGGGAAGGACCAGCCTCCTTCCACATGTGGGAAAAAGGAGCAGGCCTTGGCTTTCTTACTAGACTGGTATGAAACCAGGAAGTGGAAGAGAGGCCAGGTGGGCAAGGTGTGCATGAACACCTACCTTTAACATGGTGTCCCTGTCTGCCAGCAAAATATGGCTCCATAAAACTCAGATTCTGACTGATAGGATGAGCAAGTCCTCATCTCAGTGGTCAGGGTGAGCCCAGAGATGATTCAAGTGTTTCTTATTAAGACTCACAGTGCTCTCATCCCAATCTTGAGCAGAATTTTAACTGCCTGTGTTCTGAGGTAAAAATATGAGGAGGCAGAGAAGGTGCAAACGTTTTCACTTTGCAGAATGTTACTTTATCTGTGGATAAAATTACTGCTGCGATTTAAGTGATTCAGAGGTTAAAAAGGAATGTGGAATATTCGCTATGAAGCTTATTGCACTACATGTGTATATTTTAAATTAGGTTATAATGTTCAACATTAGAAGTAAACATATTTGTTCTCTGTTTAACCTCTCTGCTAGATTTAGATAGTCAGATATTCTCACTACAGGCACATCTCAGAGATACTGCAAGTTCAGTTGCAGACCACCTCAATAAGCACACATTGCAATAAAGTGAGTCACATGAATTTTTTCATTTCCCAGTGCATATAAAATTAATGTTTACACTATACTGTAGTCTATTAAGTGTGCAATAGCATTATGTCTTAAAAAGCAGTATATATACCTTAATTTAAATAATTACTTTATTGCCAAAAAATGCTAACCATCATCTGAGCTTTCAGCAAGTCCTAATCTTTTTGCTAGTGGAGGGTCTTGCCTCAGTGTTGATGGCTGCTGACTGATCAGGGTGGTGGTTGCTGAAGGTTGAGGTGCCTGACAATTTCTTAAATAAGACAGCAATGACATCTGCCACATCAGCTGACTCTTCCTTTGACCAGCATTTCTCTGTAGCATTCAATGCTGTTTGATAATTCTATCTATTTACCCAAAATAGAACTTCTTTCAAAATTGGATTTCAAACTCTGCCACTTGCTTTGTCAACTAAGTTAATATCATATTCTAAATCCTATGTTGTCATTTCAACAGTCTTCACCAGGAGTAGATTCCATCTCAAGAAATCACTTTCTTTGTTCATCCATAAGAAGCAACTCCTCATCTGTTCAAGATTTAGCATGAGACTGCAGCAATTCAGTCACATCTTCAGGCTCCACTTCTAATTCTAGTTCTCCTGCTATTTCCACCACATCTGCAGTTACTTCCTCCGCTGAAGTCTTGAGCCCCTCAGAGTCATCCATGAGGGTTGAAATCAACTTCTTCCAAACTCCTGTTCGTGCTGATATTTTGACCTCTTCCCATGAATCACGGATGTTCTTAATGGTATCTCAAATGGGGAAGCCTTTTCAGAAGGCTTTCAATTTAGTAAACCATGTAGTAAACAGATGTACAGTCATCCAGGCTCTGTTGTTCCATTCATAGAGCACAGGCAGAGCAGATTTTGCATAATTCTTAAGGTCTCTAGGATTTTCAGAATGGTAAATGAACGTTGGCTTCAACTTCAAGTCACCAGCTGCATTAGCCTGTCCTCTGAAGCTCTGAAGCAAGGCATTGACTTCTCTATGAAAGTCCAAGATGGCATTGTCTTCAATAGAAGGCTGTTTCCTCTACACTGAAAGTTTGTTGTTTAGTGCAGCCACCTTCATTAATATCCTTTTTTTAAATTAGTTTTTCTTGGAGTATGGTTGCTTTACAATGTTGTGTTAGCTTCTACTCCACAGCAAAATGAATCAACCATACATATACATATATCCCATTGCTTTTGGATTTCCCTCCCATTTAGGACACCACAGTGCATTAAGTAGAGTTCACTGTGCTATACAGTATGTTCCCCTCAGTTGTCTATTTTATACACAGTATCAATAGTCTATATGTGTCAATCCCGATCTCCCAATTCATCCCACCCCACCCCTTTCCCCCGTGGTATCCGTACATTTGTTCTCTACCTCTGTGTCTCTATTTCTGCTTTGCACATAAGGTCATCTATACCATTTATCTAGATTCCACATATATGCGTTAATATACAGGATTTGTTTTTCTGTCTTGCTTCACTCTGTATGACACTCTCTAGCTCCATCCACGTATCTACAAATGACACAATTTTGTTCCTTTTTATGGCTGAGTAATATTCCATCATATATATGTACCACATCTGCTTTACCCATTCCTCTGTTGATGGACATTTAGCTTGCTTCCATGGCCTGGCTATTGCAAATAGTGCTGCTATGAACATTGGAGTGTATATGTTTTTTTGAATTATGGCTTTCTCTGGGTCTATGCCTAGTAGTGGGATTGCTAGGTCATATGGTAGTTCTATTTTTAGTTTTTTAAGGAAACTCTATACTGTTCTCCATAATGGTTGTACCAGTTTACATTCACACCAATAGTGTAAGAGGTTCCCTTTTCTCCACACTCTCTCCAGCATTTATTGCTTGTAGACTTTTTGATGATGGACATTCTGACTGGTGTGAGGTGATACCTCGTTGCAGTTTTGATTTATATTTCTTTAATAATTAGTGATGTTGAGCATCTTTTCATGTGTTTGTTGACCATCTGTATGTCTTCTTTAGAGAAATGTCTATTTAGGTTTTCCGCTCATTTTTTGATTGGGTTGTTTGGTTTTTTGATATTGAGCTGCCTGAGCTGCTTGTATATTTTGAAGATGAATCCTTTGTCAGTTGCTTCATTTGCAAATATTTCCTCCCATCCTGAGGGTTGTCTTTTCATCTTGTTTATGGTTTCCTTCGCTGTGCAAAAGCTTTTAAGCTTAATTAGGTCCCATTTGTTTATTTATTTATTTTTTATTACTTTAGGAGGTGGGTCAAAAAAGATCTTTCTGTGATGTATGTCAAAGAGTGTTCTGCCTATGTTTTCCTCTAAGAGTTTGATAGTGTCTGGCCTTACATTTAGGTCTTTAATCTATTTTGTGTTTATTTTTGTGTATGGTGTTAGGGAGTGTTCTGATTTCATTCTTTTTCACATGTAAGTGTTCAGTTTTCCCAGGACCACTTATTGAAGAGGCTGTCTTTTCTCCATTGTATATTCTTGCCTCCTTTGTCATAGATTAGGTGACCATAGGTGTATGGGTTTATCTCTGGGCTTTCTATCCTGTTTCATTGATCTATATTTCTGTTTTTGTGCCAGTACCATACAGTCTTGATTACTGTTGCTTTGTACTATTGTCTGAAGTCTTAGCTAGATCTTCTGGATAACTTGCTGCGGCTTCTGCATCAGCCGTTGCTGCTTCACCTTGTGTTATGGAGATGACTTCTTTCCTTAAACCTCATGAACCAATCTGTGCTAGCTTCAAGCTTTTCTTCTGCCATTTCCTCATCTCTCTCAGCCTTCATAGACTTGAAGGGGTTAGGGCTTTGCTCTGGTTTAAGCTTTCACTTAAGGGAATATTGTGGTTGGTTTGATCTTCTATCCAGACCGCTAAAACTTTCTCCATATCAGCAATAAGGCTATTTCACTTTCTTACCATTCATGTGTTCACTGGAGTAGCATTTTTTAATTTCCTTCAAAAACATCTTTGCATTTACAACTTGGCTAACTGCTTGGCCTAAGAGACCTAGGTTTTGGCCTATCTCAGCTTTCAACATGCCTTTCTCACTAAGCTTAATCAGGTCTAGCTTTTGATTTAAAGTGAGAGATATGTGACTCTTCCTTTCACTTGAACACTTAGAGGACATTTAGGGTTATTAATTGGTCTAATTTTAATATTGATGTGTCTCAGGGAATGGGAAAGCCTGAGGAGGGTAGAGAGACAGGGGAATGGCTGGTTGGTGGAGCAGTCAGAACACACACAACATTTATGGATTAAGTTCGCTGTCTTACATGGGTGCCATCATGGCACCTCAAAACAATTACAATAGTTACATGAAAGATCCCTGATCATAATCACCATAACAAATATAATAGTGAAAAACCTTGAAATATTGCAAGAATTACCAAAATGTGACACAGAGACACAGAGTAAGCAAATGCTATTGGAAAAGGGTCACTAATAGACTTGCTCGACACAAACTCACAATTTGTAAATAACACAGTATCTGTGAATCACAGTAAATCAAAGTGCAATAAAATGAGGTATGCCTGTATTGAGGGTCTTCTGCTAATGAACTGCATCTAGAACTACAACTAATTTGCTGTCTCCTTTAATATGATATGCATATACTTTCATGAAATTTCTAGAAAATTAGGAGCTCCAAGACTATAAACCGCAGAAAATTCATCATTGTTACACCATTAAATCTCAGTGGAAGACAGAACAATTTAAATGTAAAAATATATACCTCTAGTTTACTACCAAAAGTTATCTAAAACCAAGATGCAGTATCTTATTTTAATTCTTGAAAATTGTATTTTGAAAGACTTTACATTTTCCCTGTTCTTGCCACCATTTTTATCAACTGGAATAGAATTGATGATGGGATTATTTATGCCATTTTGTACACATTAAAAATTCAAGGGCTTCCCTGGTGGCGCAGTGGTTGAGAGTCCGCCTGCTGATGCAGGGGACACGGATTCGTGCCCTGGTCCAGGAAGATCCCACATGCTGCAGAGCGGCTAGGCCCGTAAGCCATGGCCGCTGAGCCTGCGCATCCGGAGCCTGTGCTCCGCAACGGGAGAGGCCACAACAGTGAGAGGCCCGCATACCGCAAAAAAAAACAAAACATTCAAGCCTGTTGCAAGTATGTACTTGTTAAAAACAAAACCCTCAAAGCTGAAAAGATACTGTAAAATTTTTCCTCTGAAAGTTTGTTTGGTAAAAGAAGATATCTAAATGAGAAAGTTTTCTATTATGAAAATAAATATCAATTAATTAAAAAATTTTTATAATTGATCTACTCTACATTTACTCTAATTAAAGATTAAGTTAAAGCTCAAAAATTTTTATGTTTTTAGCAAAGTAGAAAATAGCGACATCTTGCTGTTTGCTTTGGCTTTCTTTCTGTTACTAACTCTCATGTTGATAGTTGCATAGCATGGTATGTTAATTAATTCCCAAGGCTACAAAATAAATTATTCTTAGAAAATATGATCTACCCATTTATCTTTTGATAACATGTCAATGGAATATTCCTTAGGAAATACAGCAATTAAAGGAATTAACAATTAAAAGGTATCCATATTTCATGGTTAAAACAAAAGCATATAATTTATATCAAAGTACTTTGAAAAATATGGAGTGCTGTGCAAATGTAAAATAATAATAACTTTTGTATTTTTAATCTTAATTTTCCTAGTGTCTTTTCTCCTGTTTAGTAGGGCTTCTTTGTGCCTTGCATTCGATCTCTAATTCCATTTCTTTTTCTCTTGGCCAACCCTACCAGGCAGAGAATAAGAAAAGGATAAGGAACTAAAAAAGCACTGTGCTAGGCCCTTTAGATAATGATCTCATTCAATCTTAGAGCATGGAAAACTCTCATTATTAAATACATCAGGTGTCTGTGACTCTTCTGGCCATAGGTGAAATAGGTCTTGGTTATTGTTTTGTTTGTGTCAGCTTTTGTCTTGATGTTATTATTCCTGTTAGTTTCCTTACTGCTACTTCAATGATCCTGAGTCCTTGAAACAAACAAAAAAAACACAGGCCATCATAAAATGATTGAACTTGAAAGGATCATTAAGGATCCTCAAGCCCAATCAATTCCCTTCATTGTAGAGATAAAGAAACTAGGAACAACATGACAAGGACTAAATGCCACAAGCAACAATCACCTTTCCCCTGTTCAGTTCAAAACTACTTCACCATTTAGCATCTCTAAGAGTTAGGACAAAAGTATGACCAAGGTGCTGTGATAGCATGAGGAGGGATACTTAGCTGAGATGTGTGTGTGTGTGTGTGTGTGTGTGTGTGTGTGTATGAGAAAGAGAGAGAGAGAAATGCAGAGAAACAGAAAGAGTTCTCAGGAGATAGGTGAAAAAAGTTTTCCTGCAGTGATTGACACTTTAGGACCAATAAGAAGTAATCCAGGTTAAGATGAAGAGGAAAGGACATTAAATTCAGAGGAAATAGCATACTAAAAAATATGAAAGGTTGAGAGAACATGGGAGTGTGAAACTGAATGAGGGAATTAAAATGGCATATAAAATGGCCAATGGAAAATATCATTAATATTATGAAGACTCAAGAGGTAAATTCTTCTCAGAGATCTGTATTTGTTTTGATGATCTTGTACTTTAATTATCTTATGGGATTCACATACCCCTCCTCCCTATGTTTTTCTTTTTTACCATGGCTACCAGGAAGCTTAGTGCTTAGTTTTGTATTTTTTTAAATAAATTTATTTATTTATATATTTATTTTTGCCTGCATTGGGTCTTTGTTGCTGTGCGTGGACTTTTCTCTAGATGCGCCAAGTGGGGGCTACTCTTCGTTGTGGTTCGCGAGCTTCTCATTGTGGTGGCTTCTCTTGTTGCAGAGCACGGGCTCTAGGTACGCAGGCTTCAGTAGTTGCGGTGCACAGGCTCAGTAGTTATGGCTCTCTGGCTCTAGAGCACAGGCTTAGTAGTTGTGGTGCACGGGCTTAGTTGCTTCGTGGCATGTGGGGTCTTCCGGACCAGGGATCGAACCTGTGTCCCCTGCATTGGCAGGCGGATTCTTAACCACTGTGCCACCAGGGAAGCCCTTAGTTTTGTATTTAATTGTGGTAGCCTCTTTTGAGACTTGTTTTTCTGATATAATTATATTATCCTTTTTTTTAATTTCCTTCTTATTTATTGTTTAAGTTGTCTTTAAAAAAATTATTTTTGCTTACTTATTGATGGTCTGAAAGAGTCCCTGATATGGAAGAGAGGGGAACGCCAGAACAAATTGTGTCTACTTCTCTACTTCTGGCCAGGACTGTCCCTGTATTGACCAATGACTTTTTCATGGCTGTAGAGAATAATTTTTGGTGTTAATAGACATGTGATTCAGTGGCATAATGATTTAATTAAAATGTTGAAGCTTAGATGTGACAAGCCAAAATGGAGACCAGTTAATTAAGCATAGAATGACCTTTTACAATAATCAAAGAATTTCCTTTATTTCTTCCAGGGATTCAAAGTTTAAATAGACTTTTTATATTCCACATAAAATATACAGGCTTAAAGTTTCCAGGAAGGTATTTTTTGGAATTCTAATCTTTTTTCTTGATTGATTCTAAAATTGGGATAATGTACCACCCCTAAATTCCTGAAAGTAAAAATTTTTTTCAGATCTGTAGTCACACAGTCTGTTAAATTAAACATTTTTTCCCTGTAAGCCATACTCAAATTTTTTTTGAAAGAAAGCAGTTTTTTTGAAATAGCAGTTTGGGGCTTCCCTGGTGGCACAGTGGTTGAGAGTCCACCTGCCGATGCAGGGGACACGGGTTCGTGCCCCGGTCCGGGAAGATCCCACATGCCGCGGAACAGCTGGGCCCGTGAGCCATGGCCGCTGAGCCTGCGCGTCCGGAGCCTGTGCTCCGCAACGGGAGAGGCCACAGCAGTGAGAGGCCTGCGTACCGCAAAAAAAAAAAAAAAGAAAAGTAGCAGTTTGATAATAGTGAATGCTATAATTTGGGGGATCTTGTAATTTTCCAATAGGGAACACTTGAGTACAGCATTAAAGTGATTTTCAGCAATGTGCCTTGATTTGGCTATGGTATTATTATTTAGCATTACATTATTTTCTGTTTACTATTGTACATAATCAAGACCATGAACTTATATAGGCTTGAATGCCACAGTTGCCCATATACCATGACTGTGTTAGTGGGATGAGAACTGAAGCATGCCTGTGTGTTCATACTGGATATTTTCATGACTGATGGCAAAGCATGCAGTTAGATTGACTGTAGCCAGTCACTCCAATATGTTGTACAACAGTAATTTTGTATATTTGGATTTAACCCATATGGGAAAAAATATCACCAAGTAAAGCTTTGTCTAAAAATATGATTTTTATAGGTTATTTTTTTAACTATCACTTCTCACTTTTGTCCTTGTTTCGCATCGCTTGAGCTGTAAGTCGAAGTGCTCAGAATAATCACTGAATTCATACCATATGACCCTGCTGCATGTGAGAACAGATACTAGTCTATATAAGGAATAAATGTGTGTTTTAAGGGTTTCATGTAAAGATTTTAAATCCAGTTTTTCCATTGCTTCCTTTAACAGACAGATGTGTCTACAGAAAATATGTTGGCCCCAAGAAATAGTAAAATCACTCTTAGGAAAGCAGCAAATCCTTTAAAGTAACCATTTTAAAGGAAAATTGTGAATGTGTCCCTGAGAAAATAAAATAAACATTCCATACTGCCATTAGAGAATTACTTTACAGGCAGAAGTTTTCAAAGCCTGCCCATAAACATCTAAACCTTTATAGTGTGTATCCTTGTATTAATTCACAACTTCCTCTCCACTGTTCTCCCCCATGAAATCTCTGCTCAAGTCTTATGTTTTTCTTGCCATTCTCTGAAGATACCATGAGCTCTTGCCTCAGGACCTTTGCATTCAAACTTTCCTCCCTCTATGCTTAGCAAGTTTCTACTGACTGTCCCCCACCCCCCCACTATTTTGTTTACATTCAGTCTGATTTCACAGGAAGTTCTGACACACAAATTATACCATAGAATTAATCTTACACTGAGCTGAGCAGACTGGCTTCTGATACCTACATGTCAGTCAGTTATTACCTGTGGGAAACCCTGGAAGGGATGGTGGAAGGCAGTTTGTGAAGTGGAAGGCAGTTTGTGAAGGGTGGGGAGCAAAACCTTGCAGGCCTTGCGGTTTCTATCAGCTTAGGGCAATTCTCTGGAGAATAGGGTAGCTGTATTGGCACCTTATAAGGTGGATCTTGTTGAGGCACCAACTGCATCCACTGTAAAAGTGGTTCATAAATACGTTGTATCTAACAGGATCAGCATGGTAGCATACAGCAACAACAACAACAATGTACATTCTACAATGGCATTATGGGTTATTAGATTTTATTCATTTCTGTGTATCAGAAGCTGAATGAATTAGCAAACTGATTAAAGAAGAAACTTGTAGATTAGGAATCAATAAAAGTCTTAATAATCTGTGAGATAATCAGCTAATTTTAGCACCCAACAACTTGCATTCAACCAGAACTTATTGAGCTCTTACTATGTGCCAGTTCCCATACTAGGCACTGGTGATATAAAGGTAAATCAAACAGATGTTCCACCCTCCCCACAACAAGCAGCCTAAAATATAGTGGATTAATTAAATATTATGCATCTAAAACACACACACACAGATCTTGCATGACAGTTGAATATTTTGTCAAATTAAAATAGACTCCCGTGCTATATGTTTTCAGCATTATATAAGAAAATTCTCTTTTAACTTTCAACTCCTGCACTGAAGATTTTTTTGTGTGTTTGGGTTTAATGGATAGGACAATGACATAATGGAAAAAAATATGCATGTTGTGATTAAACAGATATATTTAAATTCCAGAGCAGGACTCATTCTGAAATTTAAACCTTGGCAAGTTACAGAATAAATTTGAGCCTTGTTTTTTTAGCTCTAAAGAAAATGGCAATGAAATACTTACTGTGCAGGTTAATGTGTGGTCTTCAAACAATGTCAGTTCTTTCCTCTTTCCAGAAACTATATGTTGAATATGGGTTTTGAAAGAGAGGAAGATAAAATAGACTGCTTCCAATTACTTTAGGACTATCTGACAATGAAAAACTCTGAAACTGCACAATTTCTATCCTGAACGTTAGTATTGCTACAAATTTTTGGTATGTGCAGAAGTTTTGGAAAGCAAGCCTTGTTCTTGGTAAACTGAAAAATATTAATCAATTTTTATTTCTCCTATTCCAAAGAGCTATCTGAGGGAAAAGGAGCTCATTGGTACGGATTTTCTTTTTTCTGTAACTGAATTTTTCTATGATCTTTCCACAATCATCATGAAGAGAAAAAAATTGGCTCACCTGACTAAGGCTCACATAGAAAAGAACTAATCTTCAGCTGCTTAGTAAATTCCTACAAGTTAGAAGATTTATGTAAAAGGCAATAGGACAAAAATGCAAAGTTTTATGAGCCCTATAGTTGGGTGAAGACTAGACAAAAATGTGAAGAAGACAGTGTTTGTCTTTGGTGTTCCTGATCTCTCCTTTCACTCCTCCATCTTGGGTATACAGGGCTCTCCAGTGCTTTCCCCTTTCTCCGTTATTGGAGGTTCTGTTAAATTAACTCTAATTTGTAAGTGTATTACCTCCCTCAAGGGTATTTTCTGGTCAATAAGGAGGCAGGACAAAGTCAGAGGAATATATGTATAGTTAATTTGAGGAATATATGATTCTGTAAGGAGTATAAGGAATATGTTTAATGAACTCACGGATTTTTACACCTAAATAAGACAGTTTGATGTGGTAAAATGAACACTGGACAAGCATAGTGGGCATAGGAGGTTTTTTCATCCATTTTCCCTTTTTGAGCAATAGCGTAATAGTATTATAATTTCCTTTTGTGGAATTACCTCTCCCCTATTAAGTGAAAACTTTCTGAGACCATAAATCAAGGTACATTCCTCACTGACTAAGAGGTGGGTGGATGACCCAAGAGTCAATCTGACTTTTTCTTCCTGGTCCTTGGACTTGTTAATGGAATGATCCAGGAATAAAGACAACAGTTGGTTCCTCATGTTCTATGATTGCTCTCTGTCAAAACAGTGAACAGTTCCTGTTCCTGAGCCCACTGTAGCTACCTGGTTTTGTACTTTCTGATCTTGGCACTTGAGGCTTTGCTTTACTTCTGTGAGAACTCCATTACCTTCTAGCACATTCCTTCTTTCTTAGGATAGCCAGGGGGGCTTCTGTTGCTTACAACCAAAGACTGACATCCGACTCAAGGTATCAGGAGACATGATGGCTCTGCGTGAAATACTTAGCATATCTGGTTTTATTTTTCTCACGTGTGAAAAGGAAGTGGTCGAACTACATGGTTTCTAATTTCTTCTCTAATTATAAAAAGAAATAAATGTATAAGGTTGCCCTCCTTAGAAGTCTTTAATAATTCTGAACATATGCCTATTCCTAGATGAATAGATTCAGGGATAATGCACTTTCCCATTAACTGCAACTTCTTATTTGGTCTCTTAGCATGCCTTCAGCCTCTAGGCCCTGGAGTCCATTTAAGGTCATTTAAGCAGAGGCCACATCTGCGGTATCTGAATTATCTGGCTAAGCATCCTGAACTCATTGGATATTTGCCAACCATATGCTAGATCAGGGCCGGTCAGAATGGCCTCATTTTGAAGGACTATTTAAATGGCAAGAGAAATTACATCCTAGAGAAAGGAAAACATGGGTAAAGAGCCCAAGGAATTGGCACAGCTGGGTATCATTAGCAATAATCAAACCTTATCCAAGATAAAAAGCAACAGGAAGTGAGATGGGGGCAATGTGTATATGTATGTGTATGAATATGTATGTGTTTATGTACATGTATGTGTGTGTATATATATATGTGTGTGTAAGAAATTAAATGTGTAAACACTTTTTTAAAATCTTGTTTCTTCTGCCTGCTTTGCCCCCTCATTCCTAACTTGAATCTTTCTACTGTGTTCCAATGAGAGTGTTTGATGTACTGAGATCATCTTAGAATTTCAGTCTTTGAGGCAGTGACTTTAATGCTACAGACTCAGAGGAAGATTAAATAATTGCATCATTAACAAGAAAAAAACGTGCAAATGTTAAACAACTGCCAGAGAATCCAACCAATGTGAAAAACAGATCCATGAAAGATCCATATCCTTTTCTTCTCCAGTTATTATATATCTTATAATGATTAATTTTCTGATTATAAAATAAAACATTTACTTTAGAAAACAATAACTTGGAAAATGAATGAAGTATATATAAAGGAGCAAATAAATATTATCTATACTTTTACCATCCAGATATATCCACTATTAGTATCTTGATGTATTTTCTTTTATTTGCAGAAAATGTTTTTTAATGAAATAATACAAATTTGGGCTTTACTGAGCCTAGTTTGGGAATTCTTCTAATTCTAAACATGCATTTAGTTACCAATTAGTTAGACAAGAGTTCCCTTAGCAGCCCTTAATTTAGCTTTAAAAATATTCTTTAAAAATAATTATCCAGCAGATTTTATTTTTGAAGCTTAAATTTGGTGGTTTACATTTGCCTCTCCCCCATCCCAATCCCTTTCACTCACTCCATTGTACCAATCTTTGCTCACCTTCAAGTGTAAGCCAAAAGTCCCCACCCCCAACCACACAAATCCACAGGACATGTCAAAATAGGAAGAGATAGTCAATGATAATTGAACACATGTGGCAGATACCTTACCAATGACTTTTTGTGTTTTATCTCATTTAATCCTCACAAAGCCTTATGATAAAGATACTATTAATGTGCTCATTTTACTGATGAGGAAACTAAATCTCAGGGAAAGTAAATGACTTGCTTAAGATGGTCATAAACTAGTTAGTGGCAAAGCTGACATTTACTCTCAGGTCAACCTGATCTCAAAGCCACTATGCTACTGTAGCATGTAAGGGCAAAGAAAAGCCATGCCTAGACAAAATTGTGAAGGCAAAAGTCTGTGTTTAGTGCTCTTAATTCCCATCCAGTAGGAGCCCTTTTTAAAAAATAGTCTTTGATGGGAAGAAGGGTATTCATTAAGGGCTTTCTGTATTAAGGTAGGTGAGATACTTTGAACATTATGATGTTCGTAGGGAGCATTGACCTCTAGAACATTAGATCTGGCATCTAGAGTTCTACTAAGTTATCTAGCTATACTAAGTATGATCTCATTTCTTCAATTTACAGATAAAAAATGGAAGCCTAGAGAGGTGAGATTATAATTTCTTGGCAATAATAGAGTATGGCCTAGAATCTGTGTCTCTTGATTCTCTCAATCTAGAACTTTCTGGTCACACCGAGGCTTCTTTGTTTCATAAGGTAGATGAATCTGATGAAACAAAATGATTTTGAATGGACTTTGAAAAGTATTGTTTTTCCACCTGCTAGATGATTTTCTCTAGGTTCCAGTTTTTTAGGCCAAGGCACACAGTGGCTAATATTTACTTTCAAGGCTTTGTGTCTTTCTGATTTTATCAACAGAATCACTTGAGATTCAACCCGTTCATATTCCTAAGTTTTAAAATGCCCATGTGAAACATTTTCTGTACCATCTGTCCTATGTGTTGTTTCAATTTATATGGAACCACATAAGGCAGAAGTTATGTCTGAAATGGTTTCATGTTATAATGTGTGTTCTTTTTCTCTTTTTGGCTCTTTGTTATAATTTTTGTATAGAAAAACATATCAAACACAAAAACTAACCAAATGAAACAAAAGTATAAAATACAGTCCCTTTGCGTAGTTTAACAGAAAAAGTAGTTTAGAAAATAAAAGGATAAATTGATGCATATAGATCTATTTCTGTTTGAATTCTTATGATTGGTCTCAAGTCTACTTGCCTTGGAAGAGTTCATTCTGAATTTTTCCATCATGAAATTCAGTGCTTCTCTTCAATCTAGAACTCAAGGCCATTACTGAAGCCACTTTACCTTTAGTCTGGAAGGTACTTTCTTTCCCATTGGTTTTGACCTTAAGCTTGATCTTGACCCTCTGAGTTTGACTATTTAAAATAATTAGGTTGCAGAAATAACAAGAACATTTCTCATTAGATAGAAATGATGAGAACAGAATGTCTATTTAGTTTTCTTCCGATAAAGTGAGCTGAAATTCCCAGAAGACTGAATAAGAATAGATAGTAAGGGCAGATGTTTTCAGATTTGTAGACTTATGAAATAATTCTGTGAAATGTCATTTGAATAAGTATATGCTTTACAAAACTAAGCTGTGTCAGCACCACACCCAGGACATTTACTATAATATGCATTTCAAATAAGCATGTATGGATTTTCTTTTTTTTTTAATTAATTAATTTATTTTTGGCTGTATTAGGTCTATCTTGTCTGTCTTGACCATGGGACTGGAAGCTTCAGGAAGCAGGATAATGTATATCTCATTCACCACTGTGTATCCAGAATCAAGCCCAGTGATTGGCATATAGTAGACATTTAGAAAATATTTGATAGTAAATGAATCTAAGCCCCACATAGGACAGCATTACCCAGCATCATAGAATAGGGCTTATCATAAAAAAAGGGGAAACCTGTATTTTTTCCTTCAGGCTTTACCACTGTCAGGGAATTGAGAAAAGGATTTCTGGATGCATAAATTTTCTTTTAGTCATGTGCCGAAGGATACAGGATATAGGATATTTTTGAATACTGTATAATTGTGAATATTAAAATGTACAAACTCATACAACTCAATAACAAAAAACCAAACAATTCAATAAAAAAATGGGCAGAAGAACTAAACAGACATTTTCCCAAAGACATCCAAATGGCCAACAGGTACCTGAAAAGATGCTCAATATCACTAATCATCAGGGAAATGCAAATCAAAGCCACAGTGAGATATTACCTCACACCTGTTAAATGGTTATCATTAAGAAGACAATTGATAACAAGTGTTGGCAAGGATGTGGCGAAAAGAGAAACCTTGTACACTGTTAGTGGGAATATAAATTGGTTCAGCCACTATGGAAAACAATATGGAAATTCCTCAAAATATTAAAAATAAATCTACCATATGACCCATCAATGCTACTTCTGGGTGTATACCTAAAGGAAATGAAAACAGGATATTGAGAGATATATGCACTCCCATGTTTATTGCAGCATTATTCACAATAGCCAAGATATGGAAACAACCTAAGGCCCACCAACAGATGAATTGTTAAGAAGTTGTGGTATAATACACACAAATGGAATATTATTAAGTCATGACAAAGAAGGACATCTTGTCATTTGTGATAACCTGGATGAATCTTGAGGACATTATGCTAAGTGAGGTAAGTCAGACAGAGAAAGATAAGTACTATATGATTCACTCATATGTGGAATCTAAAAAAGCCAAATTCGTAGAAACAGAGTAAAATGGTGGTAACCAGGGTATGGGGGCGGGGGAGGAATGGGATAGAACATATGTTGTTTAAGGGTACAAACTTGCAACAAGTAGTAAATAAGCCTTAGAGATAAGAACTTAGTTATTCTAACCACTCAAATGATGAGAAATGATAATTAGGTAAAGTGATAGAGGTGCTAATTATTGATAAAATGACAATCAAACTACAATATATAAAGGTATCAAAATCAGTATGTTGTATCCCTTACATTTATACAGTGTTATATGCTAGATATATTTCTATTTATTTATTTTTTAAAATATTATTTTTTATTTTTGGCTGTGTTGGGTCTTCGTTGCTGTGCATGGGCTTTCTCTAGTTGCGAGCGGGGGCTACTCTTTGTTGTGGTGGCAGGCTTCTCGTTGCAGTGGCTTCTCTTGTTGTGGAGCACAGGCTCTAGGCACGCAGGCTTCAGTAGCGGCACTTGGGCTCAGTAATTGTGGTGCATGGGCTCTAGAGTGCAGGCTCAGTAGTTGTGGCACATGGGCTTAGTTGCTCCATGGCATGTGGGATCTTCCAGCACCAGCGCTAGAACCTGTGTCCCCTGCATTGGCAGGAGGATTCTTAACCACTGAGCCACCAGGGAAGTCCCATATACTTCTATTTAAAATGTACAAATATTCATTTTGTATTGCATACCTAAATATAAATGAAACTAAATTTGTTTAACTTATGAGAATTCCAAAATGTAAGAGATTTATAAAGGTAGCCAATCCTTAACCGTGTAAAATGCTTTTCTTCCCAAAGTAATGATAGATTAGATTTCTAGATTTATAAATTATAGGCATCCATCACCTATAGGTAGGGAATATCTGGGGTGAAGGAGATAGACAAAGAAGACCTCTATGAAGAGATGACATTTAAATGGAATGCATGATAAAGTGGGGTAGAGGTGAGGTGTTGCTTTTGGTTGCTACCATCTATTTGAGCTATAGGTCTGAGCTAAATTTTAAAATATATTATGTAGCATCTCTGTAATACGATGTCCACATTACAGATGAGCAAACCTAGGCCTTAGTTACCAAGGTCACAAAGCTAGTAATAAGGGGAAGGGGGGAGGGGGACATAATCCTGGGTCTGACTCCAGAGTTCATAGCCTTTGAAACTCTAATTCCATTTCCAGAAAAACTATCATAAAGGAATAACTAGAGATTCAAATACAAATTTAGGTAAAAGGATGATTCTCTCAACTCATTGTTTTTCAAATTCCCACTAGTCTTTGATTTGGGGGATGAGGAGGGTTTTCAGATGGAGTTATAGTTTCATTTAATCACAGTCCTTATCTTCCAAACAGATAACCCCAGAGATTTATGGCCTATTGGTCATCACCAGCTTATATCTTAACCCAGCAATCTTATTTTAATATTTCTTTGTTAAATTTCCTGTAAATACTCCAGCTTCTTAAATTCTTTTTGAATTTATCGTAACATCTTACTGGCTCTCTCATTAGGGTTAATGAGTTAAAGAAAATCTTTTACATGTGTTAATTTTATATTTGCTTGAGAGTCATGATTTTATTTTTTGAAAATTATACTTTAACATGGAGGATAAAGAGTCTATCTTCATTACTCAGTTTTATTGTGTTTTATTGATGTTCGGTAAAGTGGGATTATTTGTAATTTTCTATGAGTATTTATTCCTATTACTTGATTTATAATTCACTGTGTACATTTATGTCTGTTAAACCTCCATAGAGGAGGTTTTATTCTTTTAAATTAGTGCTTTTACAAGGAAATCCTCAAAGATTTTCAATTAGGTGAAATACCAAATTTGATGGACCCAATTAACATTGGCAGTCAGAACCCTAATGCCCAGAATAAACAAAGTAAGCAGAGGCCAATTTGGTGCTACAGCTAAAATTAAGTTGACATCATCATAGATCCTTCTGTACCTGATTTCCTCCTTTGCCTCATTCTCCTTTTATCCTCCGGTATATACTTTGCAAGGTATGTTGAGACAGGTATTTTAAAGAGCAATTAAGTTGGCCAGTACTTCATATCTGTTCACATGCCTTTTTTATTTGCCATCCAGTAAAGTGAATGGATACCCAATTGCTAACAGCATTATTTATGCTTGGGTTCTATGCCTACAGTGTTCCACTGATTTAAAAGAATGTAGATTCCAATTTGACAAGCAGTGTTTATTAATGGATTTTTCCATTTCTTTCAGTGGAAGTTAATGACAGATAGTTAAGATTGCTTTGAATTTTGAGGAAACTCTGTGATATGAATAAAGTGGACTGAAAACGAAGCATTCACTTACTGATCACATCTCATTTGTCTACATTCCATTAATTCTATGTAGTGCCATGCTCATTGACTTAAGGTGTTTTGTGTTTGTTATGCTAATGTGCTGTGGAAATAACACCTTTAAAATTTTCCAGCTCAAAGTATCCTACATAACAGTTGAAAGTGATAACTTGAGCTTTGAGGGAGGGGGGTACTGTATCAACACCAACAGTACTTTTCAGTTTTGTAAAAACAACAAAGTAGTTGAAATGTAAATGCTCCAACTTTGCCTGATCGTTGTGTCAGGCGATTTCCATTACTGATAGCTGTTACGTATAAACCATTTAGTCATCTCTCCACAATTAGGGACTAGGGAATTGCCACATTACTGAAAAAGCAACTAGAAGCTTCCTTTGTGTTTTATGTTTACTTGCTGTAGACAAGTTAAACCATTGTTTGGTCCTGGTTGTTAAAGTTTCAAATAAGTCTCAAGACTTCTCATTGTGTCCTGAAACTTTAAACCTTTCTAAAGCAATTATCTTGCTTTGACACTAACTGGTGAAGTGATGTTTGGCAAGTCAGTTAACCTCTACCTTCTAGGTTTCCTTATCTTGAAGGGGTGGCTATTGAAGTAGGTGACTGGGAAGATTTCTTTTTAGTAAGCATTTCTGAGTCTTTAATTTGGGCCTTTGTCTAATGATATCCAGAGATTTACAGGCTATAACTAATTTGTGAATTTTCTTTTAAAATAATGACACTCTACATTAGTGTTTACAGTTTACATATTACTCCCAGAAACAGGTTTGTCCCTTCATAACTAACAGCTTGTGGTGCATAGTAAGTGCTCAGTATACATGTTTGTTGTGAATTAATTAATTCATTCTACTACAAATGTTTAAACCTTCCTAGTTCAGGTTTGTGTTTCTCCAAGTATTAGAATAATAATAGATGAGAAAAACATTTGGCCTTCCCTCATTTTTTTTAATGGAAATGAGTTAATCGTGTCCATTATAATAGAAGGTAAATATTTTCTTAAGTGATTTGCAATAGGTAAAATGTGGAAAGAGCACTGGATTTGGGGATAGAGGAACTTGTTTCTAGTCTGTTTCTGCAACTCAGTTGGACAAGTCATATCTCTTACCTGTAAAGTGGGAATAATATCTCACAGAGTTGTGACATATAGCACTTCATCATCTGTGAAGTGCTTTACAAATGTGAGATAGTCTCATTCTTTGATTAACTTATACAACTCTACATGCTAGATTTAATCTCTTAATTCTTTTTCCCCAGGATTGAAATGGAAAACTGGAAAAGTTGATTAATTTATGCTCACAAAACCAAGTCGAAAATCCAGGGCAGCTATGACAAGGTTGAAGTTCATCCATCAGAAGTGAATGAAACAGAGGGGTCAACCTCCCTAATCATTTTGATCGCCAGGATAATGATGACTGACCAATTAGACTAGTCATTGATATCCAGCATAAAGATGGCCATAACAGATGTGATCATCCCCACTACAGATAATTTAACGGAAAACAACAACCATTAATAACACACGACTGGAAGTAAGGAAACCTGGATTTAGACTCCTGCCAATGACAAGGAATATGATCTAAAGTTAATCACTCAATCTTTCTGAGCCCTAGTTTCCACTTCTGTGAAATTGTGGTTGGGAGTAAATGACTTTCATGTTTCTTATTTGGCATCATTGCTGATTCCTCTTCCAGCCATGCCTTCAAGTGATGGAGCTGAGGTAGGTATTTTCTTTTTGTTACATTTCTATGTCTTCTCAAATTTATCTGGAATGGCGTTTTAAACTATTCTTTATTTTGTGCCTACCAATCATTGTATTTTAGGTTAGTCAAAACATCAGTCTTGGCTTTTATGATTTGTAGTTTGGAGAAGATGTTTCCAAAGGAAATTTAAAGAGACTAATAATTAAATTTATCTGTTCACAATTCAGAGAATAAATTAGGCAGGCTCTTTTAACAGCAGAAATGATTTACTCAACATAGTCCAAATTAATAAAACAAAATGATTGTAATGTAAAATTATGTATACTTAAATCATAAAATGGGACTTCTGATTTTATTAAATCAGATCAAATAAGGTTTTTCTTCCATAGCACATTATCACTCAAGCTTAAAAATATTTTGAAGGTAAGTAAAACGATATTCTAAGCTCACTTTTACAGAGAGAAATTCTTCTCAGGAGAACTAAGCAAGTATATTTACATTTTGACATCAAGACTGGTAAGGCTGGTAAACTGTCTTCCAAGGAAACTGGAGAAAGTGGTCTCCCTTGAGACATGTAAATGTGAATCAACCTGGTGAAGCAATTCATGAATCAACCTTAAATAACTAAAATGAATCAAGACCTGTTTATAATATCACCTTGTCACCATTTATTCATTTACCTGTCAACCTTATTTGGATGTTATAAAGGCCAACTAACTAAGAAGTGAAAACTCAGAGAAATGCCTGAGGACTGTAGAATTTTCTTGAGGTAGGATCAAGCAGGATGGGGGCTCAGCACTGGGTCTCTGCAGCTGGCAACACTTTGCTGCTTTGTTAGTGTCTGCTATATTGGGTACATTGTTACTGGTACAAAATCAGGGTTCTGTGCAGCAAAGAGGAGGAAATGGCTGTTGGTTAGGGAACAAACGCTGTCTTCCACAGGTACTATCCAACACACTCATATCTGATTGATTTCCTCTGAGTAAGTATCTGTTCAATCATTATTTCCAACTTTTACTCCCTTTCTTTTAAGCTATGGAGCCGCTAGAAAAGAAAAAATAATTCCATGCAAAATAGAAAAACAAAAAAGCAACTTCTTTCACTTGAATTACTGAGTTAACCGCCATGGAGTCACAGAACTCTGAAGAGCAGTTTGTAATCCACTCAAGTCTGCCAGTTTTTAAAAATTGTGACATCCGAAAATAAGGACATAATTTGGGGCTAGTTTGGCAGGCACAAAAATGATCTGTCAACTCACTTGTTTATATCTGGTAGTTGTTCTTTAACCCATCGCCTGTTTACCTATATACCAGATTAACCAAAATTTACCATTCTGTCAGTAAAACTTGCCCATTGAGGCCCACAGTGCTGAAGACTGAAGGCTAGGGAGGCTATTCTCTAGTATACTCTGCACGTCCCTCTCTCAGCTGAGTAGTACACTTACCAAGACTTGGTTGTGCTTTTCTAAGCTGTTCATAATAGTTGGACTTGTTACTGCAGTAATGTAATTTGAATATTATGTAACCAAAGAAATGTGAATGCAATAATAAAAATGCTATCTTGTGAGAACTGTGTTGACAAAAATTAACTCAAAATGGATCATTTGACCTAAAGCTAAAACTATAAAACATCTAGAAGAAAACATAGGAGACAATCTTTGAAACCTTGGCTTAAGCTAAAGTTTCTTAGATGGAGCACAAAAAGCACAAACTATAAAAGAAAAAAAACAATACATTGAACTTCATTGAAATGAAAACATTTTGATCTTTGAAAGAAGATGAAAAGAAAAGCTTGAACTGGGAGAAAATATTTGCAACACATATACTTGGTAAAAGACATATCCACAATAGTTAAGAATAAGAACTCTTACAATTCAATAAGATTATTCAATAGTTATTATATGTAAAAAAATAATAAACAGCCCAATTTAAAAATGATCGAAAGGATTGAACAAATAAGTAATGGATGGTGGATGTTAAGAGCCAGGTTTCTCTCTGTTGAAGAGGGAAGTTACAGATGAGCAAGAAGAGAAGTCTAGAATGAACTAGCCTTCTGTGATACTGGATTAGAGTCTGAGACATCTTATGCATCCACTTAATACATAAACAAATGGATAGATACAGAAACAATTATAGATCTGTTTGTGGTTAGTACACACAACCTAGTTCTGTCTAAGACGGCACAGGGGATTTCAAGTACAGCTAGGCCTCATGGGAACAGGAAAGTAGTCTCTATAATCCGGCCTCCTGAGAACTCATCAGGTAGCTTCTCTCTCTCCTCTGATGCTCTCTGTGGTCACATGGTGTCTTGGTTATCTCACCTAATGCTGCTACATTCTCCAGTTTTTCTTACAACTGGCTTTTCTGCTTATGAAACTGCATGCACATGGTTGCAAATGGCCACCACTTTAAAAGTCCACATTAACTAGTCACTCAGTGCCCACCACCGTCCAACTGACTTAATCTCTATGTCTCTTAGATTTAGTTCTTTGGAGAGGATATCATTGAGCCAGCTTGGGTCACCTGTGTCTGGGGAGCAAGGTTACTTGTGTAAACATGGCTGCTGGGCAAGCAGCTTCATAGGTGTGCGACCTGTGCAGTCACATGGGGTCCTGGGCTCAGAAGGGCTCTCCACACTCACTTTAATGTTCCACTGTCACTATCATGAAATTCTTAATTTTCAAATGAGAGCCCCATAAATGATGTAGCCAGTTCTGTCTCTGGGCTCAGCTGTGGGGCAAGATTTGGTGGTGTGAGTAGATTCTCTTATAAGGAGATACTGGCGATAGGAAAATTTGGTGTATTTAAAGTCTTGATTTTCAAAACTAGGCTTCTCCCTTCTTTGAACTCACATCCCTGCTTAGTGCCTCATTCATCTTAACAGAAAATAGTGGCTCCTAATAGGTACTATTCTGTGCTAGGCACTGAAAACCCTCAGTGAACAAGACAGATTTGGTTCTTTGTCGTGGAACATAGTGTCAAGCCAAGTTTACCCCAGTCCTAGAATTACTGCCTTGTTCAGTTCTTTCTTAAGGAACTGCCATTTTGTCATGACCCTTCTATCCTGAAGCTTCCTGTCTGCTCTAGTCATAACTCGGGCAAGTGTAACTGAAAGGCATGCCTGGGACCTTAGTGGCAGAGACTGGTAGGGAAAAGAAGCCAGTAATAAGATTTGTAGATTTGCCAGGCTGAAGGTTCCTTTATTGCCCCCCTTCAAGCACACTCAGTCCCAACAAACTGATAGTTGGCAGCCTACTATGGCAAGTCCAAAGGGCATAGTAAGCTTACTTCCAGCTGTCATTAATATCCAAGTTAGTCTTATCTGATAGGAAGTGGGAGTGCAAGGCGTCAGGGAGTAGTAAAACTCAGATGGGTAGCAACATTGTGGCTTTAAGTCCTGGATTTATTTTGTAGCAAGATCCTTAGCTAGCAGCTGGGACTATAAGGAAACGAGGCCTTCCTAGTGGAAAGTGCTGGAAGAAGTAGGGAGGAGGTGTGACAGTCAAGTATATAGATTCTCAGATATTAATAAAGATCAAATAAGGAAGCCAATGCAGAATACATCTTAGAAGGCCTTAAGAGAAGGCTGAGATCCCTGGACTCCCCTCAAATCATGGTCAACACAACACCATGACTATTTTTAGATCCAACCAGCTGCTGATGCTTCCTCATATTGCTCAGAAGTGGCTCAGGGACCAAGTGCGGCTGAGTCCACAGGTTGAAGATATCAGAATCTACAACTGATCGAATTTGCTTAAATGCATAAATCTGTGAATGTTGTTAGCTCTGCAGTTATTCATTGCTGAAAGTTAATCACTTTTTCAGGTACTCATCTACTTTGTGGTATACTTCCCTTATAGAGCATCCTTTGTGATGTTTCCTGCAATAAAGCCAGTTTGCTATGGCAGAAATTGCTAACCCTTCTTCCTATTAGGAAGAGAACACCTGAATTTGGCTGATCACATGACTGCCCAACTTTATTTCTCAGCATCCCAGGCAGCAAGATGTGGCCTATAGAAGACTAAGTTTTGCCAGTGTGATGTGACTGGAAATGATGTGTGCAACTTCAGCATCATTTCCTTAAGAATAAAGCTGCTTGCTTGGGACTCCTACTTTCATTCTTTCCACTGGCTGGATAGTGGCTACAACTGCAGCAGTGTCCTTGATGTGAAGAGTGGCAGAAATAGCAATCTGGGTCCCAGGATGATCTCACCAAATTGAGCCCACCAATTTGGGACTGTTAAGTGAGAAGTGAGAGAAAAACAACCATTTTTTAACCCACTGTTTTTGGGGTCTCTTTATTATAATGGTGTAGTCTATACTCTAATTCACCTATTTGTTGAGGACTACTTTGTACCAGGCATTAGGTACCAATGCTCTAAGCATTTGTACATATTATCTCATTCAGTTCTCTTGACCACACTCTCAAGACAGTACTAATATCCCTATTTTATAGGTTGCTAAATTGAGGTTCAGACAAGTTAAGCAACGTACTCAAGATTCCATAGCTACTAAACGGAACAAGGATTCAAATTCAGGGTTGTTTGACTACATAGTCCTTGCTGTATCTCCCACATTTTGCTACTGAGCCTTCCAGGATTTTTGTTTCCTCTGCTAGTGTGGCCTTGTAGAAATGTCAGTTGCAGATAGTAAAACATCCCCCTCCCCATATCCCACTTTCTTCATCAAGAAAAAGCAGAGAGTTTAATACACATTATTATTAAAGGTAATAAAACAAGTGGGATGGGCCATTTCCAGTTATCTTGTTTACCCCTTTGATTCTATCTGCAGCTTCTTCTTGTAACATTATTAATGAGGTTATAACTCTGTGTACCCAAGGAGTCATTTTCTGTGATGTTTCCTTTTCTGATATATAACTGAAGGGAAGCTATGAGACTATTAGAAGAATTAACCTTTCAACTATATAAGATTCTTACTGCTTGTATGTATTTTTTAATTACAGGAGAATGTCATCAGTAGATACAAGTATAGTCTCTACTTACATGAGCAACATAGTGGTGGGTATACAGTATTGCTCTTTTTATCTGGGGAAGCCTCAGTAGCAGGAAGGGTATGAGTTAGGTAGAACTGAACTCTAGCAAAGTGTTACTTTACGATTGAAAAGCAGGAAGTACTGAGATTAAAAACACACCAATATCTTCAGGAGACAGTTGTGAGTGTGTGGTATTGGGAGAGAGGATGTGGTCTAAGTCATATAAATAACAAATATTTGAGTTCACTAATTGTCAGGCACTGCAGGCATACCTCATTTTATTGCACTTCACTTTATCGTGCTTCACAGATATTGTGTTTTTTACAAGTCAAAGATTTGTGGCAACCTTGTGTCAAGGAAGCCTGTCAGCTCCATTTTTCCAGCAGCATTTGCTCACTTTGTGTCCCTGTGTCACATTTTGGTAATTCTTACACCATTCCAAACTTTTTCATTATTATTATATTTGTTATAGTGATCTATGATCAGTGATCTTTTTGTGGCTTGCGGGCGCTAGAGTGCAGGCTCAGTAGTTGTGGCACATGGGCTTAGTTGCCCTGAGACGTGGGAATCTTCCTGGACCAGGGATCAAACCCATGTCCCCTGCGTTGGCAGGTGGATTCTTAACCACTACGCCACCAGCAAAGTCCCGATCAGTGATCTTTGATGTTACTATTGTAATTGTTTTGGCGCCCCATGAACCATGACCATATAAGACAGAGAACTTAATCCATAGATGTTGTGTGTTCTGTCCGCTCCATTGACTGACTGTTCCCTCATGTTTCAATCTCTCGCTCTCTCCCACTTTGGGCCTCCCTATTCCCTGAGACACAGCAGTATTGAAATTAGACCAATTAATAATCCTACAATATCCTCTAAGTGTTCAAATGAAAGGAAGAATTATACACCTTTCACTTTAAATCAGAAGCTGGAAATGATTAAGCTTAGTGAGAAAGGCATGTTGAAAGCTGAGATAGGCCAAAAACTAGGCCTCTTGTACCAAACAGTTAGCCAAGTTGTGAATGCAAAGGAGATGTTTTCGAAGGAAATTAAAACTGCTACTCCAGTGAACACATGAATGATAAGAAAGTGAAACAGCCTTATTGCCCATATGGAGAAAGTTTTAGTGTTCTGGATAGAAGATAAAACCAATCACAGCATTCTCCTTAAGCCAAAGCCTAATCCAGAGCAAGCAAGGCCCTAACTCCCTTCAAGTCTATGAAGGCTGAGAGAGGTGAGGAAACTGAAGAAGCTAGCAGAGATTGGTTCATGAAGTTTAAGGAAAGAAGTCATCTCCATAACATAAAAATGCAAGGTAAAGCAGAGAGTGCTGATGTAGAAGCAGCGGCAAGTTATCCAGAGGATCTAGTTAAGATAATTAATGAAGGTAGCTACACTAAGCAACAGATTCTCAGTGTAGAGGAAACAGCCTTCCATTGAGGACGATGCCATCTCAGACTTTCATAGAGAAGTCGATGCCTTGCTTCAAAGCGTCAAAGGACAGGCTAATGCAGCTGGTGACTTGAAGTTGAAGCCAGTGCTCATTTGTCATTCTGAAAATCCTAGGAACCTTAAGAATTATGCAAAATCTACTTTGCCTGTGCTCTATCAGTGGAATAACAGAGCCTGGATGACAGCACATCCGTTTATGACACAGTTTACTAAATATTCTCAGCTCACCATTGAGACCTACTGCTCAGAAAAAAAAATTTCTTTTAAAATACGACTGCTCATTGACAGTGCACCTTGTCACCCAAGAGCTCTGACGGAGATGTACAATGAGATTTATGTTGTTTTCATGCCTGCTAACACAACATCCATCTTGCGGCCTATGGATCAAGGAGTCATTTCAACTTTCAAGTCTTATGATTTAAGAAATACATTTCGTAAGGCTATGGCTGCCTTCACAGATAGTGATTCCTCTGATGGATTTGGGCAAAGTAACTTGAAAACTTTCTGCAAAGCGTTCACCATTCTAGATACCATTAAGAACATTCGTGATTCATGGGAAGAGGTCAAAATATCAGCACGGGGGCTTCCCTGGTGGCGCAGTGGTTGAGAGTCCGCCTGCCGATGCAGGGGACGCGGGTTCGTGCCCTGGTCTGGGAAGATCCCGCATGCCGCGGAGCGGCTGGGCCCGTGAGCCATGGCCGCTGAGCCTGCGCATCTGGAGCCTGTGCTCCACAAGGGGAGAGGCCAGAGGCCCGCGTACCGCCACGAAACAAAAACAAACAAACAAACAAACAAACAAAAAAAAAAAATATCAGCACGAACAGGAGTTTGGAAGAAGTTGATTTCAAAACCCTCATGGATGACTCTGAGGGGCTCAAGACTTCAGCGGAGGAAGTAACTGCAGATGTGGTGGAAATAGCAGGAAAACTAGAATTAGAGCCTGAAGATGTGACTGAATTGCCGCAGTCTCATGCTAAATCTTGAACAGATGAGGAGTTGCTTCTTAAGGATGAACAAAGAAAAGTGATTTCTTGAGATGGAATCTACTCCTGGTGAAAATGCTGTGAAGATTGTTGAAATGACAGTACAGGATTTAGAATATTACATCAATTTAGTTGATAAAGCAGCAGCAGGATTTGAGAGGATTGACCTCAGTTTTGAAAGAAGTTCTATTGTGGGTAAAGTTTTACCAAACAGCATTGTATGCTACAGACAAATCGTTGGTGAAAGGAAGAATCAACCAGTGTGGCAGATGTCATTGCTGTCTTATTTTAAGAAACTGCCACAACCTCCCCAGCCTTCAGCAACCACCACCCTGATCAGTCAGCTGCCGTCAACATCGAGGCAAGACCCTCCACCAGTAAAAAGATTAGGACTCACTGACGCCTCAGATGATGGTTAGCATTTTTTGGCAATAAAGTACTTTTTATATATGTCCATTTTTTTAGATCTAATGCTATTACACACTTAATAGATTACAATATAGTATAAACATAACTTTTATATGCACTGGAAAACCAAAAAATTAGTGTGACTCTCTTTATAGCAATATTCACTTTGTTGAGGTGGTCTGGAACTGAACCTACAGTATCCCCGAAGTATGCCTGTATACCTGGCAACAGGGATACAAAGATAAATAAGACACAGGCTTCATGTACGTAGTATTTTGCGTTTGCTTTTTAATTCATTTGAGTTATTATAGGTTTATTCCTTGGGTTTTCTGTATTGTAGCCTACAGAAAATAAAATTTGCTTTAAAAAAAAGAATTTCAAGAGATAATGTTGTTCAGACCTAGAACTAGCTCATCCCTCATTGGTATCACTAACCAAAACTACAATTTCTGCTTGGATGATTCAGAAGAAATAATAAAAAGGGTCATAGGATCAGGAGAAAGGGATAAATGGAACTTGAAGTGTTTGGGGTCAGGAGACAGGGTTTTGCTTCAGACTCTAGAATGAAGTAGAATCTGAAATAGATTTTCTGAGTTGAAAAATCTGGGTTAGAACCTTGGCCTTGCTCTATAACTTCAGGCAAACTACTTCAATGTTCAACACATTTATTGGAAACTGACTATGCGTCAAACACTGAACTAGGTGTATATGGTAGTGAACATCATAGACAAAGTTCCTGTCCTCATGTAAGTTTAGTGGTACATATTTGAGGAAATAAAGCCCATAAGGGAATAGACAAGTACTATTTTAGAAAGCGAGGTCAGGAAAGACGTCTCTGAGAAGTTGTCATTGGAGCTGAGACTTAAATGAAGCAAAGATATTGCTTTAGGGAATTTTAGTAGTTTCTGAGCTTTAGTTTTCTCAACTGTAAAATGAAAAATAGTAAAGGTCTACCTTATGGGGTTGTTAAAAATAGAATGAGATAGTATATGAGGTTAGTAAACCATAGTGACTAATCAAAAGTGAGGTATTATTACTTCTACTGTTAGTCTCATGTTTCTCTTTGAAAATAATGTTCCAGGCATTTTCAGAGGTTGGGAGGGAGAAAGGAGCAGATTACAGAAAATGTTAAAGAGCATAAAAAAAGAAGTTTAACCTACTTCATAATTTAGTATCATACATCTGTGGTACTTATTCATCCTTTTTTATAATCCAGTCTTTAAATCACAATTCTGTAACAATTCATTTTTTGAAAGTAACATTTTTTCCCAAATTTAAAAGTAATCTTTATTGAAGTATACTTTACATACAATAAAATGCACCTATTATGTGCATACTATTCAATGCATTTTGAGAAATGAATACAACTATGTAGTAAGTACCACAAACAACATATAGAACATTTCTATCATCCTTTGTGTCCTTTCCCTTTTAATCCTTTCCACACTTAATCCCAGGCAACTACTAATCTGTTTTCTGTCACTATAGATTAGTTTGCCTGTTCTAAATTTTATATAACTGGAAGCATACAGTGTGAAAATTTTGAGTCTTTTTTTTTTTTTTTTTTTACTCAGCATGTTTTCAAGATTCATCTGTATTGTTGCATGCATCTGAAGTTTGTTTCATTTTATTGCTGAGTAGTATTCCATGGCATGGATTTAGAGCAGTTTGTTTATCTAGTCACCTGTTGATGGACATTTGGATTGTTTCTAGTTGTGGGCTTTTGTTAACGAAGCTGCTGTGAATACTCATGTAAAGGCTTTGTGTGGATCTCTTTTCATTTCTCTTTGGTAAATATCTAGAAGTAGGGTTACTAGGTTGTATGTGTTTAACATTATAGGGAACTGCCAAATTGTTTTCCAAAGTGGTTGTGCCATTTAAAATTCCCACAAGCAATATACGAGTGCTCCAATTGCTCTGTATTTTCACCAACACTTTGTATTATCAGTCTTTCTAATTTAAGCCATTCTAGTAGGTGTGAAGTGGCATCTTATTGTGGTTTCATTTTACATACCTATGATGACTAATGATGTTGAACTTTTTTTCATGTGCCTATTGGTTATTAATATATTTTATTTTGTGAGGTACTTATTTAAATCTTTTGCCCATTAAAATTTTTTTTCTTATCATTTTTTGCTGTAAGAATGCTTTATATGTTTTGGATACAAGTCTTTTGTCTGATGTATGTATAGTGAATATTTTCTACCCAATCTTTGGCTTGCTCTTTTGATTTTTTTTTTTGCGGTACGCGGGCCTCTCACTCTTGTGGCCTCTCCCGTTGCAGAGCGCTCCGGACGCGCAGGCTCAGCAGCCATGGCTCACGGGCCTATCCGCTCTGCAGGATCTGGGATCTTCCCGGACCGGGGCACGAACCCATGTCCCCTGCATCGGCAGACGGACTCTCAACCACTGTGCCACCAGGGAAGCCCTTTTTTGATTTTTTAAGAGAATCTTTTTGAAGAGTAAGATTTTAATATTGACTTAGTCCAATTTATCAATTTTTTCTTTGATGATTAATTTTATTTTTTCTACTTTCTATGAAACATTTATGTACCCCAAGTCCATGAATACTTTCTTCTGTTTTCTTCTAGAAATATATATATATAATTATATATATATATATATATATATATATATAAAAAATATTTGTATATTGACATAGTATCCTGTGGCCTTGCTATACTCACATTTATTTTAATAGCTATTTTTGTAGATTATTTTGGATTTTCTGTGTTAACAATCATGTTTATGAGGGAAAAAAGTGTTTTATATTTCCAATGTGTATGCTTCTTATTTCTTTTTCTTGACTTATTTTACACTGGCTATATTGAATACAGGTTGGTTGTATGAGTGAACATCCTTCCTTATTCTCAATTACAAGGGAAAAGTGTTCAATCTTTCACCATTAAGTATGATGTTAGCTTTAGATTTTCCATGTATATCACCAATGATTATTTTTTTTATCATGACAGCTCCTGAATTTTGTCAAATGTTTATTCAGCATCTATTATGATGATCATTTGCTTTTGCTACTTTAATTTGGTGAATTACATTGATTAATTTTTGAATATTAACCAACTTTGCATTTCTAGGACAGATCTCATTGTCTAGATGTATTAACTTTTTTATATGTTGCTAGATTTGAATTCATAATATTTTATTTTAAATTTTTAACTTTTTTCTTCTTGTAATGCCTATCTGATTTTGGTATCAGGATAGTGTGGCCTCATAAAAAAAGTTGTGAAGTGTTCCCTTGTTGTTTACTTTCTATATTGTGTGGGATTACCACTTTTCCTTCCTTAAATGCATGATAGAATTCATCAGTGAAACTTCTCGCCTTCTGATTGCCCCTTTTGTCCTATTATCACAGTTAGTCTTTTCTAACAATTTCTGACTTGAACTATTCTGGATATTAATTACTTAACCACAGAGTATTTGTTGATAAATAGATACTGCCTGAGACTGATAGTTAAAAACTAGTCATAACTTGATAAGAAAAATGAGAGTTTAGCTCACTTAACATTATTCCTGTCTTTTCTCCTTTCCTCCGTATGTTTGATATTTGTATTATTTTTAGTTCTTCTACTGTACATCTTTATAGCTCTAGTGTATATTCATAACCCTCTATTTCTTGTTCCATTAGCTTTCAACAATCTCTTTTAACTCCCATTTTTTTAAGTTCATAGTATGAATGCATCTATTTTATTTTTTACTTTTCATCCTCTTTCCATATCCTACCTCCTGTCAACTAAACTTTAAATTTTTGCTGTCAGGGATGTTGAAATTTGCATTTTGTCTTACAAACACAACTAAGTCTTCTATATTTTGCCATAAGTTAACTCTTAAAGTTGAAAAGCACTAGAGGGTCTTTATATTATTATGATAGTAAAATTTATCCAATGCCAGCCCAGTTTACTATGCCAAGATTATATTTTCATCTTTATAGAGTCAAAGTAAAACTCCCTGCCTTTTTGAAGGAAAATGTTACTAGTTTTAAGGTCAACTGTATACTCTTTGTTACACTTTTATTAACCAGTAGCTTCATTTTAATTTTTTTCTTAGACCATGTGTTTCATGTATTTTTATTTTATTTTGTTTTTCCTGGGTTTCTGTTTACATTTCTTTTCTGCTTGCATTATTTGCCTCTGTCATGTAGTTTCCTATTGCTGCTATAACAAATTATCATAAACTTGGGGCCCTATAACAGTACACATTTATTATCTTACAGTTCAGTAGTTAAGAAGTTTAAAATGGGTTGGTAGGGCTGCATTCCTTCTGGATGTTCTAGGAGAGAATTTGTTTTCTTGCCTTTTCCAGTTTCTAGAGACTACATCCACATTTCTATCCTGATCCTGCATGACTCCAACTTCTGTTTCTATTGTAACACCTCCTTCTCTCACTCTGATCCCCTGTCTCCTTCTTCTAAGGACTCTTGTGATTATATTGGATCTACCTGGCTAATCCAGGATAGTGCTCTCATTTCAAGATCCTTAATTTAATCACATCTGCAGAGTCCCTATTGTCATGTAAAGTAACATATTCAAAGGTTCTGGGGACTAGGATGTGGACATCCTTGGGGAGACATAGTCATATGTACAATATTTTGCAACTTCTCAATCATACTTTACTTCAGCAGAAAAATAAACCTTTAGAAGTGTCCTGGGGAATCAAATTTTCTCCACAATTATTTCCCAGTTAGTTTTTTCCTCCATGCTGTTCCTGGCACTAACCTTAGTATAGAACAGGAATTTATATTTTCCAGTCTTATACATCTCCAGATTACTAGACTGTCATCCATCTTGGATATTAGGCAGAAAAGGCCTTTTGAACAAAGATGTATATGCTTCTTTTCCCATTTCTAGTTCAACTGAAAGTTGTCAACTTCTTGGAGAAACCTACCTGAGGCCTCAAAGAATAGTCAACACATTATAACATCCAGGTTTGTCCTTCCAAGGCTCTGAATGTTGCATTCTTATTAAGTGTACTGTCTGAATCCCAAGAATCAACAGACAATTAACTAGCTGTGTGCTACCACATAATAAAGACTAGCACTTGACTTTTTAGTTACATGCAAAAGCCACTCAGTGTATATCATACACCTGGTCACTGTGCTAATTCTGTGTTGGGTATAATGATGAATATCATGGTTCCATGATGGTTTAATGAGACTCAATCCTGGGATTTTATATGGACAATTGAAAATAGAATTGTTTTTTTCTTTAGGGTTTTCATACTGGTAGAGATGTCAGTTTGGAGCTGCTGGTAGCCATCTTGGTATCATAAGGGGAGAATCTACCTGAAAGAAAAACCAACAAAGAGAAAAAGTAGAGCTATGAGTTGGAAAGACAGAGAGATGGTGAGTCCCAATGACAACTATATTTTCCCAGTAATTAGGTGGCCTTTTCATTTTCTTGATAGTTTCCTATGCTGCATAAAAGCTTTTTAGTTTGATGTAGTCCCATTTGTTTATTTTTGCTTTTGTTTCCTTTGCCTGAGAAGACATATCCAAAAATAATATTGCTAAGACAAATGTCAAAGAACGTAATGCCTGTGTTATCTTCTAGGAGGTTTATGGTTTCCAGTCTTACATTTAAATATTTAATCCATTTTGAGTTTATTTTTGTATATGATACGGGAAAGTAGTCCAGTTTGAATCTTTTGCATGTAGCTGTCCAGTTTTCCAGTTTATTAAAGAGGCTGTCTTTTCCCCATTGTACATTCTTGCCTTCTTTGTCACAGATTAATTGATCCCATAAGATCATTCATTTCTGGACTCTCTATTCTGCTCCACTGATCTAGTGTCTGTTGTTGTGCCAGTACCATACTGTTTTGATTACTGTAGCTTTGTAGCATAGTTTGAAATCAGGGAGCATGATACCTCCAGCTTTGTTCTTTTTTCTCAAGATTGTTTTTTGTTATTCAGGGTCTTTTGTGTTTCCATACAAATTTTAAAATTATTTGTTCTATTTCTGTGAAAAATGCTATTGGTATTTAGATAGGGATTGCATTAAATCTGTACATTGTTTTTAGTAGATGGTCATTTTTAACATATTAATTCTTCCAGTCCATGAACATGCTATATCTTTGCATCTGTTTGCATCATCTTCAATTCCTTTCATTGGTGTCTTACAGTTTTTCAAGTACTGGCCATCTACCTCCTTCGTTAGATTTATTGCTAGGTATTTTACTCCTTTTGAGGCAACTGTAATTGGTATTGTTTCCTTAATTTCTCTTTCTGATAGTTCATTGCTAGTGTATAGAAATGCAACAGATTTCTGTATATTAATGGTATAACATGCAACTTTACTGAATTCATTTATTAGTTATAATAATTTGGGGGTAGCATCTTTAGGATTTTCTATGTATAGTATCATGTCCTCTGCAAACAGTGGTAGTTCTACTTCATTCTTTCCATCTTGGATTCCTTTTATTTCCTTTTCTTGTCTGATTGTTGTGGTTAGGATTTCCAACACTGTGTGAATAAAAGTGGCAAAAGTGGGCATCCTTGTATTGTTCCTGATCTTAGAGGAAATGCTTTCATCTTTTCACCATTGATTATGATGTTGGCATGGGTTTGCCATGTATGGCCTTTATTATGTTGAGGTATGTTCTCTCTGTACTTTTGAGGTATGTTCTCTCTGTACCTACTTTGACATACTTTAACATAAATGGATGTTGAATTTTGTCCAAAGCTTTTTCTGCATATATATATATATATATATATACACACATATATATGTACGGATGTGTATACATATATACATATATGTATATATACATATATATGTATGTATTTAAAGGTGATGATCTCTTAAGTTCAAATGCATTTAACCACATTCATAGTCCCAGCAATGTTTAATATTTTTGATGTCATATTTCACATCTAACTACTTACTGTGGATATAGATGATTTACTACTTTTGTATTTTAACCTTCTTACTAGCTTTATAAGTGGTTCATCTATTACCTTTACTGTATGTTTGCCTTTATCTGCTGGTGCACGGGACCATGCCCCAGTGCTAGGAGGCTATAAGGAGGATTTAAAAATGTTGCTTGCCTGCACTATGTCATCATGGTAGAACAAGCTTCTAACAATAGCTGCTGCCAGTGTCTGTCTTCCCAAGGAGGTCCCAGTTAGCCCCTGCCTCTTTAGGGGGCTCTCAAAAATCAGTATGTGGGTCTGATCCAGGCTTCTTTCAAACTACTGCCTCTGTGCTGGGACTTAGAACATGTGAGATTTTGTGCATGCCCTTTAGGAGCAGAGTTTGTGTTTCCTATAGCCTTCAACCTCTCCTGGATATAAACCCTGCTGGTTTTCAAAGCCAAGTGTCCTAGGGGTTTATTTTCCAGGTCAGGCCCTCTGGGGAGCCCAGTGTGGATTTCAGACACCTCACTCTCTGGGGAGGACCTCTACAGTTGTGATATTCCTCCCATTGTGGATCACTAACCCAAGGATGTGGATCCTGACTGTGCTTCTTCTCTACCCTTCCTGTCAATCTACTTGTGGTTCCTCCTTCATATCTTTAGTTGTGGGCAATCTTTTCTTTTCTACTAGTCTTCAGGTCATTCTCATAGATAGTTGCCCTGTAAGTAGTTAGAAATTTCATCTGTCAGAGGAGGTAAGTTCAGGGTGTTTCTACTCCTCCATCTTGGCCCCTTCCAGTAGTCTTAGTTTTCCTCACAAGTTAAAAATAGCTATTTAGGTAAGAAATTTGTGGGGATAGAAATATGTATCAATACTTTACTCATTTGAAAATTCCCCTGAGATAACTTGAAACTCTCATCTAAATCTCTTATGTTTGCCGTCTACATTCTCTTTTCTCAAAAGTAGCAGTAGAAAACACAGAATATTGTTCCCTAATGGTAATTTCTGTTAGATGTTTATTTACTCACTTCTCAGAATAAAAGTTTGTAGTGGGAATTGAGTGACTATGACTTTCCTACAGAGGAAAAGAAAGTCACTTAAGCTCTTTAAAATTCCCATTTACTTCACAGTACATTAGTGTATTTCTTACACACACACACACACACACACACATACACACACACACACACACACAACAGAAAGAAACAAAAATACTCCACACAGTGTTTTAATAGTAAAGTTAAATCTATGTCCTTTTACAGGTCAATCCTCTTTCATGTGCATAACTACTTCTAAGGACAAAAAAAAAAAATCTCATCCCAAACATCTGTATATTTAACATATAATCCTCCTGCTGGATTTACTTTGGATTTAGTTCTCAAAGATAGACTCTAAAGTCTTTAACTGAAGTTTTAAAAAATAGATTTTAGTTACCCAGGCTCTATTCTGAATTCTAGGGAGATGCCTCCTCACTATGTTTTAAATTTTAACAAGAACCATCTCATCTTCCAGTATCCACTTTAAAAAATATTTTCCACACTCTTTCTGACTGTTATCTGCTTACAAAATATTAGAATGGTTTGTCTAATGTTATTTGCAAAAGAGCGACTTCTTGGGACGCTCAGTAACTGTACTGTGTTTCCCTCCCCAAAATCCCAGGATAATCCCCTCTGAAGGTCTGATAGACTTTATAGAATTATTATGACATTCAGAGTGCTATCAGAGCTCTGAGTCACACAAAGTATTTTTCCAATATGATGATTTATCTGTGATCTTTTTACTGCCACATCTTCTAAAATACTCAGGAAGACAAAGTCAACATGGCTTGTTCTTGAGTACTTTTTGTTTTGTTTTAGGAAGAAAATTTTTGAATTTGAGAGGTAGATAATGGTACATTTATAGTTTCCACTTTGAAAGTGGAAAGTATCATTTTTTTTCTACCAGTGGGATTGATGGCTTTAGATATGCATAGCTTAGCTGGATCCTTTGTTACTCTCACAGCAATGTGTACCCAATTCCCAGTATTGGGGGGATATATGGGATATCCAGGTGTATTAGCAGGGTAACCATCACACTAGGTTTGATAGAGCTGGGTCTTTGCTCTGAGTTTAGTTCTGAAGTTGCTTCGTAACCCTGCAGCCTCTCAGGTCCCTGAATTGATCTGCTTACCAGGAGAGATGGGGTGTGTGAGCAGGCCCATGGAGCAAGCAGAGGAACTCTAGACTGCTCTTATAGAATTACCCTCCATACGCATGCTTATATGGGGTCATACCTAATCATTAGCAATTTAGTGGGGGATTGCTTTATTCCAGAGCTATCACCTCAGAGCTCAGCACTGGAGAAATAGGATTTTGATGTGGAGGACGTAGGAAGTATAATTTTGAAGCCCTGGGCATTGCCCAAGTCTATATAGAAAACTACGAAGGGCAGTGCTGGATGCTATGGAAATCTGGCTTGCAAGGGAATAGGAGAGAGGAGAAAGGCACAGAAAAGAAGTAGAAGGGCACAGAATTCAGATAAGTTTTTCTGTCTCAGTTTTGCCAAATGGTGGCTCTGTTTCAGAGCTAACCCTTTAGTAAAAGGTTAGGGAGTAACAAACACTTTGAGTTTATTCTCCTCCCCACTTTGATGCTTGTTTTGAATGTTTTTTTCTTTGTGGTCACATCTGAGTTCCTGACTTCTACATGCACAGAAGCAGTTTCATGCTGAGAGTTGTTACAAAGCAGATCAGTGAATAAAAAATAAGCCAAAATGTTCACATTTTAGGTCAAAACATTTATACTGCTCTGATGAAGACACGTAGTAATTTTCTCATTATTTAAATGGAACGTATGTCTGTAAGACATTCCAAGGAGCAATCTTCCTTGTAGCTACAGATAAAGGATTTCTTTGACTGTTAGCTCTCTACCAAACCTCTATTAGCAGAGCACAAAGTAATTATATTGTCTGATTGGCTGGTATTATTTGGAAAAAGTAATTGTCTAAAAGAGAGAGAATATGCAGACAGACTGATTTAATAATTTATATATCAATTTTGCCCTTTGGGTGGTTCTTATTAACATATAACTTATAAAGCATATTTTGAACAGTGCATAAATTCTGGAACAATTAGATAAATAAAACCAGCCTCAGACAGTCTCTCTCCACACACTAGAATTTCCCATAGTTCAAAATGGAAAAATAACTCAAGATTCTAAAAACATGTGAGACTGCCTCACTGTGCCGTAGAATTTTGAATCACTTCCAATAAAAGGCTTTATTTAATGTTTGGGCACAGATCTCTTGCCAAACAGGTCAGCAAAAGGTAGAAAAAGCAAGCTTTGGAAGATCTTCCTACATGTCCTTCTCAGCTATTTTTTTTTTTTTTTTTTTGCGGTACGCGGGCCTCTCACTGTTGTGGCCTCTCCTGTTGGGGAGCACAGGCTCCGGATGCGCAGGCTCACGGGCCTATCTGCTCCGCGGGATGTGGGATCTTCCCGGACCGGGGCACGAACCCGTGTCCCCTGCATCGGCAGGCGGACTCTCAGCCACTGCGCCACCAGGGAAGCCCCCCTTCTCAGCTATTTAATACTCATACTCTACTTGTACTTTCAAAGACGAGGGTGCAGATTCTGCCAAAAGCCCACTCGCAAATAGACTTTTTAAAACTACTGTAATAAAGCCCAGAAATCATTGCAGCAGTTTATGTTATCTGGTCTCAAATACTTTTGAAGCCCAGGAAGTGGATCATACCTAAAATGCCCAGGATAGGGTATTTAAGGATATTGTAGTATTTCTAAAAATATTATAAATGGCCATGTGCACTGGATGGTAATTGATTCAGTAATCAATGAAGACATCTTTCTTAATGTTTTTCCCTGAGATCCTCCTTTCTGATCAATGAGATCCCTCGCTGCATTTATTTATATTTGGGAAGAAGTCTCAATATATAGAAAATGTAATAAACATCTATGATAAATATTCACCTCCAAAATGAACAAATATTAACTTTTATTCCCTTCAGATTTTTTTCTTTTTTAAATAAAACATTAAAATCGCTATGTTTTCTTTGGCCCATTCTCTTCTCTTTCCAAAGGTCAGCATCATCTGGTGTATGTATCCCAATTATATTTTTGTACTATATTAATTTTATGTTCTTTAACATAGTTTTATAATATTCTCCATAAATGTCTTACCCAATTAAAAATTTTTAATTGTATTTCCTATTTGTTATTGCTAGTATTTAAGTATGTTATTGTTTTTTGTCTATCAATCTCAAGTCAGATAATCTGAATTCTCTTAATTTTACTTATCTGAAGGTTCTTTTCAATATTTTAAGAAGGTGTTTATATGGTCTACAAATTAAAATTTTGCATCTTCCTTTCCAATCCTGATACCTCTTTTTTCCTATTCCTTTGATTAGGAGCTCCAGTTTAATTTTGCAGGCATCCTTGTCTCCTTATGTTACTGGAAACGCTTCTAAAGTTTTACCATTTAGACTAATGTTTGTTGTTAGTGTTTGGTAGATTCTCTTGATTAGTTAGGAGAATTTGTCTTCTTGCACGTTTTTTTAGTTTATATTTTTCTGCTTTATTGAGAGGAATATATGGCATTTCTCTATTGATCTCTTAAAGCAGTAAATGTAGTGATTTAAATTCATAGGATTTTCTAATGTTAAATCGTCCTTGCCTTCCTAGTCTTAATCCATTTGGTCAGGATCCATATATATATATATGGTATATATGTGTGTGTGTGTGTGTATATATATATATATATATATATATATATATATATATATATATATATATATATATATATATATATATATATATATATATATATATATATATATATATAGCATATATATGTGTATACATACCACGTATGCACACACACACATATATACACTCATTATGGTAACTTTGGGACTTTTTAATTAATTAATTATATCATTTAACATAGTCATTGAGTACGTCATGTGTTCCAGGACATTAGGCAATAGAAGTACAACAGTGAACAAAATAAATTTTTAAAATATCTTTGCCCTTATAGATTACACTTAAGGAAGCAGTCAAAAGCAAGATTAATAAGTAAAATACGTAGTATGTTAGATAGTGATTGCCATTAAAGAAGAGAACAAGGAGAGAGAAAGGATGTGAAATCTGTGAGAAGTGTTGGACTTTAAATTGAATGTCCCGGGAAGTCTTCACAAAAATGTAAATTTGAGGACAGGGCTGTAGGAAGTGAGAGGATCTAGCTATGCAGCTAGCTGGATGAAGAATATTCTAAGCAGAGGAAGCAGAAGTTACTTCAAGTAGGAACATTTCTGACATGTTTGAAAAATAATTTGGTATTTTTTTCCTAGAAAATTACCTATTTCAGTGAAATTTTCAATTTATTGGCATAAAATTACTTATAATACTTAATTATTTAAAAACTATTGTATTTGCAATTCCTAATATTGCTTTTTTGTCACTTTTTGTTTTGGTCAGTCTACCTAGAAATTTATCTATTTTGTTATTATTCTCCATACTATTATTACCAAATATTCTCTGTATATTGGAGTCGACAGTTTATACACTGCATCTTAGATATGCAAAAAAGTCACATATTTCTTTACCCCAGGGGACATCCTCCTTCTTACCCTCATGCAGTGTACTAGTAAACTTCTGGATTTCTTGCATGTCAACCAGAAGCTGATAAAAATTTGGTAGTGCTAGCCCAGTCTTTCTTTCTCTGCCTGAACACACCATACTGCCATTTTGACTCTACTGCAATTGAGTGCATTGGGTCAAGTCAGTCAGAGAGAAAGCTGAGCTCTCCTGAAGCAACCTGCTTGCTTGTGTAAGGCCAAGGTGCCATGAGTTACAGATACTTCAGGAGTAGAAGTAGTGAAGACCAAGGACAATTAGAGGGATGAGATACTTCGACTAGAATGTATTCATCATATTTTTAATTTTTTGTATTTTATGATGTTTTGACCTCTTGGGGCCTCACCCACTGCAGAGAGACTGTCCCTTCCAGGGTTAGCTAATTCCTAGAGAGAGTAAACACTTGCCTGAGAGCACAATCTTCAGATGCAAATCAACCAATCCAGAACCCATATCCTCAACTACTTCCTTTACTGGGAGCCACTGTACCCCTGTCTTAATCATCCCAGAGCCAGGCATCAGATAGCCAGGGGCAGTTCCTAAGCCCCAGAGCCCACCAAACTAGTCAATCCTAGGTCTGTCTACCCTGTTTAGCCTGCCTTGCCCATTCTTTCCCCAAAAAATATACAATGAAGGCGCTTGCCCAAATTTTCCCCTCACTCCCTCTGACTCCTGACCTGTGTGGCCCTGCAGTGTGCCATGCCTCCTGTTTCTAGGAATCTGTGAGTATAAACTTCTTCCTTGATGACAGTCATTTCCATGTCTGCGTGTCTTACCATACCTGATTATCAGAAATCCTGGGTACTTTTTAAAACACAAAGGGCCACATATAGAACATAGGTCTGTGTACCCAATGCCATTAGAATGTGTAAAGTTCCCTTGCAACCAGATGCCATCCTAAGAAGGAAGAAATTGAAGAAGAGGGAGAGGATTAGAGTCTTTAAATGGGGATTTAAGCTGTTCACACATCCTAATCTCACAGAAAATAAACTCATTGCTATTCTTGGTGGAAATTTTTTTTGGTCAAACTTTAAATTCCCAAGGATGGTGGCAAGTGATTATGGATGATGCTCCTTTATCTGCTTAGTCTCAGAATTTAGCACCATTAAAAGGCTTCTGAGCTTAGTTCTTTGAGTGAGGAATTTCTGCTTGAACATCCAATACTTTAAGCTGCTTGCAAAATATTAGCAGTAGCTAATATTACTGGTAGCTAATATTTTGCTAATAGTTATTATTTATTTAACAGAACACTGTAGTACAGTGTAGTCAGATTGCCTGAGTTTGAATCTAGGCTCCATTGCACAGGCTGTGTGACCTTGGACAAGTGACTTAACCTCTCTTCACAATAATTTTCTCACCTATAAAATGAAAATAATTATAATAGTAGGGGTAGTTGTGGGGAGTAAATGAGCCAGCTCATAGAATTTATTAGTATAATGTCTGGCACTTATTGAGCACTCAATAAATGTCAATTTTGATTACAGTTAGAATGATTATTATCATGTCTTTGTGCAGGTACTGTGCTAAGTGCTCCCTTGTTTCCTCTATTTTCCCACCTTCTCAGGTGGTAGTATTATTACCTAGGAATGGTGGAGCCATGCTTGAATCCTCTGACTCTAAAGCTCATATTCTTAATCACCATCTCCCTGTGACTGGAGGTTTAAGAGAGGATGAATCAAAGAAAGAGTTCAGAAATTCTGGCATCATTCTACTATATCAGGTATCCAAGAGTGAAAAATAAGAGAACTTAGGATGCCTCGTGACATTTCTCATGTTGTCACCAATGTTGCTGATATTTAGACCACTCAATCCAAATTTCAGTCTACCAGACATCCCACAAACTTCCCTGAAAACACTTCAAGAATGTCATGCTGTTTTTCTTTTCCACAAAAAGGCCAACATAACTGAAACATTTCATTTTTGTTTGGAAAAAAGATGTTCTTTGGCACTGAACTATCTAGCATGAGGATATTTTCTGGAACATCAAACAATCATTGATAGCTAACAATGCTGGTTTTGCTTAAATGAAAGCCAGCATGAAGCAACCAGATTGTTGCATCTACCCAAAAGCCACAAGATACATTAAGTTATGGGGACATCAGTATCAAAGGGAAAGAATTTTTCAACTAGTACTTAACCTGAATGTTAATCTCTTTTGGAAAAAAATGGCAAGGTTGAGGGGCAGTGAGAAAAAGAGAGAGAAAGAGAAAAGGAAGTTCTGGTTATTGGGTATATAAAGAACATACATTAGTGAAACAAAGTACCCCAAGTGCCTTCGTTCCATGAAAAACAAATTAGAAGTAGCAGTGCTTAGAGGTATAAAATAGCATTGATAAAGATTTTGTCATTAAAATTTGAATTCTAAGCAATTACAATAACATAAGTAATAGTGTGTAAACCATACTGCAGTAGGGAATGGGAAGTTCCAAGGAGAGCCACCAAGCAAAGAAGAATAAAATAAATAAAGAAGAACATCTAGACAAGAGAGGGTAGGGACTCCCACTTTGATCCTCCCAGCTCAGGATTTACCTATCCCTTAACAAGGAAGGATTAGAGCAAATACCAGAAGCATTTGTAGTCTGTTGTGTTATGAATGGTTGCTTAGATTGGTAGCGGAGTAGCAATATGTAATATAGCATTTATCCTTTTATCATCAATATAAACTCCTGAGGCACTGCTAACAGAACTGTGGAGGATTCAGGTGATAATTGCAGTGCAGGCTTGTTACCCATACAACTTTCTCAGGAGAGAAAGGAAAAGACAGAGGAAAACAGAGTGACAAAAAGGGGGAGAGAGAGGTTGAGAAATAAGCCCTAATGCCCTAAGGTATCCATTGTATGTAATGAATAACTTCCCTCCCTTGCATCTAGAATGTTATTAGTTGTTCTGTGCCACCATCCTTGGAAGAAATGAGAATATAATTTTCAAATTATTTTTTGGTAGAGTTTAATTTTCTTGTGGAAGCTGCATTGAAAAAGCCTGCTAGAAAATGTTTTCAGAGGAGGCCTTGTCCCATCTGGATGTGTTATAGGTTTCACTGATACATTGAGAGTTGTTAAACTATTGTTTCTTGGTACTGACACCTCACCCAATGGCATTAAAATAGCCTTTAAAGTACTGACTTTAGAATCTAACACGCATGGTTTCAAATTCTAGTTCTGTCATCCCCAGGCTGTGGATATAAGGAAATATATTTATCCACACCCGTGACATATATGAGAGATATATATATATATATGACATAATAATAGTGCCTACCTTACAGACTGTGATGATTTCAGGAGACATGAATGTAAAACAGACTTCAGCACACTGTGAACACTCAACAAATGTTATTATTAACCGCCGGATGTGACAATCCTGAGTACCCCCACTGCAGAGCTGTCCTCTTGGGGAGATTGAGAGCAACATAGAACCATTAGACCTGTCTCCTACTGAGCCATCTGACATTGATTTTTCAGCTGCACATCACTGAAAAATCCTGGGGACAAGCTGCATATTGAAGGGACCTGGAATTTTACACCCTCTAGTATAACACAGAGAAAGCCTTGTAATAGGTTACCATGTTGCTGGTTTCAAGACTGTTAGCTAAGGGGGAAGGGATATTTTGTATGCCAGAAGGCTTTCCATTATCCATTAGCATTGTGGTCTCTTTGAGTTCTTGTCATAACATGGTATTTTATGAAAGAATTAACCCCAAGTAGCTTTGGAAGCAATAAAATAATATTCTGTAGAAGACTTGTTCATTTTCTGCATATATTTTACTACTATGTAAGACATGGGGATGAGAAAATGGTAGAGAAAAAGCATGAGGAGAGGCAGAGAGAGATGTGCAAAGAGGAAAAGGAAGAAGTGTATATTGATCCTATTCTTTTTCACTTCAACTAAGTATATATTAATATTTTCTAAGTCTCTTTTTCAGACTACCAAAAAAAAAAGCAGACCCAAGTTTTATTTTTTTAAATTAAAGACACATACTGCTTTTCTTTCTAGTTATAAATATTCATTATAGGAAATATAAAAAGCATATTAAAAATAATTGTTTCCCATAATGCTATTAACCAGATATAAACATATATTACATTTTGGTGCATTTCCTTTCTAATACGTTTTCTATGTATATTTATAAGGGTCATATTAAACATATAATTTTGTATCCTTCCTTTTTTAAGTTTTTTGAGTTATTAAGTGCATTTTTCCACATTACTGAAAATTCTTTTAAAGATAAAATGTGATCAATTAATCATTCCACACACAAAAATAAACTCTTAAGTGAATCAGAGGTCTAAATGTTTAAAAACTGATCTGTACATCAAGCTGATATTTATTTGACAGTTCCCATGTTTAGTTGGTAAAATGAACCCATTTCCCAACAGATTTTTTTTTTTTACATCTTTATTGGAGTATAATTGCTTTACAATGGTGTGCTAGTTTCTGCTTTAAATGATCCATTTAATGTGCCGTTGGATTCTGCTTGCTAGTATTTTTGCATCTATGTTCGTCAGTGATATTGGCCTGTAGTTTTCTTTCTTTGTGACATCTTTGTCTGGTTTTGGTGTCAGGGTGATGGTGGCCTCGTAGAATGAGTTTTGGAGTGTTCCTGCCTCTGCTATATTTTAGAAGAGTTTGAGAAGGATAGGTGTTATCTCTCCCAACAGAATTTTTGTAGCTAAATATATAATCTCGCCCTATAGTGTTAAAAAATTATAGATATATTCAAAACCATCTCAGTAACCTTTAGTATGTCACTAATGGTTAGAAATGTTGTATTCATTTAAACATATTTAAAATAAAATAAATAATCATGAAAAAAAACTGATCTGTACAATGCTAGAAGAAAACATAAATGATTTTCTCTATAGCCTAGGTGGAGGGAAAGCTATCTAAATATGACTTTAAATTCAGATGCAATAAAAGGAATTGATAAATTTGACTACATAAAAATAAAACCTTTTGCATGACAAAAAAGCACCGTGAGTAAAGTCAAAGGACAAACAACAAATTGAGAATAAATATTTGCAACATATGTCACAGGTAAAGTACTAATTTCCCCAATAAGTAAAACTTATAAAGATTGAAGAAAAAAAAAAGACCAAAAGTCCTATAGAAAAAAATGGACATAAGATATAAACAAAAAATGTTTATTTATACATTTGTATTGAATACATATATATATGTATATATATAAATATTTCCATTAAATGTATGAAGAAATGTCCAATTTTATTTATAAGAGAAATTCAAATCTAAAGGAAACTGAAATACTACATCCGAACATCAGATTTGCAAAAATTTAAGCTTTAACAAGGCTGAGAAGGAACTGGGCACTGGAACAATGTTAGTGAGAATGCAAAATGGTGCAATCCCAATGGAAGGGTGTGGTATAATAATAAATAAATTTGTTTTTTGTCCCAGACTCCTGATACAGAGCTCCTAAAACCCTTGGAATTTCCCGAGTGATTGGAGTGTTTTTTTATCCACAAGTCCCTTGAGAGCACACCTGAGTTTATGCTAATGAAGAGAGGGGCCCCTAGATAGTCTCAGGCTGGGGCTGGTCACCCAAAAGACCAAGTTATTAAAAGGTTGGAACTTTTAGCCCCATTCCTGACCTTTGGGGAGGGGCGGGAGGAAGAACTAGAAAGTAAGTTCTATAAAAACTCATGAACAACAACATGTGATGAGCTTCTGTGTTGAACACATCCAAGTGCTGGAAGGGTGTTGCCCTGGAGAGGACTTGGAAGCTCTGCACCCCTCTCCCCATACCTTGCCCTATGATCTCTTCCATCTGGCTGTTCCTGAGTTGTATCCTTTATAATAAACTGGTAGGTGCAAATGAAGTGCTTCCCTGTGTTTGTGAGCCATTCTGGCAAATTATCAAACCTGAGGAGGTGGTCGTGGGAACCCCTGATTGATGGCCATAGGTCAGAAAGTGGCCAGGGGCTTGCAGCTAACATCTGAAATTCCATGCAAATGCAGATTTTCCCTTTTTATAAGGACACTAGTCATATTGGATTAGGGGCCCACCCCACTCCAGTATGAATTCATCTTAACTACAGTAGTACACCCTAATCTGTGGGAGATGCAATCCAAGACTGCCAGTGAATGCCTGAAAATGCGCAGAGCACTGAGCCCTGTATATACTATGTTTTTTTCTTATGCATACATACCTAAGATAAAGTTTATAAATTTAGCACAGTAAAAGATTAACAACAATTGCAAATAATAAAATAGAACAATTATAACAATGTACTGTAATAAATGTTATATGAATATGCTCTCACTCTCTCAAAATATACAAATTTAGTACTTTTTCTATCTTAACTAACCGCTTATGGCACTGTGGCTATAACTTTTGCAGTTTGAGGGGCGACAGCAAAACACTATGAATTTCTTTTTCCTTCTTCATGATTCGTTCTTACAGTAGAACTTAGCAACCTCAGCACACAATTTTTTTCTTTCCTTATAAAGTCAGGAATTTTCTCCTTTTCACTTAAAAGAAGCACTTTACGGCTTCTCTTTGGCATATCCGAATTGCCAGCATCACTTCACTTGTGCTTTGGGGCCATCATTAAGTAAAATAAGCTGCTTGAACACAAGCACTGCGATACCATGACAGTCAGTCTTGTAACCCAGACGGCTACTAGGTGACTACTGGGCAGGATATGCTGGACGAAGGGATGATTTATGTCCTGGTCAGGACTGAGTGAGATGGTATGAGATTTCATCATGCTGCTCAGAACGATGGGCAATTTAAAACTTCTGAGTTGTTTATTTCTGAAATTTTCCATTTAATAATTTTGGACCATGGTTTACCGTGGAAAACTGAAACTGTGGGTAAGGGAGGAACTGTTGTGAGTACATTTGAAACAACCCTATTTCCAAATAGGTTCACATTCTGCGGTATAGGACATCTACATATGAATTTGGTTAATTCATAATTTATATGGATATCAAAACATAATTTAACTTGTAACATTTACTATATAATAAAGACCTCTAAGAATAAAAATATCCCCCACCAATTCATACAGCCACCTTTCTAAAATAAAGGTAATTGTAAAGGACAAATACAAGGCAGAGATAAGAAAGTGAAATAACTTTCACTGAACTCTTGTAATGTGTCAGTAAATATTTAGGCATTTGAAGCATATATCATATAACCTGATAGCAGTTTTATTAGGGAGCTAGATAGGCGTAAATAACAAAAACCAAGTGTCGGTAATTAAGTTACTTAAGTAGAACTGGATCAGTTAGAAACTGGATTCAGACTTGGATATGTCTGACTGCAAAGCCCAGGCACTTTCCTCTACTTTTTCCCCAGCTCTCTGCAAAGCCAAACTATCAATAATAATGACATAATGATAATAATAACAACAACAACACATGGAAATGTTTCATTAAAGCAATTGTTTCTTCTAGCAGAGAGCAAAACAACAAGCGAATTAAAACAATCAGTGCTATATCTGACAGGGTGATACATTCAAAGCTTCAATTCTCCAATGTTCACAGCAGGATTTTCCTTCTTACAGTTGAACAGAGGCTAATTTCTAAGAGAAAAAGGGGAAAAAGAAACAACAGAACACAATTCAAATATTTATGAATGCCAAAAATTAAAGACTCTTTTTTCATATTTGATTTTGAAATCTTCAGGCTAATCATAAAGACAATATTATCCTGAGAATTTCACAACAGCAATAGCTAACAGTTATTAAAGTTTCGTAGGTGCCAAGCACTGTGCCAGTTGCTTGTCATGTATTAACTCATTTAAACTTCACAGTGATCTCGTGGGTTAGGGATAATATTACCTCCATTTTACAGGTGATAGAGCAGAGGAACACAGCCCAAATTCAAAGCCTGGTTCTCAGACACTATGCCTAGCTGTTTCTTGCTGAATAGAAAAGTTAAACAATAAATGAGATGCTGTGTGATCAAAATTCTGTTTTGTAGCCAGATCTTTGCTAATGGAGGAATTACAGTGGTTGGAGGTTTTGGGGTCAGTCAGACCTGAAAGTGAATACTGGTTCACCTTTTATTAAGTACATGACCTTAGGCATGTAGCCTAGCCCTCCCAGGCCTCATTTATCATTTTCAAAATTGGGATAATAATACTTTTCCCACAGGTTATTATGAAAATTAAATGAGATAATATATGCAAAGCACAATCACTGGAGCATAGGTAATAACTCTCAAATTTACTATTGTTATACATATGCCTTTGAATTACATTCAGCTATATTTCCATGTCTTATAAATCTTGTTAACTGATAACTTACCACCCTTTAAAGGGAGTTCATGTGCTTCAGGAGAAGGATAGATACCTATTTAAACAAAGAGATTGTTGCTTATCGATTTGCTTGAGATCGAAGCAAGACATTAGTCTCAAAAGCCAAGTTTTGCTAAGAAAGAAATAATTTTTAATTTCTTTTACCTTTATTAGCATACTGAAAATTGGGCCTGAATGTCTGAAATGTAAATTTATTCTCTTGAGTAGGGAAAAGACTTCTGAAGTCTTTCTTGGCTGGCTCTCTGTCTAGACTGTAATGAGAACATAACGTAGAGGAAGTAGGAATTATAGTAAGAAACGTTGCACAAGTAGATTAAGGAAGTCAACTAGCAGAGTCCTTGGAGCAGCCCTTTTTCCTTAGGACTGGGAGCCCCAGAAAGCACCTCTAGAAAGCTAGTAGAAGGAGGCACTTTCAGAAACACCCAGAGAGGTTAAGAAATATCCAGAAACCTCAAGGTTTATGGCCAGCTTCTCTGGTTGGGGTATAATGTGGGGAGGTTGTAGGCCTCTGGGAGAAGCCCAGTTTGGGGCTAATTGTTACACCCACGTCATGTGGGAAGAAGAGCACGGAGGTGGTGGTAAGAGAAGACCACATCAATGAGCCTCAGCAGCGCTCCTGTTTCCCTGGAGCCCAGAGGTGGCAAACGTGTGCAGGAAAGTAAGTAGAAGCTCTAAAGAGGCCAGAAATCAGCAGAGGCCTAGGGTTAGAGTGAAGAGCAAAGACTCCCATTCTAGGAATTGGTAACAGAAAATACAGATTCCAGTAGTGGTGCTGGCATGTCTCCTTACAAATTGTGATAGTTCTAGCTATACCTCAGTGACCACCGGGCCCAGGAGCAATCCAAATCAGCAACTGCACAGCAGCGACCAGCAAGGGCTTTCCAGCTGTCTTTCCTCACAGCTAAACGTTAGCCTGTAGACCTCCCCTCCCCTTTTCTCTTAATACCAGCTTGGAGAGGAGCAGGAGAAAAGAGCAAAACTCTGAACGACTGAGAATTTTCCTGAGGCATCCAGGCAGAGATTGTAGAGATTAAACCATAGGTCAGACTGATATCACTGGATTGTACCAAAATATAGTGTTTTTTCTTCTCCTACCTGGTGGGTGGATCTCCTGGGTTAGATAAGATGTAGGCAATATGAAGTACAGTTCCTTTGCACATCTTGCCTCATGTAAGAGCCTGTGAGAGATACTTAGAAATCAATGTATAGCATGTATTTACACCAAGGACTGGTTACAACCCCTACTAAAATTAGAATGAAAAGTTGCCTTGAGGGCAGGGCCATGAACCTATGAGAAAAACAGGAGAGGAATTCAGACTGTCATACAGAAATGCAGAGAGAAAGAAAGACCTAGTGTGTAGTTTCTGGCATTCAACATAGGCTTTTTGGATATGCAACAAGACAGTGAATTTGAAAGTCAGTCTTTTAAAGAAAGCCTTTGGAAACAGCCTACACAAAGCTAATTCCCATGTTGGAAAGGGATGGCATTGAAGGTAGTGACAGAAAACAGATGAAAGGATCAGTGTTGTAAGTTAGCTTCTCCAGAAATAGATGCTGAGACAGAGTTTGGGGTGCAAGATGTTCATTAAGGATCAGTATCTGTGAAAAAGGGGGAAGGAAGCAGGATTGGACAGAAGGAGAAATTGATGAGATTGTGATGAGACTCAACAAAGCCTCAGCCAACCCAAAGGGAAACTCTAGAAGTGAGAACTGCCCATTAACATTGTTTTGCAGTCTGCTGAATTGGCCAGGTCTTTATACCCCGCCTCACTTAGGGTTGCCCTGGGAAGGGTATGACCTTGGATGAGATGCCTTTCTGTAGCTGAAGCAGATCCTGAAGGAGCTGTAAGTCAGATGCTATCTTGCTGACCACTCTCTCAGTTGCCAAGGCAGCAAGTCTTTCTTTGAAGGGGAATCTGAGCAGTGATCCTTAAGTCAACCACAATTGGGTTGGAGACAAAGTTCCCAATTCCCCTTTCCTGAAGGACTCTGAAATACATGTTAGTCCCAAAGGGGCATGCTCTGAGTACTAAGAGGGTGGGTGACCCAATAAAGTCCTGAGGTTATGATGAAGAGACTGCTGGGTAGATTTGCAGACAAATAGGGCCAGTAGCCCCTTGGTGAGTGCCGTTTGAGGGAGCATCCCTTTCCAGCCACTGTACATCTAAGACCAGGAGGATTCTGAGACCAGTATAGATTTGAGGACCCCCATCTTACCACCTAAACCACACCTATATTACTCCCCACACCCGGACACCACCTTAGAGTGGAGCAAAAGAAACAATGAAGCATTTAGTATTTACTGGAGTTAACTGACCAGAAATTGAATTCCCTAAAGAGATTTAAAATGATTGGACCAGACTAAGGTTCCGTATTTAGACTAAAACTTGGTTTTTAATTTTCCGTTATCTAGCAGGCTGAGGGATCATCAGGGAGAAAACATCAGTTGAGAGGCACTCAAAGAAACCACATCTGCTGTGCACATTTGTGTGTGGTATGAGGGACATTTTGTATTTACTGCATTACCAAAGAAAAACAAGCACCAAAAGTTCATTCCAGACTTGGGGGACAAAAATGAGATTGGAAGAGGGGTCAGGATTATGTTTTCTGAGAAGATAAGTTATGCAGTTGCTAGGTTTGGTGGGTGAACAGTGTGATTTTTCATCCTGGCTTACTTCCTGTATGAAGTTCTGAAATATTAGGACCTTACTCATTCTCACTGGCCATAAAAATTATATGTTAAACAAAGCCCAAGATTTAGTAACCTACAAATCACTTCTGACTTCCCACTACTGTGAAAACCTACACCCAGCAAAAAAATTGTTGTAGTGGACCTAGTTGCCTACGAACATTACAAACACCAAAATCTTTGGCACCCAGAGACTAAAGAAAATTAAATCCACATAAATCTCTTCATCAGCAAGTAAAAGCCCAAAACAATACAACTGAAACTGTGGGATCAAACGATGGCAAGATGTGAGAGGCAAGCCATCTACGGTCAGGAACCCCAGGTATAGCTCAGAACTGACGAACAGAGCTTCAGATGAGAGAAGCCTGGCCATCCATTGGCTGTGCCAGCCCCTTGGGAGGGAAGCCACAGATGAAAATGTCAAACAAAGCCTGGAACAACTGTGGTCCTAATTGTTTAAACTTAATCATCCCTTCAAAATGCTCAAATGCTCAAAATGATCACTTTTATTATGGCCACAAAAGTCTAATTCTGGGAGGAATTTTAGCCCCATTTCTAAATTATTTTTTCTTTGGACAATGGAATAGAACCTTGATGGTTTATTGTGTAACATTATCATATGTACTCAAAGGTATGCCAACATATCTTTCCAACCTCCCTAAAGTATCTGTAAGTGAAACCCCTTTCCTTTTTCCATCTCCCCTAGAGCTCCATCATGTTGCAAATAGGACTGATTTTTATAATAATAACAGCAACAACAACTGACATTTACTGAACATTCACTATATGCCAAGCATTATACTCAGTGATTACAATCGTTTTTAAATTTTAATTCCTCCAACTCTTCACAAGATAAGCATTATTTTTTTAATTTTTATTTATTTACTTTTTTTGCGGTACACGGGCCTCTCACTGTTGTGGCCTCTCCCATTGCAGAGCACAGGCTCCGGACGCGCAGGCTCAGCGGCCATGGCTCACGGGCCCAGCCACTTCACGGCATGTGGGATCCTCCCGGACCAGGGCACGAACCCGTGTCCCCTGCATCGGCAGGCGGACTCTCAACCACTGCACCACCAGGGAAGCCCATGATAAGCATTATTATTATCTCCATATTACCTTGAAGAATAGGAGGCTCGGAGAGATTTAAGTAATTTTTCCAAAGTCTCACATTTAGGATAGAACTGAGTGAAAAGCCAGAAATTATCCCTAAGTAAGGAAAGCTACTAATGATGGTGAAATTGGCATGATTTTGTCTATGAATCCTGTGGTGTTGTCTTAGCTTGTGTAACCCAGACAGCAGAGCCTGAGGCAAGGAGCTTGTAGTAATTCTACGTGATTAGGGAGTGCATTTCCAGCTGTGAAGGACAAGGAAAGTGAAGCAGAAAAGGAGGAGCCAATATAAGACTACATTATCAAGTTGGTAGCTGTCAAGTGAGACTGATTGTTCAAATCCCCAGGCTCATCCTCCAGGAAGTCACATAAACAGCATCTCAAAACAGTCCATCTAGAGGGAGAAAGAGAGAATATACTTACTAGCTGTCTCCTTTTGCAAAAGTTTGCCTCATGGGGCACTAACTCCATGCACTTCAGCGTTTTACATATGTGTGCCACAAGCAGAATCCTGTGGCAGTCTTTATCTTGGCATTAACACCTCCCTGGGGTTGGAAATGAGAGGCACATGGTGCAGCCTGATGTGAGGCACTGTCAGCAGGAGCCCATATAGAACTGCTGGTATTAAAACAAGAGACATAAAGCTGGGAGGATCTGAGACCTCAGAGGTGTCTGAGACATACGTGTCCTTCTCTTCTGCAGGTTAGAAAGAAGCAACTCAGTTCTAGAATGTTACAAGTAGTTGGGATGCCTATTAATGACTAAAGGAAGGTAGTTTGTAACCTCACAAAGACATTGAAGCAAATTCTCCTGCTCTAGTCCAGAAAGCAGAGCCTTGAGGCACCTTAGACAAACAGTAGGTACAAAGCACAAAAAGGGTCAAAAGTAGAGAAGAGGAATATAAGAATAGCCACTTTGTCATTAATTCTTCCCAGAAAATTAACCAGTGGGATCCAAAAAGTTCATGGAGGTTCTCAAGAAGTGCACCCTCTTTCCTGGAGTGGGAAGTGCAACCAACTATGGTGTGGTTTCACCTGTGTTGGACCATCTGGGTTAAGACCGTTGAACTACTTAGAATACCATTGCGCAGTGCCCTGACCTCGAGTCTGGTAGAGTGTCCTGCTCCTAAGCAATGGCTTCAGAAAACAAAATCCCCTTTGTTTTGAACTCAGCAAGATAATAATAGCCATAAGCCCAGCAGGAGTCTGTGACAGTTAAAATTAGTTTTAGTTAAAATTAAAATTTAGGGCTTCCATTAAAATTAATGGTAAAAAGCCCTTGGTGGATAACTGTCCACAGACCTGAAACCAATCCCTATAGTTCTGGAGGAAAGTGGACCCTGATGAGGGAGGTACTTCTGATTGCTAGAGCCTAAGCCACCTGATTATACCCAAGCTACAAGGGCAACTGGGAAAGTATCTGTCATTATCAACTAATATAGTGGGTGTCAATCTTTGCCTCACAAATTAGAAAAATTACTCAAACATAGGAAGGGGGTTCAGATTCTAGGTAGCCAAAAAGAATGTCAGATGTCCGTACGTTTTTGCCCCCATTCCCTTTCCTGTTAACTGATTCTTTTCCTGATTCCAATGTTCTCCCTGTAGCTAGGTCCCTGATATTTCCTGCTAGACTTCCTCGATAGCTAGCAAAGTTAAAAGAACAAAATCAAGCCAGACATAACCCTGCAGGTCTACATAATACTCCCTGCCTGGCCTTCCTTGGTTTGGTTGGTCGAACAGCTGCCCAAGCCCAGAATATATTGCTCTGCATTACAAATCTGCAAAACCTGCCACATGGAATCTGAATATTGGAACCACTAGCAGAAACAACCATGTCACACATAGTAATCCAACTCCCAAGTAGAGTTAAGGCTGATTTATTGTGATATAGGAAACCTTCGTTACAGCTCTTGCTCTCACATCAACCAGATGTGTGACCTTGAGGAAGTGACTTAATTACTTTGATTTCCTAATCTTTTTTTAAAAAAAAATTTAAAGAAAACAAAGAAAGAAAGAAAAGCCATTGGACTTGCCATAGGGGAAAGAAAACTAACTGCGATAGGGGAAGAAAACTAACACATGGGAGTACTGATAATGTACAAGGAGTTTTATTTTCAGTCTTTACAATAAGTCTCCTTAGACTACTAGCCCTCCTCCCTTCTCATGTCACCATATATAACCTTATCATTTTAGTGTATATCCTACCACAGTTTTTCTATGCATGTAACCATAGAAAGCGTATAATAGTGTTTATATATATACATGTTTGTTTGTATACTTTGCTACAAAAAATGATGGTATCATTCTGCAAGTATCTTTGTGCAGCTTATTGTTTCATTTAACAGTAGATCTTGGAGATCTAGGTAAATAAGTACATAGAGGGCTATCTCATTCCTGTTAGCTCCTGCATAGTATTTCACAGCATAGAGATAACAAGTTTATTTATCCATTTCCCAACTGGTGGATATTTAGTTTGTTTGCTGGTAGCCCACGTTTCTATTCCCAGCTTCTGTAGATGAGTTCTACAGACTCTTTTAGCTCAAAACTTCTGTGACATGAAGGAAATGAAATGAGTATGAGTCTGAGGACATAATAATTCACTTCTAAACAACTCATTTATTAGGCAGTGAATTAACACCAAACTGTGAGATATATATGTTACCATTAAAATAAAAGAGCGAAAGAGACCAAACAAAAGGATCCAGACAGGTCCAAGCAAGGATAATGTCTCTTTGGTAACTAGAGACAAACCAGAGTCTACTTTGTGTTCACTTAACCATGTGACTCAAGGCTTTGCATGGATAATCTTGATTATAGCAGTTTATTCCATGATAGTTGAGGCTTAACATGATACCGTGCAATATACTGGATAGTACAGATATTATATTTTTAATCCTAATAATTATCCTTTAGAGAAGATATAATTATCTCCACTTTATTGATGAAACCGCTCAGGCATAGAGAGGCTAAGTAATTTTGCCCAAGGTCACAAACTAGTGACAGGACCAAGTTTCAAACCCAAATTGCCGGACTCCAAAAGTCTGCCTTCTTTCCGCTGTCTATCATCAATTCCTTTTAACCAGAGTTAGTTCAGAAAGACCTGCTCATAAAGAATGGGTTCTCCAAATGTAAAATAGATAGCGAGTGGGAAGCAGCCCCATAGCACAGGGAGATCAGCTCTGTGCTTTGTGTCCACCTAGAGGGGTGGGATAGGGAGGGTGGGAGGGAGATACAAAAGGGAGGAGATATGGGGATATATGTATATGTATAGCTGATTCACTTAGTTATACAGCAGAAACTAACCATTGTAAAGAAATTATCCTCCAATAAAGATGTTAAGAAAAAAAAAAAGAATGGGTTCTCACCTGCTATAAAGGCTGTCAACACCCTGTCCTGCGCTTACCTCCTCAGCTCATCTCCAACTCCCTTCCCTGCCCTGACCCTGGCCTAAGTTACTTAGAGTTCCCCCAAACACATTGCTTTGAACTTCTACACATACTATTTCTACACATACTATTTCTCCTTTCCTGGAACATTCTTCTACTCTTTGTCCAGGCAACTCCTACTTATCTTTCAGCTCAAACATCACTTCCTCCAGGAAGCATTTGCTGTAGCATCCCCACCTCACACTTGCCCAAGATTAGGTTTTAGGGACCTCCTCCTAGGTTCCTAGGTTTCTAGGATCTGTGCTTTGTGTTTACTTTTCTTAGAGCACTTGACATAATGAGTTATAAATATTTGTTACCTGCCTGTCTCCCTATACCACAAAATGAGCACCTTGAGAACAGAAACCATAGCTTATTCATAATTAAATCTTTAACTCTAGCATAGTGTTCAGTACACGGTAGGCATTCAATAAATGTTTGAAGATGAAATCTTAGAGTGATGACAAAAATGAACCTGGAAGTGGACTCTTTAGCTCCATATGTGCTAATTGCCCCAAGACGGTCACCTTAGTCTCCCCAGTGCCAGCCTGTTGACCTTCCTAACGCCTCACTTCCTGAGCTTGCAGGATTTTTTTTTTCTGCGTATGATAACATGGGAAGATTTGACAGATGGGGTCGGGAAGCCTGGGGTTATGAAAGCCTGGGAACATTAGAGACAAAGTCTCTAAAGACAAAACAGCCCTTCCTTATGTGGAGTCCAGATTTATTTTATCTACAAAAGATGGTGCATTCCTCTACTCCACGTGAAGAAAGAAAAGGGAGCTGAATTTTATTGGGGAAAAAAAATTGATTGTAGAAAAAAAATAATGAAGATCCCCTGGGAAATGTCAAGGAAAATATATCATTCAATAGTTTTAAAGAACAAAAATCAAAAGATCCAAACCAGAATGTGTGAAACATAAACAGATTTTGCAGATGATAAATTGCTCCCCTGTACACATTTTTCTCATTTCAGTTACAGATCATCTGATGAAAAGAATTTGTTTAGTCCAACTTTGCCAACACAGTTTTTGTTTTTGACAGTTCAAGGAATGTATCAACTTTCTCCAATGGCCTTTGAAGCCCGAGATGTAGAAATTTGGTATTCTAGACAATGTTTAAAAAGTATTCATGGAACTGGAACTTACAACTTGTGTTAACTAAACATTAGGAAGAAAAAATAGAAAGTGGAATCAGAAAGGAATTAACGTACACTCCAGAAAGGGTTGATATCTCTGTCTGATTATTCAACTATCATTAAAAATAATAGGTAGTGGGCTTCCCTGGTGACGCAGTGGTTGAGAATCTGCCTGCCAATGCAGGGGACACGGGTTCAAGCCCTGCTCTGGGAAGATCCCACATGCCGTGGAGCAACTAAGCCCGTGAGCCACAACTACTGAGCCTGCGCGTCTGGAGCCTGTGCTCCGCAACAACAGAGGCCGCAACAGTGAGAGGCCCACGCACCGCGATGAAGAGTGGCCCCCGCTTGCCACAACTAGAGAAAGCCCTCGCACAGAAACGAAGACCCAACACGGCCAAAAATAAATAAATAAAATAAAAATAATAGGTAGTAATAATTATGGCTACCTTTTACTGAGTGCTGACTGTATGCTAGGCACTGTGCTAAATTCTGGCAATGCAGTAGGAAGCAAAACAGATATGTCTTGCCCCTGGATAAGTAGATATTAAACAGATAACTACACATATATGTATATATAAAGGTTAGTAAGAAGAGAGTTTAAAGAAAGAATAATAGGGGAGACTACTCTATATTAATAATCAGGGGAGACCTCTTTGAGGAAATGGTATTTTAGTTGGGACATGAAGAAAGAGTCAGCCAGGTAAAGAGCTGAGGGAAAACAACTGTAGGTAGGGGCTAAAGAATATGTAAATATCTTGACATTGGGAAGAGCTTGGCCTTTCCAAGGAACTGAAAGAAGGCTGTCTATCAGTTGTTTTCTTGTTGGTTCTCAGATCAATTCCTGCCCCAGGCCCTGGAATGCTGGCATAACAGGGACCTGACTCTGCAGGTTGTAAGGCTGTCTTGTCAGATGGCTCTGCTGAACAGAGTCAACAGAAGAGACTGGTTGGAGATTGGAAGGTGAGCAAAAGGGAGAAACTAGGACATTTCTATCTCTTTTTTCTGGCTCAGGAAACCCTCTCCAGCAATGGTGATGTCTCCTCTGCGGCTTCAGAGTTTTTTGGCTTTGGGGAAAACATGATGATAACCCCTGTCCTTTGTTCTGGGATTAGAATAATTGGCTGGGGACACAATCCTTACAGTTTAATTGTACCTCCTTGTGCACAGGGGTATAGTTGTGGTTAAAATCACCTAGTTGCTTCCTTCTAGAAGGTAATAAGTTTATAAGAAACAAAAAGACTAACAAATTGCAGCATTCACACATTAAAACCCTATCCTTCTATTTTCCCACTAAAAGAGAGAAAAAAATACTGTGACCCATTCTGGAACAGCTTGCAAAACTATCAAAGTTTTGGTCAGTGCAGCCAAGGTTTTTAACAGTGACTCACATGATCAGAAATCCACATGGAAACAGCTGTCTGAATTTTTTTTTCTTTTTTGGCTAATGGTAGTGAGTGGAGAAGTCTACCCTTGCATAGGAAAATTGCATGTGACCCAGAGTGAGTTGAGTGTGTTACTTATACATTTATAGTAGTCGTTATCATAAATTGGGCAATGATTCTGTTCTAGCATCTATACTAGATACTTTGCATATAATATTAAGTTTTCATGATAAATCAAAATTACCCTCAGGATTGTTAGTATTATTATCTCCATTCTGTAGAAGAGAAACTGAGGTTTGAGAATATTAGGAAACTTAGTTAAGGTGAAAGAGATGGTAATTTTATACAAATTCATATCTGTTTGACTTTAAAATCCACAATACTGTACTACAGTATAGTATCTCCTTTTTGTCAGTAATCTCACAGTAGTTCAGTTTCGTGGTGGAATTAAGCATTAAAAAACTGTGGTTTGACTTATAATCAGCTTTAAATACAACCAGTAATTGAGCCAAGACTGCTAATATGTGAATTGGTGGCAATGAGGTAGAAGCAGAAAGGCTGTTAGAGCCTGTTGGTCTATGCATTTATTGAGGAAGTGAATAGATCTTCAAAAACTTTTGTTGTAATTGTTGTTTTAAATAAAAATTTTCAGATGTGTTGCACTGGCTCCCAGCCAGTCTTGGATACCTTGGATACCCTTTGAGTATTATGATCAATGCCATCTTTATCACAGAAGGCACATATGAGGATGTTTGGTGCTAACTCCAACTAACTGCAGTGGTTCTCTGGGGTACTGTGCAAAAATCCCTCTGGGAGTGAATCAGCAGAAAAGAGGGCCTTGACATCTATGGAGTACTTCGGAGTACAATGGATGCGTAGGGAAATTTATACTTGCCATTTCTACCTTAGCAACCCATTGCTGGTACTGAAAAAATGCCTTAATGCTTTGAGTTTCCTCCTTCTACAGGACTTCCCAGGCCAGCTCCTCAAACCGTTTCAAAACAAGTCATTATAATATGTGATACGGATGTATAGTTAAAGAAAAATATATCTTTTTTTTCCTTTGTGTTCTCCAAATATAAAGCTAGGAAGAAGAAAAGAGGGGAGTTTGATAATGTTTGCTGATAGACCACACACAGGGTGAATGACCTGACCACACACATTAGGCCTGGAATAGCATTTATTCAGAGAAACTTACAGAGGCAGGAAGAGGAGCAGATGTGCAGTTCCTTGTTTGCCATTTGCTCTCTGGGATAGTACAAAGTGATCACCAGGACTGCAGTCTAAACTTTGGGCTAATAAGCTGCATGCTTAAGGAAGCACCAGCATCAACTCTGATGCAATGAGGGCCTGGGGTCCAAGCCTTGTTGGGCTTCCACTGTTCTCCCATCTCAGCATTTATGGCTGGGGCAGCACTAGGTCCTCTTTGGAGTGAACAAGAGGTCAGGTACAAGTCTTGCAGTCTCAGATGTCTGTGTGGAACCTTGGCCTCCAGTCCTGTGCTTCCACCTCAGTATTCTCTCAGGACATTTGCCAAATGGTCCCACCCTGCAGAAAGACACCTCTCACTCTGGGAGGCCTGCCAGGGGGTAGTGCAGAAAAATTAACCTTTAGCTCTCTCTGAAGCATAAACCTGAAGCCCTCTGAGGACCAGGTAGAATTGAGAACACCTTGTTAGAATGTTTCGTTGGGTCTTTACCAACACATCAGTTGTCTTAGCCTATATTACTTGCATTGTCATCCTATTGGTCAAAAGAAATCGATCAAATCAAAAGAATTCGTTTCATGCTTAGAGTCATTCTCTCCGACACTTCTCCTGTCTAAATTCTTAGTCACTTCGTTATAAGCAAATATGATTTTTCCAATAGCCTGATCCATCTGTTCCTTTGACTTCCTTTCCTCTGGTGATTTTGTCCTCCACCCTACCTACCCCAGCCACTCATTCCCATGATCATACTGTAAATCTTGTTATTACCAATAACTGCGGCTCCTTTATTTTCTCAGTTTCACATCCCCTTCTCTTATCTTTCCAGTTCACTCCCTTTAAATTTCAACTTTAACCATCCTTTGACCTCATCAGGACTTCTAGTGTATTAGTCCTGTTACCTTTTTCCTGTCCCTCACCCCACTTTCACATCCCTCCTTTACCATCTTAAAGTCTGTGACAGCCACTATCATCATTTCTGTGCATGTACAGAAATGCCTCTCCCTCATATTAACTTGGAAAAACACAAACCTGATTAAATCTAACTCTCCACCTACTATGTACAATATATGGCTGAAGGCAGCTACACTTCCTTTTGATTAGCCCCATTTTAAATTCATAACGACAAACATCAAATGGACCTAAAGCTGCCTGGCAATATCACTGTATTTCCCTGGTCCATTTGTCATTCAGCTTTCTTAAACAACTATTTGCCATCTTTTCCTCAAACTCTTAACAGACTCCCTCCTCCATCTTTGCCCTCAGATGATAACCTTCCTGCCTGCTGCCTTAAGAAAACTGAAGCACTGAGAAGAGTATTTTTTCAGACCCTTGCTACACATTTACCCTGTAGCAGCATCTGTACCATATACATTACCTTTCTGCCTCTTCCCAGAGATGAGCTATCCATGCACCTAGCTAAGGCCAGAACCTCCAGTCCCTTTCACATGTATGCAAGATATTACTCCAGTATATTTCTTCCAGTAAATTTCTTCTCCTTCTCCTGCAGCATTATATTTTTCTTCCTCTCTGGATTAGCTGCTAAACATTATATTATTTCTTTCACTGAAAACAAACAAATCTCTTGGGCCCAGTCCCTCCTACAGCTACTGTCCCATTTCTCTGTTACTTTTAACAGCAAAATTCCTCAAAAAATTGTTTATACCTCCTCTCTCCAATTCCTCTCCTCCCCTTGTGTCTTGAATAACCCACTGCAGTCAGGCTGTTGCCCCCATGGTTCCTTTGTAACTGCTCTTATCAACTCCACCAATGACTTTTACATGATTAACTTCCATGGTCAGTCTCAGGAGGATTTACCATATTCTTATTCTTCTCTCTAATATATATTCTTAACTTAACTTCCAAGACACTACATAATCTTGGTTTTCTTCACACTTCACTGGTAACTTCTCATTTTCCTCCACTGATTCCATCTTTTTTTCCCAGACTTCTTAACATTGGTTATTAACAAGTTCAGTCTTTGGGGCTCTTCTCTTTTCTATCTACATTTACTACCCTGGTGATCTCATCCAGTCTCTGTAAGCTTTGTCATCATGGGTCTGGGTTGACTTATACTCTAAGGCTTGTTTAGTCCCTAAAAAGGAGTCTTGACTGAATTCTCCAGGTGTCTACTCTGCCTCTCCACCTAGGTTAATTGGAACTTGAACATCTCCCTGCCAAGTGCAAGATCTGGTAATTGTTCAGTTTATTCTCTAGTAATTAGGGTTGCCAGATGAAATACAACAGGTACATGCTGATGCTCAACAATTATTTGTTGTTTATTAAAATTCAATTTTAACTGGGCATCCTATGTTTATATTTGTTAAATCTGGCAGCTCTATCAATATTTGGTTTTTGCCCATCCTTGTGGAATCTTACCCTATATACACTTAACTTACAGTTTAATCAGAGCTCAAGGGACCCCTCTGCAGATTTGTGGAGATCTAGTTCTCTAGGTAATTTTTCATCTACAGTACTCTGTCCTACAAATTCTGCCTTAGCCTCCCCAAATTCCAATCTTTGTCTCTTCAACTCACTAAGAAAACTGTGCTCTATTCGGGCGCCCACACTCTTTACCGCAGTCCAGAAAGTGTGCCCAAGTAAAAAGCCAGCAGAATCGTAGGGCTCATTTCATTTGCTTTCCTTCTCCTAGGGATTCCAGTTCTGGGCTGCCTATTGTCCAATGTCTGAAGACAATTGTTTATTTTGGTAGTGATAGTGCAGTACCATTTACTCCATCATGGACAGAAGCAGAAATCTATGTTTTGTCTTTTCAATTTTCTGGTGGTTTTCTTTCTTTGCTGTCTAGAAGTTTAAGAATTTTATAAAAAGTCAATTTAGCAAACTTTTTGGTTTTCTTTAATGCTATGAAAGACCTTTTCTAATAAATTACTATTAAAATTTCGTCCATTTTCTTTTAGTAATTGGTTTACTTTTTTACATTTAAATCTTTGATTTCTCTGGATTTATTTTGATGTAAGGAGTGAAGGTAGTATACAGGTTTTTGTTGTTGTTGTTTTCAGCTAACTAGAGTAGAAGGTTAAAGACATTCATAAATTTGTGGACCCAATGAGAGGTGGATTCTATTTCCCCTTTCCTTGAATCTGATCTTAGTGATGTCCATGGCCAGTAAAAAACAGCAGAGGTGACGCTTGCCAGTTCTGGGCTTAGCATTTGATAGCAGTGATAATTTCCACCTTAGTTTCTTAGCGCCCTAAATTGCCATGTCAGAGGATTGATCACCCTGCTGGAGAAGTTGTATGGCGAGGCCCTGGGGCTATCTGGAGAGAGAGGGGAGCCAAGAGGAGCTCAGTCTTCTAGCTGTTTCTGCCAAAGTTCCAGGCATATGAGTGATCCTCTCTTGGACACTCTAGACGAGTTCAGCTGTTAGCTGAATATCACTAAGTGACATAGTCACCACCATGTGGAGCAAAATAATCACCTAGCCACATCCTACCCACGTTCCTGACCCCAAAATCACAAGATATAATCAAATAGTGTTGTTGTAGCCACTAGTTTTAGGGTAATTTGTTATGTAACAATTTTCCAGTTGTCCCAACAAGATTTTTGTTTATCTTTTTTTCTATTCATTTGAATTGTTGCCTTTATCAAACATTAAATTTTCTTTTGTAGGCCTATTTATTTCTCAATTTTCTATTATGTTTCAATGATCTTCTCTTTATTATTCCTTTACCAGTTCCAAAGTGGTTCATTATATAGTTTTGTGACATATTTACTCTCTGGTAAAGCCAATACTCTCTCATCTCTCTTATTTTTGAGAATGCCTCTGCTAGTTTGTGCATTTTCAGATGAGATTTTATATAATTTTGACAGATAACAAAAAGTTTACTATTAGTATTTTGTTTGGGACTAAATTACACTTCAATCTAAATTTAGAAAAAATTAACATGAAATTTAGAGAAAATTTTCATTTATTTATCTTCTTGTATGAACCTCATTGGTTTAAAATTTTTTATATATATAAGCCCTCTACATCTTCTTGGAAATTTTCACACAAATATCTTATCATTTTTGCTATCATAAATAGAAACTAATATTCTATAATTTTCCAGTTTTTTATTGCTTGAATATAGAAAATATTGATTTGTATATTAATTAGAAACTATTCAATGGCTGAGAGTTCCTGTTTCTCATAATCATGCATTTGAAATTTGCAGGTTTTCTATGTATACAATTATATCATCCACATAAAATCATAATTTTGCCTTTCTTTCCAAAATCAATCTTTTTTGTTTTTTTTTCTGTATTGTAAGCTGCATAAGGGCAGGGATTTTTGTCTCTTTTATGTACTGCTATACCTCTAAGTGCCCATAGGCCTGACACATGGTAGACACTCAATACACATTTTTTAATTAAAATTAATATACTACAATAATTAAGAGCTGGAGTCAAAGTTCCTGGGTTTGAATCCTAGCTCTGCTACTTGCTGGTGTTAATCAAAATTTCAGAAATGGAGACATGATTGAAATAGAAAGGTATTTATTTGGGGTTTATTAGAACTGCACCTTGGAAACACAGATTCAATAAACACTTGAGTTGTGTTCTGCTGGCCTACAAAATGGAGGAAGCATATAAAGGCAAAAAGCTGCAGGGCCACAGTTAGTTAGTTACGTAAGTTGTTTGTCAAGAATTATAATTGGAGCTGGCAAGAAGTGACAGTGCTTATTAAGCAAGGATTGGTTGAGGTTTGAAATGGTTGCATTGTTACAAGGGGAGACCTTGAGACCATAAAGTTGCAGCTGGATGGTGTTCTTCTGAATATGCCTGATGGTGTCCTTGGGTCTGGTACAGTTCAAAGAAATTCAGGTTCTCAGTGGTGCAGGGACATGTCTGAGACCAGATCCTCAATGGCTACCCAACTCCATTTTTGTATGCCTTAACTGTGATTACTCCATTATAATTTCAATTTGCCATCATTGGATATGTTACTACATCTCTGAGTTAAATTTCCTTAGCCTCAGTTTCCTTTTTTATCAGTAATTTGGTGTTGCAATAGTATCTACCTCATAAAGTTGTGAAGATTAAATGAATAATACATAAAAACATCTTAATGGAGTACTTGAAACATAGTAGGTTCTTGATATATTTTTATCTTTCCCATATTTCTCATGTCTGTTCTTATAGAGTACAATAAAATAATAGTAATTATAGTAAATCACATTTGCACAATTAGGAAAGCTTATAGAGTTTCACCATTAAGCATAATGTCATTTTTTGGTATGACATAGAGATTTTTAAAAATATGTTAAGGAAGATTAGGTATATAAAATCCTGTTATTAAGATTTTGATTTAGAATATAAGATTTGGTTAAATTATTTATTGAGATAATCATGTTATTTCTTCTTTAACCAGTTAATAGAGTTTATATCACTATAGTTTTTAATATTGAAAAATTATGTTCCTTAGGCACTAGGAACCCGAATGGCATTTTCAGGATTAAGGTTTTAAAAAATATGCTTATCACAAAAGCACAATTTTATATGCTTTCTTAAAAAGTAATGATCAGGGGCTTCCCTGGTGGCGCAGTGGTTGAGAGTCTGCCTGCCCATGAAGAGGACACGGGTTTGTGCCCTGGTCCGGGAAGATCCCACATGCCATGGAGTGGCTGGGCCCATGAGCCATGGCCGCTGAGCCTGCACGTGTGGAGCCTGTGCTCCGCAACGGGAGAGGCCACAAAACAGTAACATGATCTTTGAACTGGCCTAATCTGTGATGTATCAGATATTTCAGAGTTCTGGTGCAGTTAATATGAAGAATCTGAAGTTATCACAACACTTATCTGAAAGAGGAGCTTTTTAGAGGCAGAACCTTGGACTTTCTGCATTTCCACAGCAACAGAATTGGCTATAGAGTTTATTCTTTGTCTGATATTTCATATATCTTTCTCCCTTTTTCCCCCCACAAGAACAAACTGAATTTTTTTTTTTTAAATAGAAACTAATTCTTCTATTCAAATATGTAAGTTAGACTTGGAGTTCTGGAAGAAACTGTTTCCAGATCAGATTTTTTTTGCATTACCAAAAAATCAGTAATTTCTACTTTTTCTGTGGTCTTTCTGAGTCACATTTATGGGAACCAAATACCGTACTAAACTGAATATAACACATAGTCTTAGTTTTGTTCCCCCTGTTTTCTAGTAACTCCTTTTTTTCATTACATTTATCCTGATATTTAATACAAATAACTTTAACATGATCAAAGTCTCATACAACACTTCACTAGTATATCTGTTCATATATTTGACCTTTGGTCAAAATCTAATTGATATGAAAATTTAATTGTGAGATTGCTAAGCTCAGGAGCATCTAGCAATTTGTCTTTTTTTGAAACCATTTCAGGCTCCTCTGGCCAAAGAAAATCTACAGGGGTGCTGTAGAAGACATTCTCAAATCCTCGGTTTGCTTAGTTAGTGGTAGAAAAAAAGTGGCTGATGGTAACTTATAGTAAAACATAGCTTTCCACCTTTTGGCTGCTATGTAGTTCAAATTCTGGATTTTGTGTCTCCAAATACCAGCCTTCTTGGTATGTTTGTAAATACCAACCAGTAAAAAAGTAAAAAGGAAAAAAATGGCAGCAAACACACAATATTTAGAAGTGTGGAGGTAAGTATCAAATTAAGCAGCTGAAAGAGTTCATTGTGATTATTTTGAAAATAAAGCAGTTGGAAAAAAATACAGGGAAGAAGAACACTATGGAGGCCAAACAAAATACATTAACAGAACCATTTAACTTAAGGTCTACTATTTGTGACTTTTCCATCTTGAGACCTTCACGCTAGGACTTCTACCAAGACATTTCGGTGCTATTCTAGGTGAACGAGCAGGGGATGAGGAGCACTGAGCACACAGGGATCTAGGCCCTATCCTTGCATCAAGCAGAGCAACAACCTTTTTATCTAGTTTACCTTTTGGGCTACCACGTAAGATTATATTTGAAGAGAGTCTTATACTACCGTAACAAACTAATGTTTGAAAATTATTAGCCCAGAAATGGGGCACTGGAGAACACTTCCAAAGCAAATATACAAGCCCATAAACCATCCAGCTTTTATTGCTGCTTTCTGGAGTGTAGCTTCAGATTGACTGGGTATACCAGTGAGGAGAAAACACTGTCAGCTTCAGACAGTACCCCTAGCAGATAGGCAGTAATAATCACAGGATGTGGGGCTCTGGTGAAATAATATACAGGCTCTCAGAATTATCACCTAACAGGTTTGGAACTCCAGCTTCAGCAATACAAGACAGCAATTGCCTCAGGTCCTGGAATGCACATTTTAAAAATGAAGGAAGTATACACAAAAAGAGATCAAGCATCCACTATATCTAGGTAAAAAACTCAAAAATGTAACGGAAGCTATGGGAAAAAAGAGTGATCTTTGAAATACTAAATCCAAGGGCACTGGGAAATATTTATATTCAAGGTATAAATAAAAAAATGTTAATATAGTCAAAGGTATAAAAGGCCAATGTATACATGGAAATAAAACCAGGAATGAATTGAAAGAGCACATTTCAAACTTCAGCTAGAGGATTGGAAGTTTCCTTAGATAGTCCCAGTTTCATGTAGCTTACTCTTTTTAGCAAGGGTGATTTATGAAAAGTGCAATAATATGATTTTTGTGGAAACTTTTATATAAATAAATTCACAGATTTAGGGGAAAATTGTTTTATCAGGCTAAGGGTTGGGATTTGGGGGAAATGTGGTTCTTTGATTTGTTTCTTTTAGGGGCCATAGCAGCCAGAACCCAGATAAACAGGAAGACATTTTAATAGCCTCCCTATGCTGTAAATGTCGATCCTTTTACTACTAAGGCTTTCATGAGATGGGTAGGCTGACAGTAGCAGTTTGAGCTGGAAAGTAAAGTGAAATAGCAGGCAAAACTGCCAAGAAAGAAAGGTCTATACAAGAGAAGGATTTATATGAAGGTGGTCAAAATGTACAAACTTCCAGTTGGATAAGTAAGGTCTGGGGGTATAATATACAGCATAGTGACTACAGTTAATAATACTGTATTGTATATTTGAAAATAGTGATCAGTTAATTTAATTAATTTATTCATACAACCTTGTTATATACTATATATAAAATAATATGCTAGATTCATGCAATGGTAGAAAAATAAAATTCCTACAGAGATAAGTCTGGTAACATAAATGTCTGAATGAGGCTGGCTGTAATACAATAGAGAGTAGCTGAGCCCATGGTAAAATGCAGAGTGCATACCTTACCCAAAGAAATTAAAATTTAAACTTAAAAATTTGGGCAGGTCAAATAAAACACATTTGTTAGGTAGGAATTCAAATACTAATGTGAGTCCATCACTATCCATGGAGCTCCCAGACTATTGGAGGAGATGGACCTGTCAATGACTCTAGTGACATAAGGTTTTGTACTTGAAAGTAGCTTAGCAGTGTTGTGGGAGCACGATTCACCACCCTGTCAAGACGGGCAGAGATCCAAAGTGGGTATTATCCAGTCACTCAGTCAAGGATTCCACCTGTTATCATGTAAATTATCCCTTTTAAAAATATACTTCGGGGGGCTTCCCTGGTGGCGCAGTGGTTAAGAGTCTGCCTGCCGATGCAGGGGACACAGGTTCGTGCCCCGGTCTGGGAAGATCCCACATGCCGCGGAGCGGCTAGGCCCGTGAGCCATGGCCGCTGAGCCTGCGCGTCCGGAGCCTGTGCTCCACAACGGGAGAGGCCACAACAGTGAGAGGCCCGCGTACCGCAAAAAACAAACAAACAATATATATATATATACTTCGGGACTTCCCTCGTGCACAATGGTTAAGAATCTGCCTGCCAATGCAGGGGACACAGGTTCAATCCCTGGTCCTGGAAGATCCCACATGCTGCGGAGCAACTAAGCCCGTGCGCCACAACTACTGAGCCTGCGCTCTAGAGCCCACGTGCCACAACTACTGAAGCCCGTGCACCTAGGGCCCCTGATCCACAACAAGAGAAGCCACTGCACTGAGAAGTCCGCACACCACAGCAAAGAGTAATGCCTGCTCATTGCAACTAGAGAAAAGCCCACATGCAGCAACAGAGACCCAACACAGCCATAAATACATAAATAAATTTATTTATTATTATTTATTTGGTTTTGCGGTATGCGGGCCTCTCACTGTTGTGGCCTCTCCCATTACGGAGCACAGGCTCTGGACATGCAGGCTCAGCGGCCATGGCTCACGGGCCCAGCCGCTCCGCGGCATGTGGCATCTTCCCGGACCGGGGCACAAACCAGTGTCCCCTGCATCGGCAGGCGGACTCAACCACTGCGCCACCAGGGAAGCCCTAAATAAATTTATTTTTAAAAATAATAATAAAAGTATACTTCAAGTTTTCCCCCAATATATCTATTGTTATTGGCCACAGCTTACTTTCTTTTATTATATATTCTATTATCATTTTCATATACTGAAAATCTACTAAATTTTTTTCTGTAATAATTTCAATTGAATAAATTTGGGATTTTCAGCTATACGAATATACATCACACGTATGGACAACTTTGCCGACTTCCTTTTCTTTTCCAGTACAAACACTGGAAAATTTGTACCTTTTCTTTTTTGGTCCATATGCTTTGGCTGGGACTTTCAGAACAATAATGATATATAAGTTTAATTGTGGCCACCCTTTGGTTGCTCCAGCTTTAATAGGAATTCTTCAGGTATTTTGCATAAAGTTGGCTTTAAAATATATTAAAAACTAATTTGGAGGTTATGTACTCAAAAGAATTGAAAGCAGGGACTCAAATGGATATTCAGTATTCATCAGTGTTCATAGCAACATTATTCACAGTACCCATAAGGTGGAAACAACCAAAATGTCCATTGATGGATGAATGGATAAACAAAGCGTGGAATATACATACAATGGAATATTATTCAGCCTTAAGAAGGAATGAAATTCTTACACATGCTACAAGGTGTATGACTCTCAAAGGCATTATGCTAAGTGAAATAAGTAAACATAAAAAGACAAATATTGTGTGATTCCACTTATATGAAGTATGTAGAATAGTCAAATTCATAGAAACAGACAGCAGAATAGGGATTACCAGGGGCTAGCAGGATGGGGAAGTGAGAAGTTATTGTTTAATGGGTACAGTGTCAGTTTGAGAAGATGAACAAGTTCTGGAAATGGATGGTGGTGATAATTGTACAACAATGTGAATGTACTTAATGCCATTGAATTGTACACTTAAAAACGGTAAATTTCATTTTGCACATTTTGCCACAATAAAAAATGTTTGGAAGTATTTATAGCATTCCTTATATTTTGGAATAGTTAAAATGATGTGGGGATTAAAGTGGCATCTGTTCCTTAAAGGTTAAAAAAAACTCACCTGTGAAACATTTTTTCACATGTCAGTTTTTTCTTGATATCTGAAATTATTTTGGATCTGAAACAATTGTCAACTTTTTCTGAGGTTATTGGTCTAATTTCTATCTCTTTTTCAAGAAAATATTGGTAACTTTTTATTTTCCTAGTAACTATTTTATCCAGTTTGGGGGCTAGCCAAAGCATTCCCTTATAATTCTTTGAATTGCCTTGATATATCTTGTTGTTTTCCCATTATCTCTTAGTAGTTTGTGTATTCATGAATTCTCCATGTCCCCAGTAAAAAAAAAAATAGGCTTGATAGTCACACACATACAGACATATACACACACACACACACACACACACACACACACACACACAAAACAGTTGTGCTTTTCAGTTCTAAAGTTTCCATTTTATTCTTTCTTGTATCTTCTGTTTCTATTCCTAGACTTTCTATTTTTAAAAAGATTTGTTTCACTTATGTTCACAATTGCTTGTTAAAGTATTTTCATGATGGCTGTTTTAAAATCCTGTCAGACAACTCCAAAGTCTGTGTCATTTCCTTGTTGACATTTGTTGATTGTCTTTTCTAAGTCAAGTTGAGATTTTCCTGGTTCTTTGTAGGACAAGTGATTTCATTTCTGTCCTGGAGATTACTCTGTTTCCTCTTTAATCTTATTTTGTGCAGGTAGTCGTCCTGTTTATGTTTGCATTTGTTAAATATGGACAATTACCATACACTACACTTTTTGAAATGCTGTTTTGGCATTTCACTTTTTCATACAAAAAGCCTTTCTGAGAAGCCCTGCATACTTTGGCCACCTTCACTGTTCACTTTATAATTTTTTGTTTACTGCTCTTATTTAACTTTTAACATCTCTTCTTTTAAGATCTATAAATATTTTATTATTTATCTTCTCCCACTAAGGGTTGACCCAGGCCATTTTATTCTGTCCCACCTATCCAGCTATGTTCTAAGCAGCTAATTAGAATATAGGTATTTGGCTTTTTAATACTCCTCAAATCTTTCTGAGATATGAAATCTTGCAGGGGCCTTTAGGTTCCTTCACCCTAAGCTCTCAGAGACAGCCTGGGATTCTAACTTCCCCTCCCAGCCAGTTCTTTCCCATAGCCCCACCAACCTTCCTCCTCTAGGGTCCCTCAACTGCCTTCCAAAGAGGATATTTGTACCCACACTCAGTTTAGCAACAGCTGTTACTAGTTAACTTATTCAGATGGCTTCTTCTAGAAGAGTGATGTAATAGCTTCTAAATATTGGACAGAACTTCTACTTTTGAGCATTGTGAAATTATTCAACTGGCAAAGCAAGCAATAAAATCAGAGTTAAATCACTTTCTCACCTTACACCTAGGCTCTAGACTCTGGAGAAGGAAGGCCAGTAGGGCTACTGGAAGAGAGGGTGGGGAGAGAGACTCAGAACTCCAGACTGTCCGTGGAGTGAGAGCCCAAAGACCCCTGGAAAGCTCCACACCTCAAAAAGATTGGGGGGGGGAGAATATTAAAAAGTTAGTTAAATACATATATTCTTATCAACAACTGAACCCAGCTAGGACTAGGTGGGATGTGAAAATGGCCTGGGACAACTGTAGGTGGGAAAAGAAAAATAGTTAAACAATCATAGAACTTGAAAAACAGATGTTAAAAATTCAGTGATAGGAATAATAAGCAAATGGACAGTCTCCTCGCTTTCCTAATTTTAAAGTGAACAGTGAAGTTAGCCAAATAATGGCTTCTCAGAAAGCCTCTTTGTATTAAAAAATGTCCAAATAAGATTTTTAATAGTATGGCATGTTATAATTGTTTGCATTTAACACATTAATGCTTTTAACATAAAAATGAATAATATGATTGTGTCCTTTAAGAAAAAATTCTAGATTTTATTGATATTTTTAAAAAATTCATACCCAGGATGTAGTCTTCTCATTTTAAAGTGTATGATGAGCATTCCATTCTTTCAGACCTGACAGTGGAGTCTTTGGATTTGAATGTGTAACCTTAATGGGAAACAGAGGCCTTTTACATGGGAAACTTGTGCCAGAGAGGGCCTCCTCCCATCCAGCTGGTCTGGTAAGCAGTGTGTTGAGCAAGGGGAGCCTGCTCTTCCCTGTTATTCAAGCAGGAACTTGTTTTAGCTGTGCTCCCCTCATTAGGCAGACCAGTGGCCTGTTGGGGGCTGAGTGCATGAGGAAATAAAACTACTATGTAGGACTTGGCCTACAACCTTAAACCTGTTTTCAGGCAGACTACATGACAGGTGATGGAAGGGCAGTAAGAATGGGTGGAGAGGAAAATATTTTCCTGGGAGGAAGAAATGAGGGCCTAAGTCCCTAATAAGTTGAGAGAATGAAGCCTCTGATATGTAGACTGATGGGTTGCTCTGCTGGGCCTGTGCCTCAGAGATAGATGTGCAGTTGTGTGCGTGCAGTATGTTTATAGGCTAGCATTGCAGCTGTCTGTGTGTCTCTGTCCTTGTGCCTTCAGCTTCTTGCCTCTGTTCCACAGGGCATCTTAATGTCTGGCTGCTGCCCAGCTCAGTTTGCTTGCCAGCCCCCTTCCTGCTCTCCCATCTTGTTTCTGTTAGTGGGCTTGGATATTTGATTAAAAACCTCTGAGAAAAATCCATTTTTTTATTCATCAACCCCCAAAATTCCTCTGATTATCTCTGTCCTTCTTATGAAACCTGGTCCCAGAAGACCTGATAACCTGGCTTGCACTGAGGAGGCACAGTCCCAAAGTGTTTGCATTTTAAGAGGCAACAAAGCTTCTTGTCAAATGAAGCAATCTCTAATTGTATAGTTTTAGGCATCAGTAGAAAGACGCTTTGGAGAAGTTGGCAGGGAGAGATCTTATTGGTGTTTAGAATTTTAATTTAATAAATAAATCACCATTTCCTATCTGTAAAACGCAGATTACAATAATAGTATCTATACAAAAGAATTTTTGAGGTATAAAGTGAGAAAGTGCATATGTCTAGCCCCGTGCCACATACAAAAGTAAGTGATTGATAAATGTCTGCTGCTACTGCTGCTGCTGCTGCTGCTGCTGTGGCTTCAGTTATTCAGCTCTGCCTCTGCACTGGGCAGTGGGCCAGGCAATGGGGAGATCACCAAATACAATAAGGACAGAATCATTCTCCAGACCCCCCAGGAGCTCAACCTAAGGAGAGATCATTTGCATTTGGACAGCTTAGTTCACTCTCCCCAAAAATGTTCTCTTACATATTACCTCACTTAACTCTTATTTTTTGCCAGGTATGTGTAATTTTCTTAGTTTCCAAGAGACCAAGAGATTCCAAATGACTTGCCCAAGGTCCACACCCAACGTGGAACAGATTTTTTTAAGTGATCATGACTCAAAGCTATGTATATCACAGCACAATACATTCATTACAAATAATCCTTACCACATTACTGAACTCGGGGGCCATGGGAGGGGAGGACCAATGAAACCAAGAGAAAACTCAGCAAAATTTTTTGCTCAAAGCAGGCAGCTGAGTTATGGTTTAGAAAGTATGACCAATGTAAATGTAACATGATAATAGGAAATCATCAAAAATGCTTCTTAAAACTGAGATTTTATTCATGCTGTTACATTGGAAGAGCCACGTGCCAGTCTCTCTCTCTCTCCTCCTCACTTTGTGTGTGTGTGGTGGAGGTTAGTAGAGGGATACTCAGCATGAGTAGACAGTCAAATAAGCTTCATGTTGCAGTATATCCTTCATAAAAGTGAGGACTTGATTAATTCAAGAGCACACCTGTCATTTTAATTATGATTCTGTCATAGAGGAGGAGACTGCTGAGGGGAAAGAAATTTTCCAGCAAGTGTGGGGTAGAGACATCTGGGTCCTTCAGCACGGCATTTGAGGAGCTCTGAGAGTGCAGCCCTGAGCCCCACTGGACTGGGAAGTGGTGGCAGTGGGGTATCCACTACAGAACCCCCCCCTCCAAACACACATATAGTGTGGGTGGGCATTCCTGATTGCATGGCTTCAGGCTCTGTCCTGCTGCCCTTCCACAAATTCTGTGAACTGGCTAATATCCTTTAATATGTTCCTTCCTTATTTAAACCAAGCCTAGTCCCTTACCTACAGTCTGTGGATTGCTCTGTAGCAGTTAAAAAGAACTTGATGGGTTATACACACTGACATGGAATCCCCAAACCATTATTATGTGATAAAAGCAAAATGCAGTATCACCAAACAAAATGGCACATTTCTTCATGTATGTATACATTTGTAAATGTGTAGAGAACTTCTGAGAGACTACAAACGCAAATAATAATAGTGGCCACCTCTGGGGAAAGAAGTGGGAGAAATAAGTGTAGACTTGTGTCTTCTACTCTGTACACTTTTTCTTGTATTTTTTACAAAAAGAGTGTTTTCAAGTATTGTTTATGTACTCAACACAGCAAAACAAAATGAAAAGCAAATTTGCATCACACACTCAAGTACTGCATCAAGATATTTCCCAATTACTTCCATTTCTTTCAAATGACAAGGTCACTTCATTTAGGCAGTCTCTGCCTATATGAAGTCTATCAACATCTTTACTAGGGCCTTGTGCATATCAGCTTGAAATTGTGTATTGGGAAGAGTCCAATGGACCTATCTGGTAACAAATATAAGGAATTCTCAGGAAGGGATTATCTGGTGGTATCATGGCTAGTCTCCCACATTAAGAGAGTACATTGACAAAAATCTGTCATTTATGTTTCTTAACATAAATTTCAAAATTTAGAAATTATATATCCCAGAGCACAGTTGGGGTAGAGGCTATACCACTACCCCAAAACAGTACCGTTGCCCAAAAATAATTCTTCAAAACCACTCAATTTAGCCTATTTAATAGTCCTTTGATATTTAAAATAAAAATGGTGAAGCACTTTTTAGTCGTTAGGCATTGTTTTAACTTCTTTTAATTCATTAATTCTCTTAATCTTTACTGTAGCTCATAGAGATAGATAATATATCCTGAGGCTGTGGCTGCTGGGCTGAAGTAAGTAACCTGGCCAAGATGACACATCCAAGAAATGGCACAGGCAGGATTTCAAACCAAATCTCATGGGGCTCCAGAGCCCACGGTGTTACATGAAGAAAGATGACACAGATTTTCACCCTCAAAAAAATACACAAAATGCATTCCTGCCAAAAATGGTAACCTGAATCTAATCAAGAGAAAGCAAACCAAACTGAGGGACATCCTTCAAAACAAGTGAAATATACTCTAAAAATATCAATGTCATGAAAGACAAAAGCTAGGGAAATGTTCCAAATAAAAGGAGGCTAAAGAGACGTGACAACTAAACACAACGTGTTATACTGGCAGGGGAGAATGTTATAAAAATGCTACTGGGACACCTGTCAAAATTAAGCACAGAATGCATTTTAGATGATAGTATTAAATCAACATCAGATTTCCTGAATTTAATCTTAGTCATTATGATTATGAAGGAAAATATCCTTGCTTTTAGGAGAAACATTTTTTTCATTATTCATAAGACTGATCACTTCTAACATACCTACAGATTACTTGTAATTCTTTTATGAATATCTTTGGGCAATTTAAAAATGAGGGTATGGTATGACTAGATTGATTTCAATTTGTTTTTATTTATTGTTTTAATGGAATTTATTGCCTGCATATTGATTCGATCATGGAACTAAGGAAAGAATTGGAACAACCAGGCTGGAGGAAGAAAGAACTAGCATTTGATAATGTCATTTTTTAAAGATTTGGTGGGTTTCTTTAGTATGAACCCCCTGGCCCTTTAATCATTAACTGCTCTCTATAAGGGCTATGACTACATTTTACCTCATTAAGTACCAATTACACTCTTAGTTTTCAAACATGACATTTGTGCCTAAATTCAAACTGTTAAGTTTATACTAAAAATGCATTAGTTTGCTTTTTTTTTTTTTTTTTTTTTGCGATACGCGGGCCTCTCACTGTTGTGGCCTCTCCCGTTGCGGAGCACAGGTTCTGGACGCGCAGGCTCAGCGGCCATGGCTCACGGGCCCAGCCGCTCCGTGGCATGTGGGATCTTCCCGGACCGAGGCACGAACCCGTGTCCCCTGCATCGGCAGGCGACCTCTCAACCACTGCGCCACCAGGGAAGCCCCCCATTAGTTTGCTTTTAATTTAAAGCCTACGGACTTCAACTATTTTAAGGGTAAAAGAAAGAAAATCCCATTACAAAATTGTAAATTAAATGGCTGTGGTAAGGCAGGGGAGGTAAGCCAAGTCCTGTAAATACAATCTTCTGTGGCTCACCCTGAGGAATATTTCTCCACGAGGCCAGACCTGGCTAAGACCCCTCCTTGGTAGTCCAGCAGTGCTTCTCTGGCACTTACTTAAAACATTTGATCATCTTGTCAGGGACCATTATGGGTGTCTGTCTACCCCATGAACTGTGTGTTTTCCAATGAAAGACACTGAGACATTTCCTTTGATCTCCATTGTCTAACCTAGTGCCTGGCATTCAGATGGAAGTCTATAAATATTTAGTGAATTAATCTAAATTTCTTTTTTAAAAAACATGTCCATGTGCACTTATGTGTGTCTCTGTGTCTATATCTAAAAGTCGAGGTTTAGGTAGAATTCTAATAAGTGCGTCTAGTTTCATGCCCTACAGTAGGACAAAAAATTGGAACAAAAAAAGAGCATATGTAGTCTGCTTCTAGAAGAGAACATTCACAGCAGCAATAAGTAAAACCCTAACAGAGATGAGAGAAAGAAAACTAGGAAAAGTATGATTCTGGAGATACTTACTGTAATTTGTCTATAAGGACAATGCTGATTCACCAAAAGGTGATTAGATTGTACTCCATATACTCTGGTTTAGCAGGCAGCAAAATATATAATGTTTCAAAAGTCAAAAGAAGAATGTTATAGAACATTTAAATTGTGGGAGTTTTTTTTTGGACATGTCATCCCTGTCCAAAGTTTAATAGATGGGCAACAGCTATATGTGCTTTTTATTACTTGTTTTTACTGAACACTCATATGGTTCCTGCTTTTTTTTTCTTTTTAAAAATTTTTTATTGAAATATAGTTAATTTACAATGTTGTGTTAGTTTCAGTTATACGTATATAAAAATATTCTTTTTTTACCTTTTCTATTATAGGGTATTACAAGATATTGAGTATGGTTCTCTGTGCTACACCGTAGGTACTTGTTGGTTCTCTATTTTACATATAGTAGTGTATATTTTAATGCCAAATTCCTAATTTATCCCTCCTCCCCTCCCCTTTGGTGACCATAAGTTTGTTTTCTATGTCTATGAGTCTATTTCTGTTTTGTAGATAAATTCATTGGTATCATTTGTTTAGATTCCACATATAAGTGATATATGATATTTGTCTTTGGCTTACTTCACTTCGTATGATAATCTCTAGGTCCATCCACGTTGCTGCAAATGGCATTACTTCATTCTTTTTTATGGCTGAGTAATATTCCATTGTGTGTATATTTATATATATGTGTGTGTGTATACACACACACACACCCCACATCTTCTTTATCCATTCATCTGTTGATGGACACTTAAGTTGCTTCCATGTCCTGGTTATTGTAAATAATGCTACAATGAACACTGGGGTGCATGTGTCTTTTCAAATTATGTTTTTCTCTGGATATATGCCCAGGATTGGGATTGCAGGATCATATGGTAGCTCTATTTTCAGTTTTTTAAGGAACCTCCATACTGTGATTCCTGCTTTTAATTTTAAAGCAGATGAATTAGAACATTTTGTATTTCTGCCTTCCAGAAAGATCCCACAAAACAATGAATTACTTTTGTGGCCCTCGACCAAGTTTTGTCAGAAATGGAACATGACTTCCCTCAGGCACCTTTGCAACCTCCCTGAGAAGGGATGAAAGAGATGGGCCACCTCCTCCCCCTCCTCCCCCCCACACACCCAGTCTGTAAACACTGCAGCCACCTGCATAGCAGAGGCAGGTCAGAAAAAAAGGCTTTCCAGCCTTCAGTCCTCTTCCTACACTGCTAGCTCCCGGCCTCCAGACTTCCCGAAGGATGACATTCTGGGTACAAGCAGCCTTTGTCAGTCTCCACCGGCACAGGAAGTAAACCCCTGGGAGTCACTGGGGTAACAGATACAGAAGCACCAACACTTGGCCGCAGAGCAGGTCATCCAAACAGCTTCACGGGGTCTCAGTGGGTCTCTGCCTGCATTTCCAGCGCAGCACAGCACGAAGTCCTTGGCCATGCCTAAATTTTCAGAGCTTGGAAACAACTGTCCTGGCCACCGAGTTCCTAATTCCTTTGGCCAGAGGTGTTATCCTGAACTCCCTGACTCTGGGGTCCAAGGCTTCCAGCTTTCAAGGATTCCACGCTGCTGCCCCCAGCCCAGCCATTCCTGCTAGCTGGTTCACCGGCTCCCGCTCAGCTCTCAGAGCCCCACCAGGGAAATTGGGGCGTTGACAGACTCTTTGGGTTCTGCCCAGTTTCTCAGTGCTTGGCTCCTCTCAGAGGAATCCAGCCTCATCCTCCCCAGCAAATCCACCCTCTCTCCTTTGCCAGAGGTCTGTGCACTGCACTGATTTATTTGTCTGTGTTTTAAGACAGAACCATAAACTGTTTCACTCATTCACTTAAAAAATTTTAAGGACAAAGTTTGTGAGACTTGTGGGAAGAAAACAAAAACAGAACCTACATTTGGGTCTACATTTTGGCCATTGTTATGAAGAAAAATAGGAAGGAAAAAGAAGGTAACAGAAGAAGAGAAAGGGGTCAGGACAGATTAAAAAGACATAAAGAGATTAAGACGGCAAGGCAGAGAAGAGCAGACATTAAATAATTGAAAAAGAAAGGACCATGCACCTGCAGACTAGACATGCTGATGGAAAGAGAGTCAGAGAGAGAGAGAGAGAAAGCCACAGAAAAACAAAATACTGTCTACAGAAGTAGAGCAGTTCCCTGAGGACAGGTACTATGTCTGTTTGCTGCTCTTTTCTCCAGAGCCAAGCACAGTGCCTGACATAGAGTAGATAGACAATAAATAGTTGTTGACTGAATAAATGAAAAAGTGAGACAAAGAAACACATAGAAGGCAACAGATAGGAGTCTGTGTAGTCATTAAGCACAGGTGGACCTGAGTTCAGATACTGGTTTTGTATGTTCAGATTTTTGTGATTTGGGGTAATGTACTCATTACTTTTAATAGTTTTGCACCTCGATATCTTAATGTGTCAAAACAAACTATGTTCCAGATATTTCGCTATTTTTTTCGTATATCCAAACCACCCTTCCATGCTCTGCTTTGTGTCTCTGGGTCTGTGACTGTTGCAGAACACATTCTGGCTTTGCCAACTGGCTGAGAAGGAAGAAGGGATTTGTTCCTCCTGCCTGCTTCCTGTTCCTTTTTAAATGACTAATACATTTTCTGTCTCCTACCTGGATCCTGACTGAAACAGGGTAACACCAGCTTCATGGAATTGTGAGGCTAGGTGTAGAAAGCGCTTAGAATGTGGCCTGGCTGTATTAACAATCCAATAACTGTGAACTATATAATACATAGAGACACAGCAGCACATTTGGACAGTAATACTGAAGGTGACACAGATGGGCTTTCATGGAGCAATACCTTACCTTTATGACCTTTGAAGACTTTGACAGGTGTGCTCTGCCTTTACAGCTCCAGGCACAGATAAAGTAACCAAGTCAGATATCATATGTCATTGAATCTAAGGCACCACTGATTGTCAAACACACCATTAATTCTGTGTATCACTAAGAAAATAAAAAATCACTACCAGTTAAGCTATGGTATATTATAGTTTGTGAGGCTCATTCTGATATTAGAAATATTAAAATGTGAAAAAAAATGTGTGCCTTAGAATTGATGAAACATGGTATAGTCAGCCCTCTGTATCTGCGGGTACCGCAACCATGGATTCAGTCAACTGTGGATCAAAAGAAATTTTTTTTAATTCCAGAAAGATCCAAAAAGCAAAACTTTAATTTGCCGTGTGCAGGTAACTATTTACATAGCATTTACATTGTATTACTATAAGTAATTTAGAGATGACTTAAAGTATATGAGAGGATGTGCATAGGTTATATGCAAATACTACACCATTTTATACAAAGGACTTGAGAATCCATGGATTTTGGTCTCCATGGAAGGTTTTGGAACCAATCCCCTGTGGATAACAAGGGACAACTGTATTTACATTAAACTATGGTGAACTTCAGATCTATAGTCTATGGATCTATAGTCTATGTGAACTATGGATCTATAGTCATTCTTTATTTCTACCTCTATGCCAACATTAAAAATACATACCCACAAGCAATTAGGAAAGGTGAAGAAGAAGAAAAGCATGTCCTGGCCCTGTATGGATCCTTATTTGAGGGTCCCTGAGGAAGCCAACAATTGGAAATTGGCCCCAACAAAATAAATCTTTCCTTTGGTTTAGTCTGCCTCTTTCTGTTTTGGTTTGGTTTTTAATAGATCTTTATTGGGGTACAATTGCTTCACAATACTGTGTTAGTTTCTGTTGCATAACAAAGCAAATCAGCCATACGCATACACATGTCCCCATATACCCTCCCTCTTGAGCCTCACTCCCATCCTCCCTATCCCACCCCTCTAGGTCATCACAAAGCACCGAGCTGATCTCCCTGCGCTATGCTGCTGCTTCCCACCAGCCAACTATTTTACATTTGGTAGTGTATATATGTTGATGCTACTCTCACTTCGCCCCAGCTTCGCCCTCCCACGCCATGTCCTCAAGTCCATTTTCTATGTCTACCTCTTTATTCCTGCCCTGCAACTAGGTTCATCGGTACCATTTATTTTTTTTTAGATTCCATATATATGCGTTAGCATGTGGTATTTGTTTTTCTCTTTCTGACTTACTTCACTCTGTATGACAGACTCTAGGTACATCCACCTCACTACAAATAACTCAGTTAAGTTTCTTTTTATTTCTGAGTAATATTCCATTGTATATACGTGCCACATCTAACATTTAGGTTGGTTCCATGTCCTAGCTATTTTAAATAGTGCTGCAGTGAACATTGTGGTACATGTCTCATTTTGAATTATGGTTTTCTCAGGGTATATGCCCAGTAGTGGGATTGCTGGGTCATATGCTAGTTCTATTTTTAGTTTTTTAAGGGACCTCCATACTGTTTTCCATAGTGGTTGTATCAATTTACATTCCCACCAATAGTGCAGGAGGGTTCCCTTTTCACCACACCCTTTCCAGCACTTATTGTTTCTAGATTTTTTGGTAATGGCCATTGTGACTGGTGTGAGGTGATACCTCATTGTAGTTTTGATTTGCATTTCTCTAGTAATTAGTGATGTTGAGCATCTTTTCATGTGCCTCTTGACCATCTGTATGTCTTCCTTAGTGAAATGTCTGTTTAGGTCTTCTGCCCATTTAACTGGATTGTTTGTTCTTTTGATATTGAGCTCCATGAGCTGTTTGTATATTTTGGAGATTAATCCTTTATCTATTGTTTCATTTACAAATATTTTTTCCCATTCTGAGAGTTGTCTTTTTGTCTTGTTTATGGTTTCCTTTGCTGTGCAAAAGCTTTTAACTTTAATTAAGTCCCATTTGTTTATTTTTGTTTTTACTTCCGTTACTCTAGGAGGTGGGTCATAAAAGATCTTGCTGTGGTTTATGTCAAAGAGTGTTTTTCCTATGTTTTCCTCCAAGAGTTTTATAGTGTCTGGTCTTACATTTAAGTCTTTAATCCATTTTAAGCTTATTTTTGTGTATGGTGTTAGGTAGTGTTCTAATTTCATTCTTTTACATGTAGCTGTCCAGTTTTCCCAGCACCACTTATAGAAGAGACTGTCTTTTCTCCATTGTATGTTCTTGCCTCCTTTGTGGTAAATTAGGTGCTCATATGTGTGTGGGTTTATCTCTGGGCATTCTATCTTGCACCATTGATCTATATTTCTGTTTCTGTGCCAGTACCATATTGTCTTGATTACTGTAGCTTTGTGGTATAGTTTGAAGTCAGGGAGCCTGATTCCTCCAGCTCTGTTTTTCTTTCTCAAGATTGCTTTGCCTATTCTGGGTCTTTTGTGTTTCCATACGAATTGTAAAATTTTTTGTTCTAATTCTGTTAAGAATGCCATTGGTAGTTTGATAGGGATTGCATTTAATCTGTAGATTGCTATGGGTAGTATACTCATTTTCACAATATTGCTTCTTCCAATCCAAGAACATGGTATATATTTCTCCATCTGTTTATGTCATCTTTGATTTCTTTCATCAGTGTTTTATAGTTTTCTGAGTACAGGTCTTTCACTTCCTTAGTCAGGTTTATTCCTAGGTGTTTTATTGTTTTTGTTGCAATGGTAAATGGGAGTGTTTCCTTAATTTCTCTTTCTGATTTTTTGTTTTTGGTGTATAGGAATGCCAGAGATTTCTGTGCATTAA
>NW_020185339.1:12693781-12856395 GCF_003031525.2 Neophocaena asiaeorientalis asiaeorientalis
TTAAAGCTTGTGTTTCCTTATTTGTTTTCTGTTTGGATGATCTGTCCATTGGTGTAAGTGGGGTGTTAAAGTCCCCTACTATTATTGTGTTAATGTCAATTTTTCCCTTCGTGGTTGTTAGCATTTGCCTTATGTATTGAGGTGCTCCTGTGTTGGGTGCATAAACATTTATAATTGTTATATCTTCTTCTTGGATTGATCCTTTGATCATTATGTAGTGTCCCTCCTTATCTCTTGTAACAGTCTTTATTTTAAAGTCTATTTTATCTGATACAAGTATTGCTACTCCAGCTTTCTTTTGATTTCCATTTGCATGGAATATCTTTTTCCATCCCTTCACTTTCAGTCTGTATGTGTCCCTAGGTCTGAAGTGGGTCTCTTGTAGACAGCATATATATGGGTCTTGTTTTTGTATCCATTCAGCCAGTCTGTGTCTTTTGGTTGGGGCATTTAATCCATTTACATTTCAGGTTATTATCGATATGTATGTTCCTATTACCATTTTATTAATTGTTTTGGTGGGTTTTGGGGGGTCTTTTTCTTCTCTTGTGTTTCCCACCTAGAGAAGTTTCTTTAGCATTTGTTGTAAAGCTAGTTTGGTGGTGCTGAATTCTCTTAGCTTTTGCTTATTTGAAAAGCTTTTGACTTCTCCATCGAATCTGAATGAGATCCTTGCTGGGTAGAGTAATCTTGGTTGTAGGTTTTTCTCTTTCATCACTTTAAGTATATCCTGCCACTCCCTTCAGGCCTGTAGAGTTTCCACTGAAAAATCAGCTGATAACCTTATGGGGATTCCTTTGTATGTTATTTTTTGTTTCTCCCTTGCTGCTTTTAATATTTTTTTCTTTGAATTTAATTTTTGTTAGAGTGATTAATATGTGCCTTTGTTTTTCCTAGGGTATGTCCTGTATGGGGCTCTGTGCTTCCTGGACTTGGGTGACTATTTCCTTTCCCATGTTAGGGAAGTTTTCCACTATAATCTCTTCAAATATTTTCTCAGACACTTTCTTTTTCTCTTCTTCTTCTGGGACCCCTATAATTCGAATGTTGGTGCATTTAGTGTTGTCCCAGAGGTCTCTGAGATTGTCTTCAATGCTTTTCATTCTTTTTTCTTTATTCTTTTCATTCTTTTTTCTTTATTCGGCAGTTATTTCCACCATTTTGTCTTCCAGCTCACTTATTCGTTCTTCTGCCTCAGTTATTCTGTTATTGATTCCTTCTAGTGTATTTTTCATTTTAGTTATTGTGTTGTTCATCTCTGGTTTCTTTGTTTAGTTCTTCTAGATCTTTGTTAAACATTTCTTGTATTTTCTCAATCCATGCCTCCATTCTATTTCCGAGATTCTGGATCATCTTTACTATCATTACTCTGAATTCTTCTTCAGGTAGATTGCCTGTTTCCTCTTCATTTATTTGGTCTTGAAGGTTTTTACCTTGCTCCTTCTTCTGTGATGTGTTTTTTTGCCATCTCATTTTTTTTTTTTTAATGAGTGGAATTTTGTTTCTGTCTTATTGATTGTTTGGCCTGAGGCTTCCAACACTGGGCTTTGTAGGCTATTGGGTAGAGCTGGGTCTTGGTGCTGAGATGAGGAACTCCGTGAGACCTCACTCTGGTGAATATTCCCTGGGGTCTGAGGTTCTCTCTTAGTCCAGTGGTTCAGACTCAGAGCTCCCACTGCAGGAGCTTTGGCCTGATTCCAGGCTCATGAACCAAGATCCCACAAGCCCTGGGGTGGCAAAAAAACAAACAACAACAAAGTAAAAAATAAAATTAGACTAGGAAACTAACAGATATGTTAGGAAGAATATAGAAACAAAAATATAGATGAATCAACAACTGGAAGGTACATCAGTACCACAAGAGTATAAAAGAGGAGAGGGAAAAGGAAAAAGCGGAGGGGGAAAGGCCTTGGCTGTGGAGCGTGGGACCTAAGCAAGGGCGAGGTTTGGGTGGTGGGCAGGGCCAATGCTCAGGACCCCCAGGGCTGGAAAAGGCCCTGAGGGCTGTTGGGGGTGGGGCTTAGGCTCAAGGAACAGAAGGGGTCCAGGCATGCCCCCCTGCCTCCCCCCATCTCAGAGGGCAGAGGACCTCACCTGGGACCCCAGCAGGCTTCCTGGGCTCCAGTGAGCGGGGCAAATGCCCTCCTCTCCTCTCCTGCTCCTCTGGTCTGGGAGGGCCCCTCCCGCCCACCTCTCCTGATCTCCCTGGCCTCCCTCCTATGCCCCCAGGACCCACGTGGCCTGGAGGGTGCTTTGGAAGGCAGGGGATCAGCCTGGGAGCTCGGCAGGCACCCCATGCCTGAGTGGGCCAGGTGATCAGCCTCCGCTTCTCTCTTGCTCCTCCCAGAGGGCCCCTCCTGCCTGCCTCTTCTGATCTCCCTGGCCTCAGGGGCCCTGATCCTGTCTGGCCTCCATTTCTTCTCGCCCCTCAGTCCCCCTATGTCCTAGCGGTTCACTTTGGGGTTCCTCCCATCTCCTTGGGCGTCAGAGCCCCCCTCCAGCAGCTGGCAGACGCCCTAGTGTGGGGAGATGCTAATTCCGTGTCTTCCCACACCGCCATCTTTAGTCTGCCTGTTTTATTTAACCAAGGGCTTACCTACGTCACCCAACAAAGCCTTGCAGTTTTAAGAGCAAAATAACCTAGCACACAAACCACAGACAAATCAGAAGTTTGTTTTCTGTTCAAACTGAGAAGGAATGAGAACCTAAAATGGAAAGCGTCCTTGCTTATTAGCATGACCAATGGTTTGAACTAAAATTATCCTCTGTTCAGAACACTCTGTGGGCTTTTATGCATCATGCTTAAGCTTCAGTCCAAGTATGTTTCTAGAGTATAGTTATAATCAGAAAAACAAGGAATGCAAAAATAACACTTTATGAGTCAATGGATTTCCTGCCACAAATAAGTTCTTACTCTAGCTGGCACTGCACAGCCCTGATTACATTGGGAAACAGCCTGGAATTGACTCCACATCACGCAGATTCAAGACCACCTGTCTCCATATAAAATCATGGACCACAAAAAAGTGATGAATTGATGGAACATAGGGAAGGTGTGAGGAAGCAAAAGAGAGGGATGAGTGTGAAACTGATTGGCACTTGATTTGAAGAAGAAAGATGACTAAATGAAAGCTCTTCAGACAGTTTTCATTGACCGGGGTTCATTTTCTTTCATTTTCACACACTGGTCAAACGGGGAACTACAATTCATGTCTTTCCCTGCCTCCAGCCTCTGACTTGATCTGAAAGTAGAAAATCGGGGTGGAGCCTTAGCCTCTTCTACAGCTCTGTTCACTCTGTGGGCAACCCTTGTTTACAAATCCTTGCTATGCTTCTCTGTCTCAACTTTCAAATTTTTTCCTAGGATGTGTAAAGAAGAAAATTCATCCCCAACATGTATGAATATTGGAAAGAGGAAAGTGTGGGCTGCAAAAGGGGGAGGAAAGGGACCTAGTGGGCCAGTGTGGAAGTGCTTGTTTCATGGAGATAAGCTTCTCTCTCAGAAAGCCTAAACAAATTGCTGGAAGAACACCGAGAAGAGGCACAGAGAGGGAGGTAGATTAATCAGGTGTTGTATGATGTGTCCTGTGTATTGCATATTTACTATGTAACTAGCATTGTGGTGGACACTGGAGATGCAAAGGCCAGTAAGAGAATTCTAGCCTCTAGGAGCTCACAATCTAATCAATGTGTAAACAGTCAACCCAATACTTTCCAAAAATAAAAGCAGAATTGATGAGTCAGGACCCACAAGAATAACAGAGGAGGAAGTTAATTAAGAGGCAGTCAAGCCAGGACCTTTGCACTTGTAATTCTCTCTGGTTGGATGCTCTCTCCTGAGATATCTTCATGGCTTACCCTTTCAGCCATGCTCAGAAAAGGGCCAGCATCAGGAAAAAAGGATAAGATGGGTGAATCTATAGGGTCTGTGGCATCCCTAAGATTTTCTGATCAAAGACCAAATGTACCAAATCTCTTACCATATTAACCAACAACTTCTTTGCTCACAGCACTTATTTTCCCCACGTGTGTGTCAGCTTTCCTGTGTGCTAAATCTCTCATAGGTGATCAGTATTTCTGATCATGTATTCTCATGTAAGGCCCTAACAGAAACTAAGTGAGTCCTCCCCTTGGTGACTCAATAACAATCATGGTCCCTCTTTGCAGTAAGACTTGGCCCCCGGAGCTCCAGACTGCAGTTCAGTAGTGAGGCTCTCAGTGGGAATGAAGGACAATGACATGCTGATGTTGGCTGGCATGGCTCACAAGAACCAATGGTTGAAGTTTTAAGAATTTTGTAAACCAGTTGATGACACATTTTGTAGCTTGAAATCAGCCATGGTGGGAGTATTGAAACCATAGAAATTAGCCAACAGTACACATCAGGTCTTCTTTTCCTTGGTTGTTATGTATTTACTAGCACACCATTGCTAAGGATGATCCTTCTAAATTGCAGGGAACAGCTTTGACCAAATGGTTCCTTTAGCAAAAACAAGACAAAACTTGTAAAAGGGGACAGAGATCAGTATCCTTCTTGATCCTGAGCAAGGACGAAAGCCCTCACGTGCTCCATGCTCAACAACTGCCTGAAGCAGAGGTTGGCAAACTTTGTAAAGGGCCAGATAGTCAATATTTTCAGCCTTACAGGTCATCTGGTCACTATTGCTACTATTCAACTCTGCCTCTGTAGCACAAAAACAACCAAAGACAATGTGTAAATGTTGGGTATGGCTGTGTTCCAACAGAATTTTATTTATGGACACTGAAATTTGAATTTCATATCATTTTCATGTGTCACAAAATATTATTCTTCTTTTGATCTCTTTTCAATCATTTATAATTGTAAACTCCATTCTTAGCTCACCAGTTATACAAAATCAGGTAGTGGGTTGGATTTGGCCCATGGGCTGTAGTTTGCCTAATTATACAAAGTATAGTCCAGGGGCTATACTTTGCCTTGAAGTATAATATTGTATAATAAAATAGTGTTGAAGAAGGAAAAGATGATTGCCAGGTCTCAATGAATAGAAATAACAACTCTCATTATTGAGTAGTGTATGTACTAAGTGCTATCCTAAGAGATTTATATACATTCACTCATTTAATCGTTAACGTGATCCAAAAATAAACACTGTTATTGAGGTTTAGGGAAGAAAAATACCATGACCAAAGTCACACAGTGGGAACATGGCAGAGATGGCTGGGGTTTCAACCCATTTTTCCCTAATTTGAAACTTGTACTTTTAGCCTATGCCACCCCTGTTTGAAATCCAGGGTCTTGTGTGCAGGAAATAATGTGGAGTACTTACCACCAATTCATATATTTACCCTCCTTCAGCCAGTCGCTTGCAGCTACTCCCTCTTTCATTCTTTTCTCCCCATTCACAGGCCCTAGCAGCCATCCAGCAAAGTTATCCCAGAAGAACAATAAGATGAGCAAAGTCACTTGCAACTTTATCTTTTTTTAAGAACTCCGTAAAATATGGAAGTAGGTTGAGTAGCACTTGCAATATATTTTCAAAAAATCAGGCTAAAAAGAGGCATCTGGGGGGCTTCCCTGGTGGCGCAGTGGTTGAGAGTCCGCCTGCCGATGCAGGGGACACGGGTTCGTGCCCCGGTCCGGGAGGATCCCACATGCCACAGAGCAGCTGGGTCCATGAGCCATGGCCGCTGAGCCTGCACGTCCGGAGCCTGTGCTCCACAACGGGAGAGGCCACAGCAGTGAGAGGCCCACGATCTGGGTTGTGTGAGAATGGAAGCAGAGACCCTGGCTGGACTTCGCCCTTGACTGGGAGGACAAAGCTAGGAGTTTTGCTTCACACCATTTCAAAGAAGGGAAAGAAAACTAATTCTTGAGAGGACAGTTACTCCTGGCGGGAAAAAAATTATTGTATGTGTGTATGCGTGTGTATTTATGGAAGTAATATTCATAAATAGGAAGAAAACATAAATTATAAGGTTAAATTATTCCTAGGAGATTAAATGTCATAATTTCTGTAATTATCTTACCACTACTTTAGTGAAAAAGAATTCAGATGAAGCAAATTTAAAATGTTAATTTTTTATTTTTTTATTTAATTTTTTTTGGCTGTGTTGGGTCTTTGTTGCTGCGCCTGGGCTTTCTTTAGTTGCGGTGAGTGGGGCCTACTCTTCATTGCGGTGCGCGGGCTTCTCATTGCGTTGGCTTCTCGTTGCGGAGCTCGGGCTCTAGGCGCTTCAGTAGTTGTGGCTCGTGGGCTCTAGAGCACAGGCTCAGTAGTTGTGACGCACGGGCTTAGTTGCTCCGCAGCATGTGGGATCTTCCCAGACCAGGGCTTGAACCCATGTCCCCTGCATTGGCAGGAGGATTCTTAACCACTGCGCCACCAGGGAAGTCCTAAAATGTTAATATTCTTAGATCTAAGTGAAATGTTTCACTATTAACAAAACATTTTTAAATGCCTAAAACAGATAGTATGACTGAATAACAGATAGATTTTTATGTAGAACATAAATAACTGTTTAGCTTGAGTTCTAAGATAAATCAGAGGGATGGTGACCTGGGTACAATTGAGTTGTGTCCTGACAATGATTTTCCAGTTTAGGTCAGCCCTGACCACAGATGATCCTTCACTTGGCCATTAATTTTACTCAGCTTTGAAACAAGCCCAATCTGTCCTTGCCAATAAAACTCAGAAATCCAGGCACACAGTTAAAGGAAACTTTGGTTCAACCGTGAAGACCAGGCTGAACATTCACTGGTTTATGGAGAAAGCGGATTTGTCTCCTTGAGAAGCGAGCTCTTTAGATAATAAAATGCCGTGCCTGCTTATCCTTGAAAAAGGTCAAGCTACTGCTGATGGAGTCCAGGCTTCAAACAAAGAACCAGATGTCAGAATGGTATGATCAAGAAGACGGATGGTATCTAGTGCTGCTGAGAATTTGGGGAAACAGGTACAAGCATGCACTTTTGGTGGGAGTGTAAATTGGTGCAACCTTCCTAGGGGAAAATTTGGCGACATGTAGAAAAGCCTTTTTGAAGTCTTTGACTTAGAAGTTCCACCCCTAGAAATTTACCCTAAGCCAATAGTTGGATAAATGTGTTAGGATGAACAAACAGTATGTTAACTGCTGGCGACTTTACGGTACTGATAAATTTGAAATGACACAAACGTAGTCATTTAAGAATTTGGGGGCTTCCCTGGTGGCGCAGTGGTTGAGAGTTCGTGCCCCAGTCCAGGAAGATCCCACATGCAATTTTTAAATTACATAAATGGTTATGTTAAACATCTCATTCTGTTTTCTACCTCTTCCTCTAAATCACTAAATATTAGTCTATTAATATTAGCTATATGTTGCTATATTCCCTATCGCTGTATGTATATCTATTGCTATATGAATATATAATCCATTTTTCCTAACTGCCATCTCATGCCCAGTCATGTGCCTCCACAACGTTTTACCCATCTGCTTTACCAGGGATAGACAGACACTCACAAATAATATTGCAATTAACACCATTGTATATGTCCTCTTATGGACCTATGTGAGAATATCCCTGGCACATATACCCAGGAGTTATATTGTCGGAACGCTGAATGTATGTATACTTAATTTGACTAAATTCTGCAAGATTGCTTATCAGAATGGCTGCACCAACCTCTACTTGCATTAGCACTGTGTAAAAATTCCTCTCTCCACATCTCCAGGGCAGGAACCATTTATAAGAGGTAGGTCTCCATATAGAGGAGCCCTTCCCTTTTAGATTATGGACTTTTTTGTGTCTTGCTCCCAGACTAAATGCCTGAGCACAGCACTTGAGGAACTCTTGGGAGTTGGTACTGAGAATACTCGTTGCTTGGGCGCCCTAGAAGAAAGGTGGATTAATGTGTCTCACTGCTGTTCAGTCATTTATTGAGTGCCTACTAAGTGCAAAGCTCCATGCTAATGAATAAAATCTCATGGGGTCTGTGCCTTTTTTTGGATTTGGGAATTCGTGGGAAAGAATGACATTAATTCAAATTCCGACAAATAAATGACCACAAGCATGCAGTGTTAGGAATAAGAATGTCAGGATGCCGTGGGGAACCTTACCTAAACAAGAATGAAAGTGCCATGACAGAGGGAGTTTTCAATACTGTACCTTAGCTTCCAGAAGAGTACTTGACACTGGTTGGCCCTCATTAAATATTTGCTGAATAAATGACTAAAAGAATAGAAGGTCAAGGTTCGGGTAAGGCCTTCCTAAGAACATAATGTTTGAACCAAGCCTTGGAAGGTGAGCAAGGGTTAGTCAGAGCAAGGTGATGGTGGTGGTGGTAGTGGTGGTAGTACCAGGACCTCTCCCAGGTAGAGAGTTGGGGAAGGGTACATAATGACAGCAACAACTGAACCCATCTGTGGAAATACCCTCACATTCCAGAGGGAATGCCCATCCTTCTTCTCAGCAAAGCTGAGACAAAGTTCTGACCTGTGAGCAGGGTCGTAGGCAATAAGAAACCCTGCAGCCACAGGGCAGAAGCCAATGTTTCTATACAATAAATTGGTGAATTTTTTTGCAACATAGTGAAAAGAGAACAAGTTTGGAATCAAGAAAGACCTGAATTTAAATTTTCCTGCTCTATCTCTTATAAGCTAAGCAAACGTGTACGTTACCTAACCTCTTGTTGTTTCCTCTTGAGTAGAAAATAGATATGATGACACCAACTTTATAGGGGCTTTGAGAAAATTAAATAAGATATGTTATATCTATAAGATATATAATAATGATATATTATTATAATGATAACAGCTAACTACTGCTGAACATATTTGCTGAGCTCTTTACATTATCTTTTCTGTCTTTGTACACTTTATTTTCCAAGGAAGATTTCACTCAGATGGAGTAGTCTGTTTCCTGAGAGAGTTGAGGAATTCTCTTGGGGTCTCTTGAGAATCTAGTTGAAGGTACAGTGATTAAGTAATTCAGTCCAGATGAAAAGCCAGAAGTTTTCTATCTACTTTTCCCAGGCTCCCTTCTCTTTCTCTCTGCCCCCCGCCCCCCAGTTCTTCAAGTTTTTAACCCTGTGATCCCTCCGAGCACACAGATTTTCAAGAAGCACACTAACCAGAGACGAAAAGGATTTATTTTGCAAGAGAGTCTAAATATCTTGGGCTTTCAGCCAGGCACAGAAAGGACTTCTGGCAGTATGGAAACGTGAAGACCCAGGGGTGGAAAAGAAATCCTCAGACAAAATAAGGAGCAATTCCTGACCAGATTTGTGGAGGCTTCACCCATGCTCTCAGGAAAAGGGCTATGGCTGAATTCTAACAAAGATTCATAGCATCATTATGCTAAAGGAAAATTGCTGAAAACACACACACACACACACACACACACACACACACACGAAATGGGAGGAAAGAAGTTGGAGGGAAAAATGTAGATGACTTAGATTAGATTAAGTGCAGTTTATATTAATGAGATGCTAGGCAGGACTTGACAGAATTGTAAATTTAGTTAAATAATTTGACATATCTACGCAATGAAAACCATGAAGCCATTAACTAGAATGATATGGATATATATTTATAGACATGAAAATATAGATGTTTATATGTTGCTAAGTGGGGAAAAAACTATGTGTCCTCTGATTCTATGTGGGGGGGGGGTGTGTGCACACAGAGAAAAAAATCTGAACAGCACAATTTTTACAGCAGTTATTTCTCAGCCTAATTTTAAGCTTTATATTTTTCTGTACTTTCTGAATTCTCAGGAATGAGCATGTATTATATATTTTAGAAAAAAATTTACATAAGAAAAAATTCCCTAAGAACTAATGATATCTGGTTGTCCTCTTCCTTTAGTTTTAACCCTCTAGTTAAAATTAATTCTGATCCTGCTTTTTTCATGACATCTGCTAGTTGGACCTCTACCTCAGGCTTCTCAGAGGTTGAGATGTTCAGGCCATTTCCATTTTTTTAGGCCCTTAGCATATATATATGCAACCTAGTAAGGGCCCAATACCACATCATGGTGCTGTGGTTTCTCTGTGGCCTGAAGAACCAAAGTTCTAGAAATAGTGATTTGGGAGCTGTGACAAGATGACAGTGTCAGTGAGGGGGAACCACAGGGCTAGAGGTGGACCAAGGAGCATTAGCACTTGCCTGTGTTCAGAGAAACATACAAAAACAGATATAGACCAAGACCACACTTGCACTAATGTGGCATCAAGCTCCAAACTGAAAGCAGGAGTTATGTCAACTTTTCTCCATAACTGAGAGACTAGGCCCTGCCCAGATGCTACATTTGAATGATTGGGCAGGCAAGGCTTCAGCGTTCTCAGCAAGACAGAGATGGATCACTCACAGTGATTTCCTGGGGCAGAAACAGCTGAGCCAACCGCAGCAACATTCCTTGTTTTGCCAAATTCCCCTGTAAGCTGGACAGGAGCAGACACTGGGAACTCAGAGTACTCAAGCAGTTACCGTGGGCAACTGAGCAAGGGTGACCATCACGGAAGAAGAAACAAATTTAAGATACTCCAAAGCACCTCTGCAAGACATGTGATCTATAGGTGGCATCAGGAATGGGCACAACACACAGACAAGTCTGGCAAGTAGTGCCACAGACAGGGCAAATGCTCTGGAAAACAATTTTGTTTGTTTACTTTTGAACATTCTGTTCAGTGACATCAGTGTCCACACAAGGCTTCTCCCTTATTTTACTTATAAATTAATTTATGCAATAAATTATGTTATTAAATAATTGTTACATAAATTAATTTCCATTTATTCCCACCACCACCCTCATGCTCCTTTCACCATAGGCAGTCATTTTAATGTGTTTAGTTTGGATATTTTTATTTGCAGGTGTTTTTGCAGAATGCATAATGTTTTGTGTTCAAGGATTTTTTTTTTTTTTTTTTTTGGCTTCACTGTGGGGCTTGTGGAGGAGGAAAGAAGTTGGAGGGAAAAATGTAGATGACTTAGATTAGATTAAGTGCAGTTTATATTAATGAGATGCTAGGCAGGACTTGACAGAATTGTATGAAGTTATGAAAATAAAATCTAAAATAAATCTGAAAGAAAATCTATTTTTCAGGGAAGGTATAAAAACTAAAGAGGTTGTATTTCCTCATGAATAAAAGTATATTTCCAGCTGGGAATGATTCTTTAAAACAAATTGTAAACAAATCCTTTCCATCTCTGAGTAGGACACTCCTTTTTCTCCTGAACTGGAGCTCCACAGTGAAAGGTGTTTGTGAGTGAGTGAGTGTGTGTGTGTGTGTGTGTGTGTGTGTGTGTGAATTACTATCTAGAAAAATGTGTGCTACATGTCATACTGATTTTCTGGTTATTCAACACTAATTCCTGGCAAAGCATTCTGGGAAATTCCAGACTTATGAATGCTTTTCTGGAAGGTCACAATCAAGTGTGTAGAAATCCAACTGTATTTCAAACAATTCTTATATTCTTTTTAAAAATCAGGAAACAGTGCCCCTGCATTACTTTTTCTCCTCTTCAAGTTAAGTGCCTTTCATTAAACTGCTAGTATTTTAAGAATTTGACCTAATCCTCAAAATATCTCAGTAGGAAATGTGACAAGTGTTACCACTACAATTCTCCAGAGATTAAAAAGAATGCACTTAACAGGTCAGTGGTGGAAGTGAATATAAACACCAAATTTCATTACTCAAAGTTTAGTGAGAAATCCATGACATACGATCATTTTCTTGCCTCTAGAAATCAAAAATAAACTGTGCTTCATTTAACTTTAAAACTTAATTTTCCTTTACAAAAATAAAAGGAAGCTATACTATTAGATTCCTTTTTCATACAGCACCAAATCATTCAGTCAATTCAGTAAACTAAAAAAGATACAATCTCGTTCAGCTGGCATTACATAAGTAAAAATAACCTAAATTTGGGTTCGTTAGCTGCAATAAGATAAAAAAATGCTTCCTCCACCTGAATACTCTTGTTCACTTCTCCAATTCCATGCATTTTATTTCTGTTCCTTTAAGCTAAAACTAATGGATATTAATACTATGAACTACTACTAAAAAATAGTAACAGCAAAAATAGTAAAAAAAAAAAAAAAAAAAAAAAAAAAGGGGAGAAAACCTAAAAACAAATTTTTAAAAAAAAAAAAAAAAAAAATGGGCAGAAGACCTGATAAGACATTTTTCAAAAGAAGGCATACAGATGACTAACAGGCACATGAAAAAATGTTCAGTATTGTTAATCATTAGGGAAATGCAAATTAAAACCACAATGAGATATCACCTCACACCTGTCAGAATGGCTGTCATCAAAAAGAACATGTTGGTGAGGATGTGGAGAAAAGTGAACCCTAGTACAGTGTTGATGGGAATGTAAACTGGTACAACCACTGGGGAAAACAGTATGGAGATTTCTCAAAAAACTAAAAATAGAGCTACCATATGACCCAGCAATTCCACTCCTGGGTATACATCCAAAAAAAATGAAAACACTAATTTGAAAAGATACATGCACCCAGTATTCATAGCAGCATTATTTACAATTGTCAAGATATGGAAGCAACCTAAGTATCCATCAACAGATGAATGGATAAAGAAGTTATATGTGTGTGTGTGTGTATATATACATATACATATATATATAAATATATATAAGAATACTATTCGGCCATAAAAAAGAATGACATTTTGCCATTTGCAACAACATGGATGAACTTAGAGGGTATTATGCTGAGTGAAATAAGTCAGGCAGAGACAGACAAATACTGCATGATAACACTTATATGTGGAATCAAAAAATAAAACAAGCTAGTAAATATAACAAAAAAGAAACAGACTCAGAGAACAAACTGGTGGTTACCAGTGGAGAGAGGGAAGGGGGGAGGAGCAAGATAGGGGTAGAGGACTAAGAGGTACAAACTACTATGTATAAAATACATAAGCTACAAGGGTATACTGTACAGCACAGGAAACATAGCCAATATTTTATAATAACTTTAAATGGAGTATAACCTTTAAAATTGTGAATCATTATGTTGTACACCTGTAACATATAATAATTGTACATCAACTAACTATACCTCAATTAAAAAGAGAAAAAAGTAGTAACGGAACATGAGGATGTGCCCATCTAGGCTCTTTGCCTATAGAAATTGGTATTACTACCATTCCCACTTTACAGATGAGGAAATAGGCTTAGAGAGTGTTAAGTAAGTTGCACAATGTCACAGGCTAATAAATGTGGAAGAGCAGTGTCCAACCCCAGGGCTGTGCAAAGTTCAGGTCTCTTTGGTAGGCTTAAAAACTGACCATTTGCTGTTTCTTATAATTAAACTGTTCATCAAAGTATGACCCCTCCCACACTTATCTGCACTTCAGTAAGGACTTTATTAGAATGTAAACTCCATCAGGGTAGGGACTTGGTCTATTTTGATCATAACTGTATCCCTGGTGCTTAGCAGCTAGTAGGTGCTCCATAATCAGGGCCCCTCTCAGAAGAGCTCCACACTCGGGGTTAACGCTCTGTGGTCGCCATCTTGAAATTCTTAATAATTTTACCTTTGAATTTGTATTTTATGGGTGAAGTCTGATGGGACAGTGAAACTTGGGCAGGGCACTTGGAGTCTTGGCTCAGCTCACGTGTAGTCCCACTTCCGGCCACCTCTGCACCTACTCGCCTCCCTGGGTTCTTGGCTGCCCACTCTTCACTCTCTGTGCCTTGGGTGGGAGCTCGGTTACATGGTGGGGGTGAGGGGGACTGTGACTCAGGCAGGGGTCTGGACGTGGTGTGAAGCCTGGATGCGAGTGGCCGTGGTTTCTCTGGGAGGGGCTTGGGCAGCAGCCATCCTGCCCTGGACCCGCGACACCACCATGCATTCAGAGGGTGACTGAGGTGGCAAAGCTCTCGTTCACACCTGATCCAGGTGCCAAGTGCACGCTGGTATGGAGGTGCACTTGCCTCAGAGGACGTACCTGTCCCACCCAGGGCCCGATGCATCAGGCACGGTGCTGCGCAGCAAGTCTTAGAGTGGGGCCGTACCTGCCTGTGAGGATCTGCTTTCCCCAAGAGCATCCCTGTACCTGAGGGAGCACACATTAAGTAGCAAAATTAAATTAAGTAAACATTAAGTAAAAAACACCATGACAGATCAAGAGAGAAACCACAAAAGAAGGAAAAGTTTGTTTTAATACCTTTAATGTCATTGTTTTCCTGCTTTTTGCATGGGGCCACACATTTTCATTTTGCAAAGCGCCCCCACAAATTATGTAGCTAGTCCTGTCAATAATTATGTATTAGGTTAATGATTTGGACTCTTAGAGATGAATGGAATAAAGCACTAAGATCCAGAAACAGTGGCATCTTGGACTAGGAAGTTCTCCTTTGTATGATATTTTCAAGGGAAATGGATAAGAAATATACACCCAAGAACTTCTTGACAATCTCAGCTAGAAGGGGCCACTCAGAGACATCTAGGTGACGTCTCCCACATGACAACTGTGGCTTCAATGGACGAATTTACTTGTAAACATTTATTATTTACCCAGTAAAGTTTTAAAGTCAGTTTGCTTGCTGTTTGGAATGGGTGTGCCATTTTCTAGTTTGGATCCATTTCCCGTGACACCCACTGTCTCACATTTGACTGCTTTCACATATTCTCTCACACTCTTGCATGTGAAGCCTGGCCCCTGAAACGTTTGTGTGTTTTATTCGTATTTCCAATAGCACATGTAGAAAGAGCTGCCATGTTCCCTTTTAGGGCTGAAATTCTATGAATATGTTACCAAAGAGAGTTTATAAATACCATGAAGTCTCTGAGAGGAGTAATTATTATGGGATGTGATATTTTTATATTTCTATAAATATAAAAATACTGGACTATGCACTTTTTTTTTTTCTAGGACACAGTTTAGCCATGGTAGTCTAACTGCTAAAACAAATCAGCCTCAACAATCAATGACTTAACACAGTAGTGTGTTTGGTTTGGGTTTTTTTTGCACTCATGTCATAGTCCAGTGGGGCATGATTTACCCCACACAGTCATTCAGGATCCCAGGTTCTTCCATCTTGTGATTTCTTTATCCTCTAAGTCCTCAGAATCTTCCACTAGCTCATCAGCATTTGGCTGGCAGGTGGGGAAAATAACACCCCTGAAGGAATGTGAGAGAAGTGTTTAGGGGTCAGGCCTGGAAGGGCCAGGCGTTTACATCCAAGAGTGTGAGCGAGTATGTGACAGTAGTCAAATGTGAGACAGTGGGTGTCATGGGAAATGGGTCCAAACTAGAAAATGAAAATTTAAAAACCTTACTGGCTAAATGATAACTGTCTACAAGTAAGTTTGTCCATTGAAGCCATAGTTCTCTTGTGGGAGATATCACCTAGATGTCCCTAAGTGGCCCTTTCTAGCTCTAATTGTCAAGAAATTTGGGGGTGTATAATATTTTCTTACCATTTCCACCTACATTCTACTGGTCTAGACTCAGTCACATGGTGCTACTTAACTGCAGGGCAAGTTGGCAGCTCACATGAACTTTACCTTCTAGTGAAGTCCTTTCTGAAATTCGGATAGGCGTGAGATTTAAATACAGGCAATGGTCAGTGAATGGTCTATTTTTGAGCCTGTCACCTACATTTGAAATTTGCTCTACCCTAAGTTTAAATCCTGCTCTGCAACTTTACTAGCTGTATGACCCTAGGCAACTTATTTAGCCTTCTCTCAGCCTATTTCCATCTATCTGTGTGCCTAGAAAAAAAAAGAAACAGGGTTTGCTGCTGCACTGGGCTCATCTTTGTTATTACAGCAAAGATCATGTGGCATTTTCTTTGTATATGTGATGACTGGCACCTAGGAAGTATTCAGTAAATATTTCCCAAATGAAGAAAATAAATGAGGAGGGGTTAATTGCATTCCTGCAGCAAAAGGAAAGTTCTGATCTCAGTAGATTTAAAATGAGAGGGTGTATTATGTATAAAATAAGCTACAAGGATATATTGTACAAATGGGGAATATAGCTGATGTTTTATAATAACTACAAATGCAGTATAACCTTTAAAAATTGTGAACCACTATATTGTACGCCTGTAACTTATATAATATTGTACATCAGCTATACTGCAATAAGAAAAAATAAAATGAGAGGTGGTGTTATTTAGAGGAAATGAGAATTCAGGGAGTTGACTGGAACTGTTGATTTGTGTTTGTCCTCTGATCCAATGACTAAGTGGAAGATGTGTGTGCAAAGTCAATCTTCTCTACCCCATTTATTTTTCCTCTTTTAGTGAATTGCTTTTCTCCCTATTAGATTCCTTTCTGCTTATATTTGTCCATTTTCCAAAGGATATACCAAAGGTTTTCCAAATTCTGATCTTGCCCTTTCTGTGGTGTCATCAATTGCCTTAAAAACACTTCCATTCTGCAAGACATTAATGTCTCAGCAGAGCTTAATAAACTTCAGCTTGGCTTTAGGACAAATGTCAAACAGATACACACTTCAATGACACATCTTTCATAAAATAAGCAGTCCCCTAAACAGGGAGAATACAAATGCAGTACCCTTTATCGTAGTAGCAGATATTTATCTTGATCTACAAAGTGTGTGCCAGAATTATTCCCTTTGCATTTTCTCATTTCCTTTAAATCAATTTCATTTTTTCCTCTGAGTGCTCATCCATCCTCTCTGGTGCAAAGTTTCATTAGACATTATTGAAGCCTGAAACTGCTTCCTAGATAAGACAAGAAAGCAGGAGAATTCTTAGGACCCAGAACTGAGAGACGGTCTTCTAATCTCTAGTATATCCCAGTTCCTCCTGAGTTCCTCGTTGCTCAAACCAAAGTCCAGATGCTGTCAGCTTCCCTGGCATGCATAGGGCATCTTTGCCTGTGCTCAATGCCTCAGTAGTCCAGCCTCCCAAAGACACTGCGTGGCCAACCTATGAGGAGACCTTGTCTGTGTAGAGGTGTTCAGGGAGTCAAGGTTGGGAGTTGCTGGTGTTAAGGAATACCATCAGTGACTATTAGTAAGGTTAGGTGTCACTGCTTTGATTAGTGCTAGGGCACCATCAGTTTTACCCAGATTGCTTTTGCAGTGTCAACATGGTAACTCTACAGGCAGACATCAGCTAAATTAATCTTGCCAAGGAGTACTTTAGGGAGACAAATTTCATAGCTCCTAAGAATCTAAGTTCACACCATGGTGAGAAGAAGTCTGAGTGTAACCTGTATGATGCTAAAGCAGGAAAACCCATGCCAATTGGGATGGGGTAAGCTCAAGCAGCATGAACAAGGAGCCTCAAGAACCTTTTACCCAACACCCAAACTTGGATTCCTCCAGTTCAATACTCCCACTTGCTTTTCTGCTCCATTTCATTGATCTGTCATAAGAATTATAATTATGTAGTTATATTACATTATTGTTTCCTAATCTAATTATAGTTGTCAGCTCTAAACATGAAAGTAGCAGGAACAGACTTCAGAAACTCATACATTACTTTATTTACCCACAAAATAAATGGGACCAATTCATAGAGTCAAACTTGCTTTTCACAAGGATGTTGGATTTCAACCATTACCAAATGTTGTTGTGTAAAAGTCTCACTAAGAAATTAGATTTCACACCCTGGATCACTTGGTAATAGTAATAACAACAACAATAACTTACATGTGTAGCAAAGCCATTATACACCAGCCAATTTGGTCATCATCACAACTCGGTGATGATCTCAGTAATAGAGGTAAAATAGCTTATTATTAATCCCATTTTGCTGAAGGGAACACAGAAATTATGTGATTTGCCCACTGTCATCTATTTATTAAGTGACAGAAATGGGACCATAACAGAGGTCATTGTCTAAAAGCCTTCAATCTTTTCTGTTCTGTGTTTATATGCATTTGACACTATTAAATTACGTTGTTTTTATTTTCCCATTAGCTCAAGGGCAACATCTTAGTAGAACATCTGGATTTAATCTTCTTTCCACAAACTCTTTGGAGTCTGTTCATTTGAATAAAGGGTTTATGTCAACGGTTAACCCTTCAGACTGCCTTTCAGGAAAGCAAAGGCAAGACAGTACGGATCTGGAACTGACATTTATTAGTAGCCAGGGAATAGAAATTACTTTGTATTTCTGGGAATGAGTCAACTGCAGTCAAGATAGACCACTGAAGCAACATTTATCTGTCTTTAAGTACCAGCCATTTCCAGAATCCAGAAAGGAAGAGTCAGTCACTGAGATTGTACGTTTATGTCATAACCTTGATCAGGCATCAACAGAATGGAGAAGGTTTAGGAAGTCCCGGATTCTAACATGTTTTCAGGGCCTGGCAAAGACCTGGAGACTGAGCATAGTAGGAAGACCAAGGGAACATCAGTCTTCTAATTGAGAGAGCAGGTGGAGGGCAATGCAAGGATTCATAGGTAGGTCTATAAACAGGCCTTGTTCAAGGGAATAGGACAACAAGATGGGTGGCACAACAGGAAAATGGCTTAAGCCAAGATCTCTGTCTTGAGCCCCTTATATTCTATTAGGGAAGATATGACACAGCTAGCAGGTGTTATAGCCAGGACTGCAACATAAGCAATCTAGCTTTAGAGTTCTCAGGCACTTAACGGCCCATGGCATAATTGGTAAGGGCATTAAGAGGAGTGTTAATTGAGTATTACACAGGAACAGAAAAGAGGGAGAGAGGCAGGCAGACGCCATTCTGCCTGGAGGGAACAAGGAAGGCTTCATAGAGCGTGCGTTTGAACTGGGCTTGGATACCGGGGAAAATTTTGATAGATGGAGAAGAGAATATGACTGATGGAAAAACCCCACCTAAAATAGTTTAGGCAAAGCAAAAATGTTTTTGGCTTACATGTTTGAAAATCTAGGGATAGTTCTGGCTTTGAGCTCAGCTTGATCAGGGCTCTTTAATAGCATTGTAGGGGAGGAAAAGAAAACTTTTTCTTCTACCCTCCTATGTTCTCCAGCTGGAGCGCTGAAGATTTCACTGACGAAAGATTAACAAGAGAAAAACAGAGTTTATTAATATGTGCAGTGTGCATATACTTCGTGAAAAAGACTCAGTGATGAGTAACTCAAAGGGGTGATTAGAACTTGGGGCTTACATAGCATCTTAACAAAGAACAGTACATTTGTAGAGAAGTGACAAGACAATGGAAAGGTTTTAGGCTTCCAAGGGCAGCAAACTCTGGGAAGGTAAATATAGGAAAACTAATGGAGGAAGATTTGTTTGGGTAGGTCCATCTCGGAGCCAACTTTCCATCTCTTCATGGCCATAAAACTTTCCCAGAAGAGGAGATTTATGGCAGTCTTCATTTCTTTCTCAGAAGTTTCTGCTTTTAGTCAGATAAGAGAAGCTCCAGGAAGGCTTCTTTTGGCATCTGTTGATTCTCATTTTCCTCCAGCTCAAAATAATCCTTATGCCCAAATGGCATACTTGGGGGTGGCATAGTTTTTCCCCTACAGCATTTCCAGGACCTGGTTTCTCACTCTGTCTTAGCTTTGCTTTTGGCCATGTTGGCCTCACCCTCAGGCAGACCCCCTTCTCCTAGTAGCAAGATGGCTGTAGCAGACCAATGGCTGGGCAGACCGTCTCCAGGACTGCATTCTTAACCACTACACCAGACTTCCTCTTGTGTAAAGGAGCCTAGACTTTATCCACAGGAGAGAGAGTTTGGTGTGGAAATAATAAATAAATAAGTAAATAATAACTTATATATATTATAATAAATTATATATAAAATAAATAAATAAATAATCGATATGTTTCTGTACCCCAGTATTAGAGTATATGTATTCAATAGTCTGAATTTACCTTCATACTTGCTCTAGCCTCAAGCTACTTTGGCCTTACATGGGTATGGGGTTGGGTGGGGACACCTCAAGGAGAAACACATTAAGAGCCATTCAGTGGGAAAACCAAAGGACCTGTCAGTGAATTCTGGAGGTTCTCTAGTAGCAAGGCAGACCAAGTAATCAAGACTCATGATAAATTTGCAGGCAAAACAATAGAACCAATTGCTTGAGAATTGAATTTGATGAGTTGAAGTTAGGCTTTGAGAATTTACATTTGTTGAGTTAAAACAAAAACAACAACAACCAAAGAAACCCTGTGCATGGCAGGATTCTGTAACTAGTTTCTCTTTGCTCATTTCATACACACTGATTATCTAATAAAGCCAGATTAACCCACCCTAAAGATTTTTTAATGGCCCGAATTGTTTTTATCCAGTTGTGTGGTATTTTTTGTTTCATCTACAGAGAGGAGCACCAATCTACCAAAATTTTCTCATTCCACAAACAGGGAGCCACTTAAATGCACAAGGACTCTGCCAAGTGCCAAACACAGTTTCTGATCTCCAGTGGGCAAACCAAGAAGGAAGGAATGATTGGTCACTATGGAATCACAGCTGAGAGTAAGTACAGTGGCTTGTCCCCTTATAATATAAAGGGGATAAGACTACACCACCCCAAATATGCCACTTTGGCATAAGGATTATTTTGAGCTGAAAGCAACTGAGAGACACAGAACAAAGCTCTCTAGCTTCCATCCTATTTGTGTAAAAGCAGGACATAAATTTCCCTTCATGAAGATGTCCTCCCTGCCCAACACTCTAGTATCAGGAAGGGTAGAGTGATTCTTAGTCACTGGAGACAACTCTAGACCCTTAGCCCAGAGATGGCACTGAGAGGAATCTGCCTTACAAACCTTACAAAAATGAACAACCCTTATCTTCCATTAGCTTTCTCATATATTTACCTTCCCATAATTTACTACTCCTGGAAGCTCAGATCCTTTTTCTTTTGTCATGTCTCCACATTTATCACTCTTTGTTAAAATGGTACATAAGCCTCCAGGTCTATCTGCCTCTTTGGAGTTTTCGTTTCATTTCTGTGAGACTTCCCCTATTGATATCAAATAAACCTTCTTCTTCTGATAATCTGTCTTTTGTCAGTTTCTTTTTCAGGGCCTCAGCCACCAAACCTAAGAGGGTAGAGGAAAAGTTTTTGGTTTTCTCCCCAACCAATATCACATATTCAAAAAGTTTTGTTTATATCCTGAAAAGTATATGCTCAGTTAATGTTGGTGGTTTCTTTATGCTCAAGAAATATAAAACATTGGAAGTCACAAATATCATCCTTGATTCATTTCTGGCTAATGCTGCTCTTTCCTAAAAGTGGCCTCTAAGTTAGCTTCAGCAACCTGTAAAGCAAATTATCATGATCTCTTTCCTAACCTTTTTTCATATTTAACTTTTATTGGGAGCTTAGAGTGTGCTGAGCCACCAATGTAAGCTAAGCACTTTCACTATCCCTATTTATTTATCCCAGATGAGGAAGACAAGATTCAGAGATGTGAAATAACTTCCTGTAGGTTACATGGCCTGCATGACTAATTATTTTGTTATACTACCTCCCTAGTGATGGAATAAAGATGGAAAGTAGAAGAAAACATAAGAAAGGAAACGAAGGGAAAGAATCTATAGAAATACTTTCATGTTGAACAATGCCTTGCATTTGGCCGGTACTTAAATATTTGCTGGATGAATGATTGACATGAAATAAAAAAATAAAATAAAATTATATGAACAGCCAATGAGGCCAGTCTTCTCCTGGCCACAGCTCTTTAGCTATATCAATATTATCAGAAACGACCAACTGGTCATCCCACCCTGAACTTTGTAAATATTGATTTCCCACCCATTTACCTTTAAGGCATCTTCTATCAGGTAATCACATGAAATTGCTCTGTGTGTCACATTATGTTTACATCTTTCTCTTCCTCCTCACCCCGTATAATCTAGGTGATAGACCAGCTGGCTGAGTAGGTTAAAATCCTTTTCTGCTCCACTCTTAATGCAGCTCTGTGGTTTTGTTCTATAAGCAAGATTGGATAGAGTGTTTGTGAAAAAGCAGTGAAATCTCTTGGAACAAAATGTGATCGCTTTTGCAATCATTCTGCCCCAAAGCACATTTATAAGCCAGTAAGTTCCAGGTTGTTCCTTTCAAATTTTTGTTTTCATCAGCCAAGCACAGAGCTCTGGAAGATTAGATTATTTTAAAACAATTTGAATGTCATTTGCTAACACTATGTGCTAATTTCCCTGGGCCAAGCGTTTCGGGTTCATTCAGTTTAAGGATTTCCATTAGCAGTTAAGTCAAGTCTCCTGTCCTTGACCCTGTAATTAAGAGAGATGAGGCTGTGACCCTGGCCTTCATTTCTACATAGGTCAGAATTCAGTCTAATTGCCTGAGGAACCTCTATAAATGTTAATAGAGAACCCCAAAGTTACTTCTAGTTCTCTGAAGAGCAATTTCAAACAGTATACGGCTTTGTTATGGCCCACAGACTTGCGTCAGATACCCCTTGGATCACGAGTTGGCAAATAACATTCTATTCGGAAGTCTTGCAGTTTTAGAGAGCTGAGATAGAGAGGTCCTCCCAAGAGGTAATACGGTCACTCCTGAATGTCCTAAAAGTAGAGAAAGGTTGGTCATGCGGGCAGTGTCACCCTTAGAACTGGGCAACTCTGTCAAATGGCCTGGGCTCCACTCTGGTCTTCCTCTGGGCAAACCCCTCTCCACATAATGAGGGTGTCCATGAAGCCAAGGAGATGTGTCTGCCCTGAGGTCAGCCCTCAGCCCCAGAACATCCTCGCCAAATGGCCTATAGCAAATGCCAGACTCTTCCTCGAGTCTGTTCTCCCAAAGATAGCCATTGCCATATCCACACCCCTGGGCTCCAGAAATGGCCAAGCAGTGGCTACTGGGTAGGCAGGGACAGGGACAGATCTTGGACTTGATGACTGGGGTGTCCCTATGGATGCTCACATAGGCCCCCCTAACTACCCCCCACCCTCCTGTTGTGATGGTTAGAGCTGTTGGTGGGAAGAAAAGTGGGGTAAGACAGGCTTGAGTCCTCTATTTGTACTTTTGCCCTGGGCTCTGCAAATGGCAGGAACAGGACTGTAGGGGGAGAGAGGAGTGAATTAGTTGGATCACCTCAAATTTGCAGGTTAATGAATCTGATTTTATACCATAACATGCTAGCTCTCTAGAAGTCAGGCTTATGCAAAACCCACCACTCGTGACGACCTAGAGGGTTGAGATAGGGAGGATGGGAGGGAGGCTCAAGAGGGAGGTGATGTGGGGATATATGTGTACTTACAGCTGATTCACTTTGTTGTACAACAGAAACTAACACACCATTGTAAAGCAATTATACTCCAATGAAGATATATTAAAAAAAAAAAAAAACCCACCTCTCAAGCAAGTGGTGCACAAACCGATGGCCAGTTTTTTTGCAACGAGAACCAAAGTTGACAGGCCAGCTGGGATGTTCATGCCATATGATCAAGTATTCATTCCCTATAGGAAACTCTATACGGAAAGCCAGATTATAATCAAATGTGTTCTTATCAAATGTGGAGTCAGAGGAACAGGAGTCAAGAGCAAGGCCCAGGCTTCAGGTTAATATCCTCTGAGATCCATCTCCGGGTTTGGGGATACACCTGCTACGTGGCCCCAATTCTTATAGTGCCAGCTTCTTAGCAGCTTCTCCTAAGAACAATGCTAAAGACTCACTGACAATTTTTCTGTCTTTAGATCATCTGCAGACCACCCCGTTTGGTTTATGGACCACAAATCCTACCTTCACATATATTCCAACAATTAATCAAACATTTCTTTTCCTTTTAGACAAGGTTTGAATGCACTTTTAGGCTTTGTTTTTCCCACTTGGAATTTATGCCTTTTAACGTGAAATTTTCAGAAAGAAAATCTCAGGTGATACTCTAGTGGACTAAATACCAGTAACAAGCCTGGAAGAAAGTGTAGGAGTCTCCCTTTGCCATGAGAAGACTGAAAACTATATAAATCTTTTGAGAGTCATTTCCATCCCTAGCAAGGACATGGGAAATTTTCAGTTTTTATTAAAACTACTTACCAGAATTTTTCTTGTCATGTCCTTGGCTTATAATCTGGAAAAACTTGCATTGGTTATTTAAATGATGTTTTCCTGTATCCTGGGTTTGAAAGCAAAAATGCAACAGAATTGGTCTTCAAGCTTTCTATCATCCCTTCCCTGCCAATGCCTCTATCCATTATTACCTTTTCTATTTCTCTAGCCAGAAAGAAACAGACATTCCGGAGTGGTTCTCATCCTCATAGGAATACACATAAAGTCTGGCAAATATGTCACATGTTGTCTCCATCTCAGAGTTTAAAAGGTGTTCTGATGTCTGTGTTCAAGGTCTTGCAAGAATCACAGAGAATTAAAAACCCAGAGCAGATCAATATGTGTGTGTATACGTGTGTGTGCACGTGTGTGCATGCATACGTGCACACGTTTTGATCCCTTTGTTATATCTGGGGATGTGTGTACGTATGTGCATGCCTGTGTGTGGTTGCACAGGCACTGATTCCCTTTGTGCTTGGTACTTCTAGGGATCTGTGATAGAGGCTGGAATGTAAGTGCTGGCAGATGCTTGACTTTCCTCAACTAGTGATGAGAAAAGGAGGAGTAGGAAGACACAGTCAAAGGGGACCTGATGGTTAAACATGGGGTGAGTGAGTCCAAGTTTTGTGAGCCAGATGATGTGTTTCTGAATGGAATCGATTTTCAGGCTGTCCAAACGTACACGGCATATTTATGAAGAGAACAGACAACCCCCACTTGATTCTAAAGCTGTCCCCTGACTCAGTGTCCACATTTACACTATGGTAAGATTTTATAGCTCGCAGCATCTAAAGAGCTCAGAAAACTCTTTCTAGACAGTTGCATGCTCAAGATTGCCTCCTCCCTTTATTTACATTGTCCTCTCTTCTTGCCTACTTACGAATCTTAGGCCATTGTGGGGCCTCACATCTTGCTGTTCAGGGAGGTTGGGCGGAAGCCAGAGGGAATCAATCTAGATGAATGTGCTGACAGAAGAGATGCTGGCAGTGGAGAGGTCTATCGACCACAAAACCCAGCAAATTCTGGTCATTGAAGGGGGAGAGAGTGTTTGATGAAAAATGTCCCAACAGCTGCAGAAAACTGAGCCCAGAAAACAACAACAGTAACAACATTTACGGAAAATATAATCATACTTCTAGGCTTGGCAATGAATGATATTTCCATGCAAAATAATGAAAACCCAGAATCTGAATTGCTATAAAACTTCGATATATTGCAGGATGGGGTAGAAGGTAAGAGAGCTAGAATCCTCATACACTTTAATGTCTAAATTGATGAACGATAGCAGCGTGTGTGTATTATTTAGAAAAATGGACCCAGTTCAAGAATAAAGAGCTTAAAGAATAGAAAATAGTTGCCTTTGGAGTGTGAAATGTGTATGCGTGAGAGAAATGTATCTCCAGCAGTAAGCTTACTAGTCCCATTCAACTTCTTAAATCACATTCATGTATTACTGTGATAAAACAACATTTAAAATAATTGAACTTTGTCCAATTCCATAAATCACAAATGCATTCGGAAGTCAGCATTACTAACTTCTCAATCCCTGTGTAAAGGCAAAGGACCACAGCATCTCCCAGCTTGCACACTCCACAATTTGGAGCCCTCTATGCCTTGCAATCCAAAAACACTGTAACTGGGACAGTGAATTCCCCTGGGCTAGAGTCTCTATGAAGATCTGTTTTCAACATTCTTGCGTTTTCTGCCCACACAGCCTTCATATACAGGAGATATTATTGGTTTGGTAGTTTTGTTGAAGGAATTATTTGCTAACGTTGAAATAATTTGCAATGAGACAAATATTGGCAGTAAGAGGCTGTTTTTAAAGGAACGTACCCTTCCAATTGCCACTGGTGACCATAAATTTACATTCTAAAGGAAGAGGAAAACAAAGTAGTGAAATAGCAACTCTTGGTTTGAAGAGAAGGGTAATAGCCCCTTGGGAGTTCACACAATTCTCTTGAATTCAGTTGCACTTCTTTGTTGTTTATTTGCACATACCTGGTTTCACAGAAGTAATAAAAGATTTTTATTTCTCTTTGTTCTTATCTTTTAGTTACACACCAGAGGCCTTACCTGAAACTTGAACACTGGGGAGAGGCTGTTCCAAACAAAACTACCAAAGCTCAGAGCCAGAGATGCCCTGGTGACAACGGCTTTTAAATCCAGTCGAAACGGAGAGCTGCATAAAGCAGCAGAAGGGTCAGCTGCAAGAGGTGCCCTGCCTCTCAGCACAGGGTAACCAGATTCCCTGCTGTACTTGGGGAGAGACACCAGGAGCACTACCTTCAGCCAGGTAAACGTTGCCGATTCTAAACCCAACAATCTCTGGGTGGGGTTGAAAAGTTATTCCTGGAGCGAACAATACCAGGCACTGGTCTTGAGCACTCCCAACCTGCATGCCAGGCACCCCATCCGCCAGCTCTGCAGCGCCTATGGCTCAGCTCCAGGCCCCCTGCCTTTCAGTCCATGCTCCCAGGCTCCTCTGTCTCAAGAAGATAAATGGGGACAGAAGATACAGTTTGGTGGCTACTGCTGTCACTGCTGCCTGTGGAACTATTTGAAATATCAAGGAACTATTACAAACCCAGAGTGGCAGCAAGTGTGTTGAACATACACTCATCATAATGGTCTAGAAATCAAAGGGTCTGTGTTCAGTTATCAGCTCCACTACTTCCCAACTTATAACATTAGTCTAGTTACCAACTAGTAAATGTCCGCTACAAAGCAAAAGCTCCATAATTGTTTGTTAATAAATGTTGAAGTCACTTAAGCTTTTTGGGCCTCTTCTGCTCTATAGTAAAAATAAGGAGGTTGGTATATTGGTAATAATGATGCCTACTGTTATTTACGGAGCAATTACTGTGTGCTGGGCACTGTTGTGAATTAATTAAATCCTTTAGTTGTCAAAAAAAACCATATCTCCTTTTAACATACAAGGAAATCAAAGCACAGAGAGGCTAAGTAACTGGTCCAAATTTATTCATTTGGTAAGAGGCAGAAGCAAGATTCAAAACTTCAAAGCCCATGTGCTTTAAAAAAAAAAAAAAAAGCCCATGTGCTTACCCACTTTGCTTTTGTCAACTTCTAGCTTATATTATTATTATTCTCATTTTGTCAATTGTTATCATCAATGGGAAGATGTTTAATCTCTTCTTGCAATTCTATGTATATGCCTGTTATTACTTCTCCTCCATGTACCCATCAATACTTGATCCTCCAAACATCGCTGAAAAGCCTATTTATAATCCAAATATGAGAAATCAGGAATTTTGTACCTACCTGTGAATACAGTATAAAGTGAACAGGGATAGCAAGTATGTTGGATGACAGAATCGCCAACCAAAACATGCTGACAGGCAACATAAAGGAGCAGATCTAACAGGATACAAGGACTGGGATTATACATAGCTGTGTGTGTACTGCTCAACCAGCTCTCTGAAATGGGAAGACTTGATCTATAATTTCCCTAAGCAACCTTATGGGCCAAGAGCTGAGGTATGCAGAGCCCCAGTCATGTGGGAAGAAAAGCACAGGACTTGGCTTTCGATGATTGAATGGCTGTACAACCCTGGGCAAGTCTGTTTACCTCATTGAACCTGCCTCCACTTCTGTAAAATGGGGATGTGTCAAGTACCTCACAGGCTTGTCATGAGGATTGAATGGGATGACAAGGAGAATACGTGGCAGATTTTAAAGACTTGCTACTCAAAGTGGTGCCACAGACCGGCAGCTTCAGCATCACTCAGGAGTTTGTTAGAAAGGCAGATCTCAGGCCCCAACCCCAGATCTACTGAGTCAGAATCTGTACTTCAACAGGCTCCCCAGGTTAGTCATAAGCACATTAAATTTGAGAAGCTCTGCTCTAAGGCACCAAATAAATGTAGCCTGTTGCAATTTGGGGCTCTGTTTTCCTTACATATACCACCAATGAAATATAATACGGCCAAATTTCAAGGACTGGGTCTTCTCAAAGGCTTCTACATCCTCCTTTCCTGGGCCCTGATGAGTGTGCCCAGTGTGGGGCTACAGTTGCCACCCATATGACCAAGCAGGTTATTCCTAGAGAGCAGTTCCATCTGCTCAGGAAAGGACCACCTGAGAGAGGCATTGCCTTGTAAAATCCTTGGCCATTTTTGAGTTAGGAGAACCAATAAAATGCAAACCCACATATTCATAACTGTCTCAGCCCTGGGAAAGGTTGTTAAATATGAGACTGAAGGGGAGTAGTAGAAGTGGGTGCTAATCTTTCCTGCTCAGAGCCCCTGAGAGCAGCAGCTAAAGGAAGCAGCTCAGAGTGGGAGGGCTTCTTGTCATAAATTTGTCTTTTATTAGATCCCTATTGTGTATGGGAGACATGTAACAGGGTTGAACATGTTAAACTGGATTGAAAACTCTATCAGCTCCCTTACCTGTTAAGAGATCTTTAATTGTGAAACTGCTAGGACACCGGGGGTTGGATAGATAGAATGTAAGGACTCCCTGATGTTTGACTAGTTAGGGGGTTCAGGATATGCTACCCCAAAACATAGCACTTTGGGATATTGAATATTTTAAGCTGAAGGAGTTTGAGAAAACAGGACTTCTCCCCACTCCACCACTGTCCTTCTTTCTCCTCTGAAACACTGGCACAAGAACCCCATGTGAGAGGCGCTCTCCCTACACCCTAAGGAAAGGAGTGTCCTTATCTCAGAAAACAAAGTGACACCACCAGAAGAATCTGAACAAACAGGTCTCACTAAGTTTCCCCCAGTTTACTACAATTACCTCATGTTCTTTGACCTAAAATATTTCACTTCAACTGTTCACTCTTCATCAAACCCAGCATAAAAATATTCAGGTTTAACTATTTCTTCAGGTCATTTCCTTATGAAGGCTCCCATATCATGTAAAATGTATACTAAATACATTGTATGCTTTTCTCCTCTTTATCTGTCTTTGTTGGTTTAATTTTCAGACTCGGCCAGGGACCCTAAAAGCGTCAAGAAAAACTTTTTTTCCTCCCTTGCACTAGCTTAACTCCATTTTATATGTATAGATGCACACAGGCATCACTGTTACTTCTTTAATCATCACTGTTATCATTCTTCTCCATCTTCCATTTCCCTGGTCAAAGATCAACCAAGTGAGCACACAAATTTTAATATATATAATCTGTCAAAAATGTCATAATGGAAGTGGAATGATTCCACTTGTAAATCACTATTGACAAATTTTTTTTTTGCATTTCAAAAGTGCAAAATTTAGATGTCCTAAATTTGGTTTAAGAAAGTCTTTTCCAGAAAGTCTATGACTAAGACATGAATGACAAACTAAAATGCATTAATGAAGTATTAGTGCACAGACTTAAATAATTGTGCATTGTTCTAAAACTTCAAAGGCTGGAGATCTCTGCTGAATAGAAGTGGATCAGGAGAGGGAAAAAATCTCCCAATTGGAGAAAGTCTCAACTGGAGAATATCCCAGTTGGGATTATGTGCTCCTCACGAGTTATACAATTCCAAATTGTTTGTTTTAGCTCTTACCACAAAAGAAAATGGAAGCTAGCACATTGGCAGGGCCAGTGGCACCCTCTCCTTGAGCAGCGATTATCTGGTGTAAGGCATGGAGAGTTGCCTGGGAGGACTTGGCTATCGAGATCCTCCCGGGCCCAGAACATGGGAGAGCTGTGTGTCTTCCGGGACACATTTGCACTTCCAAAAAGCTTCTACATGAGTTGATTTTACTCTACCTCAGAGGTAGGATTATATATATATAGCACTATTCAATAACAGACTTCTGAAAGTCTGTCAGAAGGTGCCCATACATTCGCATATATTTATTTACATTCTGTTCTGAAATCTACATTCACCTATGATTCAAGCATCTCTGGCCATGGAGTGAGTGCCCAGGGTCTTTTAAATGAGACACAAAGGGGCTCATCCCAGGGAAAGCAAGTAGAGATCCACAAGTTTGGTTCTAGGATGAAAAGTAGCCTCCTAGGAAGTGTTTTTAATAAAGTCCATCTTTCAGATCATCCCCTGAGCCATGTGATTCAGTCAAGGCTGAGTTCTCAGAAGAGGAGACTGCCCAAAAAAAGCTACCTCAGCACAGGTTCTATGGAAGACAAGCAGTCCGGTGGCAGTGGTGGCAGACAGAGCTCTCAACACAGGCTTGGCAGAGGCTGTTGAGGTGCAGACACTGATGGCCAGTAACAGCAGAACCTTCAGTGGCCGTCTGTGGTATCAGTGGGCGAGCCATTAAATTTGGCAGTGGTAGCGACCAAGATAACTCACCAAGGTACCACAAAAGAGAAAAGGAGAATGGCAGCTGTCACATCACAACTAAGGACGACCACTTTGCATGAATGGCATACCCTCAGGGACTCTGAGAACTATTTAAGATTGAATTTAAGAGGGGTGAGATTGGGGGTGGGGGGTGAGTCCTGCACAACAGGTCACATCAGAGACAAAGAAATACAATGAACTTTTTGCTTCCCTCTCCCCAGCCCAAGACTGGTGGGATATGGGAAACAAAGGACAGAATAGTCCAAGTTTGTGGAAGAATGAGCTATAAATCCGAGATTCAGCCATCCGTGCTCACAGAAGGCCCAAATGGGGAACTTTTAACAAAATACTATTATTTTGTTAAAATAATACAAAATACAACTATTCAGTTGGCAGCATTTACTACTCAAACTTACAAAGTTTTTTGTCAGATTCAATTTTATTTTTGATTCTCTCTTCTCCTCCGGACAGATTGGCATTGCTTATCTGCAGTAAAATATTATATGCCAATTTTAGACAATTAAAAAATGATAATAAAATAATAAATAAAATGCATCGTATGAAAAATGATAGTACTATAATACTGTCACTTGAAGAAAAAAATCAGATTTTCAGCCCCTCAACTACTGCCAAAACCACCGCAGCGGCTGATAAGCCACATGGATGCCAGGAGCACAGGGTCCACCATTCTCCAACTGTGTTTTCTGTTGAACTTTTCCTAATAGAATTCTCATTCGTGCTCACTTCTTCATTAATGGATAACAGTGCATTCTTCAAGATCCATAGTTACGTTAAATGGGGGATGAGAATCATTTCTATCTGTCAGAAATATGGGGATCAAATGAGACAAAGAGGTTTAACTGAAGATATAATTTCCTTCCCTTCCATATTCCCTACTTAGAGAATCTGTCCACCACTACCTCCAGCCTAAAAGGGGCAGCCCTACATGCCACACGACCCTCTTACCTGGCCTCAGCTGATTAGATGTCAGTGGACAGCTGAGCCAGGCTGGACCAGTCAGAGTCTCTTTCACAGGAATTTGAAATTTGAGAGACTGAGTCATTTAGCCCTGGAGAGCCAAGTTGGAAGTTGATGGAGACTTGGGGCCTGAGATTACATTTAGGAGTAGCTCTAATGGGTGCAAGCAAATGAGTGGACAGAGAAGCTGGCCTGTAGAAAAAGAATGAAGCGGCCTTTCAGAGAGAAACAGGCAAGATGCTGTGTGTTTCCCAAAAGAGAGATGGTGGGAGAAACTTCTAGTAACTCTCTAGTTCCCATAAAGGTCAGCTCAAATTTACTCCCTACATTTGGTGTGTAATTCTTCTATATTCTAATATAATAAACCCACTGTTATAGTTTTAGTTTAGCTCCTTTAAGTTTTTGTTGCTTGCAAAAAAAAGAAGATAAATAATTGTAAGATCGTAACATGGAAAGCACCATACAAATATGAGATTAATTTTGTCTTTGATTGTCACCTAGGACATAGCAGCCATTAGGGAAAGGAGGAATGGATAAGCAGCCTGGCCTTCCAGGCAAGAGCAGCTCCAGGTACCACCTTCCAAACCCTGAAGGTGACCAACACACTCATAAATAAGGTATCAGGATCTGGAGTCATCTTGATTAGGGCTGAGATTCATCACAATTCTTTTGGCTATGTGGCAGAATCCAAATTTAATCTACTAAAGCAAACTGGAAGTGTGTTAGACCACCTAAGTGCTACATCCATGGAATGGGGCAGAGGGAAGGGGAGCAGATATCAGGCTTGGAAATCTGTCCTATCTCAGCTCCACTTTCCTTTGTGTTAGCTTCATTCTCAGGCGAGCAATCCACCATGATGCTGGGAGGACCCAGCGGCTCTGGGCTTACTCCTACCAGCTTAACAACTCCCATGGAGAATACCTCTTTGCTTAGAGTTCCAGTCAGACTCCCAGGGATGGTTCCGATGGGCCTGATTTGGGTCACATGCTTACCGCTAAACCAATCACGGTTGCCAAGGGAATGCAGTATTTTCTTTGCTCAGGCTTGGGTTCTTCTCTCGAGTGAGGGAATGGTGTCAACCTCACCTGATTCACAGGGACTGAAAGCTGGGCAAGGTAATTGCAAAAAGAAAATCGGTGGGTGCTACAACCAAAATAAGGAGGAAGGCATTCCAGGAGATACCGTGAGCACCTGAGACTTAACAATGAGAAGTAAGCTTTCTTTAGAAAGGAAAGCCTCTGCATTTTAAAATGGGCAGCGTGACCAAAAGACTTGCGGGCATTTGTTACATACGGCTGGCCCTTGCCCACTGCACAAACGTTTATCATGCCTCTACCACAGAGAGAGCGCAAGCGGTACCTGTGGATGAGTCAGTCCCTGTCCTGAGGCTCAGCCTCCTTCCTCCTCATCCAAAGTCTCATCGTCAGTTCCCTGAGTCATCCCGTGCTCCACCCAACTTGTTTTGCCTTTCCCACAGTTTCCTTGAATCTTCTGGGACAGATGACCAGCTCTTGGAGCCGAAGAAGAGAAGGGGTGTCTTTCAGAAAGAGGAGTGCCTCTCCCGTAAGCAAAGCTAGCAGAAGAGCTGGCTCAGGTGGGTGGAGGCGTTAATTATTCACTTCGCAGTTCCTGGTGCATTTAAAAGCAGCTTCTTTCTTAGAAAAAATTGATTCCTATGTAACTGCTACCTTTTTCCATTGCTCTGTTTAAACACACACACACACACACACACACACACACACACACACACACAGAATACTTATCATCCTTTTAAATCCAAATAGGTCAGATATCTCTTCCTGCTTGAAGCCTCTCCTTTTCCTCCCTTAAATCCACTTTCTCATTTACCTGAGAGGCAGGATGTATCACCCCTTCCCTGTACTCTCACAGCACAATGTCAATGTCACAGTTACAGCGCTTTTCATATTGTGTGATGGCTGTCTGGCTAGTCCACCAGACAGTGGATGCCTCAGAAAGGTCAGGAAGGATGCCAGGCTTCTCTTGTGCCTCAGCACTGTACTCAGAGTCTGGCAATAGAAAGTCCTCCGCAGATGTTACAGTGAGTGAGAGAGAGTGAAAATGAGCAAACTGTTACAGAGCTCGGGGGTTGGATATGTAGAAGATCATCTATACTGCAGTGTTTTCTTAGAGGTAAATGGCCCTCCATGAAGTGACTAAGAACCTTTTTCTTCTTAACATAATCTTGAGTAGCTTCTCTACGGTAGATAATTCCAGAGATTGCTCCTAAGAGCCAAGAATACCTACACTAAAAGGAAATGTTTTTCCATAATTGTATAGGATGAGACGCTTGAGATCTTACAACTCACTTCAGGGGAAGACTACAGCAGTTTAATTACTGTCATAATTCATTCAATGTTTGGATACAGTATGAAACACTCATTAAAGACTTTACAATTAATCTGCAATTAATTTAGAAACTTACATAGTTGTGCTGTACAGAATAAAATGCAGAAGTATAAATATAAATGATGAATAATAAGCCATAATGGACTATTAGGGTCTGGAATCCTCTAACAAGACAATAGACCATTTGACTTTCTAGTTTCTATTGCAAGTCATTTACGGATATTTTAGATGTGCTGGAAGAAGAAAATAATAACACTCTATTATTCCAAATAATAGCAAAAAATATCATGATGGAAGAGTGAGAGGAATTCAAATCTGTTTCAGTATGTCATCTTGCCATACTCCCTGGTGAATGAGAGGCAATGTTTCTGTTTACTCACCTTTCATTTAACAAATGTTGATTGAGCATCCATTGTGCGCTACATGTTTTCCAGTTGAAGAAGATGGTGGATGGAAATGTAAGTAACTTACTCTAACTATGATAGACTGAAGCTCATTAAAGGAAGTGAGAATTTCTAACTTCTTACTCTTTCAAAATAATGTCTTCCCAGGGACCATCGTTAATGATTCTTGTATTTGTACACTTTCCACTTTACAAAGAGGTTTTACATAAATATCTCACGTAGGGTCCACAGTAATCCTTAGTGTAGGCAGGACTATTATGGATCCAATTTTGCAACTGGGGAAGTGAAGTAAAGTATCCAAGATGACACCAATGGCGAGTTATTGAGCCAGGACCAGGACCAAGTTTCCTGGCTCTGAGTCTAGTTCTTTTCTCAGTTATTCTGCATTTCAACAGGAGGTCAGACTGATGCAGCTAAAAATGGCTTGAGAATTCAACTCTGGAAAAGACATGTTATCAAGAGTCTTTCTAAAATGTGATCTTGTTTATATTTGTGTGGGGCCATGAAGAAATTGAAGGATTGAGATTGTGATCCTTGGCATCCATCCCTTCCTCCAATAATACATCCTAAGAATTGACAAAGACTTTCTCCATTCACAGAATCCAGCCAAGAAAAGAGGGAGCTGTATATGGAACACTGTTGGTAAACTGGAGGTTTCTGAAGCTGTGCTTCTGCAAGCTTTAAAAAACCACTCATCAAAAATGCACTAGATTTTAAATCCTTGGATGCTTCTTAAGAGCTCAACTGGCTCTTTAGTATAAGACACAAAAATCAATCACATATGTCCTTGAAGAAATGAAAACCAAAACACTTTTAGCTTTGCCAAGTGAAGTTTTTCCTAAAGTGTTCCTCAGAGTGAGGTTGATATTTAGCATTCTTAAGTGAGCTGTTAAGCCCTGGTGCAATATAAATAGATGTAACTTAGTGGCTGGTGACAGGAGATTCCCCTCATGTCTGTCCCTCTGCCCTCTATTCTGTATTACGACTAAATGGACTCTAATAAATCCTATCAGCTCACAGGGCCTGGTAAGTGTATCACTTACCAGAGCCATTAACATGTTAGTGCCTTTTTGGTGGGTCATTATCTGTGTTGGTGGTCTTTTGCAAACTTCAAAGAGTTGTGAAGAAAGGAAAAAATTTCCAAAGGGTAAAGTGATGTAATGCTATTGACTGAATTGTCTCACTGTTGAATTCATATGCTTGTTACTGAACCAAACTTGGGTCCATTCACCTGACGTTGAAGCAAAGCCAATCTACTGACAACAGTTGTGGTGAAGGAAAGTACAGCATTTATTGCAGGGTTTATCTCCAGTCAAGGAGAATTGGGCAACTTATGCTCAAAGATCCAAACTCCCCAATGCATTTTTAGAGAAGGGTGTTTAAAGACAGTGTGAGGGAGAGGGTTGCAGGGTGCTTGATCGGCTTGTGCGCAATTCTCTGATTGGTTGATGATGAGGTAACAGGGTGATATTTCGGGAATCTCAACCATCAACCTTCTGGTTCCAACCAGTCTGGGGTTTACGTGCTGGTGGTCAGCGTACAATTAACTTCTTCCACCTGATGGGGGTTTTAGTATCTGCAAAGCAATTCAAGAATATGGCTCAGGATATTATCAATAGCCCTTGAGGAGAAACTAAAGGTCCTTGACTTTGTTTTATGGCTAAACTATTATTTTTGTCTGCTTGACTGTTTTCCTTTGTTTCTTCATTTTCTCACTTCTCTGATTAAATTTGCTCTTTGGAATTCGGAGAAGGCCTAGGAGGCTAAAGCTTTTCTATGAACAAGAGGTGAGGGATAAGGTGGTGGTCTGTTCCTGGAAAGGCCCCTTCAGCGTTCTGCTTGGTTTGTTTTTTGTTTTTTGTGGTACGGGATCTCCCCGGACCCGGGCACAAACCCATGTCCCCTGCGCCCCCAGGGAAGCCCTTCTGCTCAGTTTTATGTTGAAGTCTAGTCCCCAGTGTGATGGTATCTGGAGATCTGATTTGGGGAAGGTAATTAGGATTAGACAAGGTCATGAAGATAGGGCCCTCATGATGGGATTAATGCCCTTGTAAAAAGAGAGACCAAAGAACTTGATTTCTCTCTCTCTCTCTCTCTCTCCCTCCCTCCATATGCATGCATTAAGGACAGGTCATGTGAGGACACAGTGAGAAGGCGGCTGTCTCAGCTCAAGAATACAGCCCTTTCCAGACACTGAGCCTGCTGGCAGCTTGATCTTAGACTTTCCAGTCTCCAGAACAGTGAGAAATAAATTCCTGTTGTTTAAGCCACCCAAGCTTCAATTTTGTATGACAGCCCATGCTGAATAAGATATGTATATAGTGGAAGTGGATTAATTTAACACCAGAAAATCTGGCTCACCTCTTATCCTTGCTTAACCTATTTCTGCCTCAGTCTCCTTATCTGTAGAGTGGGGAACTGTGAGTAACTCCCCTCATTCCCAACATCACAAGGTTCTTGTGAGAATCCAGTAAGAGGAGGTTTGTAAACTGCCAACAGAATTCCTTTGTTGCTCTCCTCTTGAGGATCTTTAGTTTCACGACTCAAATAACGTGTTGTTGGGAATCTGCCACTAAAGTTGAAATTGGAAAATTGTGTAGGAAAAATAAATAAAAATAAAAATGGAAGAAGAGGTAGGTTAAGAGCTCTACAAAATGTTTTTAGTTTTAAATGCTGGAGGTCTGAACCCATACATGCTAATTGTTTTAAGTGAATTTTTATGGTGTGGTAGTTTAAAAAAAAAATCTGACAGAGCTTGAGTTCCTATATTAGAACTCAAGAAAAATTGTTGTAATCTTACTTGTTATGTGTTATTGTATATTTTACAGTATTTATATTTTATATCATATAGTATTCTTTATGGTATTTGGAAGCTAATTAAATTAATGCACGGAATTGAACTCATGTTATCACAAATGACATCTTGTGGCAGCATGTGATATTTCAGCCCAGCTGTTAATGGACTTCATTTCTTACTTTTTTTAAATAATTTTTTTAATTTTAGAACAAATTTAGATTTTGAAAAATTATGAAGCTGGTACACAGAGTTCCCATAAACCCCACAGCTAGTTTCCCCCATTATTAACATCTTAACGTTAGTATGGTATATCTGTCACAGAAAATGAACCAATATTGATACTGTACATTATTCTTAAGTCCACACTTTATTCAAATTGCTTAGTTTGTATCTAATCTCCTTTTTTGGTTCCAGGGTGCCCTCTAGAACACTACATTTAGTTACCATGTCTTTTTAAGCTCCTCTTGGGAATTCCTTGGCGGTCCAATGGTTAGGACTCTGCACTTTCACTGCTGTGGGCCCAGGTTCGATCCCTGGTCCAGGAACTAAGATCCCGCAAGCCACGCGGCACGGCCAAAATTTTTAAAAAACATAAAAAAGCTCCTCTTGGCTGTGACCATTTCCCAGACTTCCTTTGTTTTTGGTAACCTCCAGAATTTTGAGTAGTGCTGGTCAGGTATTTTGTAGAATGCCTCTTGTCTGGGATTGGTCTGATGTTCTGCTTATGATTAGACTGGGGTTATGGGCTTTTGAGAGGAATACTCTTATAGACATTTTAATCCTGTGAATTTGGGAATACTCCAGTAGAAATTCAGAAAATTCTCTGGCACAAGGAAAAGTTTTTTGGCCTGAAGCAGCCCGGTCCACAGTGGACGTCTAACAACTGGAGAAGTGCTGTAAATACAAAAAGAAACTTGCAGCAAAGTCTATTCTAGTCCTAACTGATTCCAAGAAGCCACAGGTTGCCACAGGTCTGTTCACTATCTTAAATCCTTTCGTTCTGAAGTCTTTCAACACATCTCCTGTAATAAGGTTTCTGTGGGGAAAAGACTTTCAGGTTTTTATGGATTAGTGGGGAAACTATTCATTTTACAGAAATCTCCTTATAGGCAACATTACTCAACTAGATATCTGAAACCCCCATATTATCCTGAACATATGTGAGTGAATAAGAACATGGGATTTATGTGCCGAAAGGAACTCCTGTAACTTGGCTACTGACCAGTATTTAACAGTAGAAGAGTCAAATTAATGTAATTAATTACGTAATACACAGGCATATGCTCTGTCTGCAGTTTGGTTTTTACAGTTGATGGAATGCCTCTGTGTGTGAGTGTTCAGTTACTCAGTCCCTTTATTATCCCACTGTAATTTTTATAACTATTCTGTTCTGTATAACAATAACAGCTTATATTTATTTAGAGCCTATCTGTGCTTTACGTATTTTATCTCATTTAATCCTATCTATTGCAGATACTCACTATCCTCTTCTATAAATGAGGAAATTGAGGCTTAGAGAAGTTAAGTAACTCGCTCAAGGATACACAAAGTCAGGATTCAGGACCAAGGTAAGGACTGTTTGGCTTCAAAGTCTCAGCTCCTACTGGGTTAAACTACCTTTGTGTCCCTAAGTTATTCCGAAATGCCTTTTGTGTCAGTAAGGAACGTGTCTTTTCTTAACAGCTCTTGTAATTTCCATCCATGTGGCACGTGTTTAATCACATTTGAAAATAAGCAAATGGGGACTTATTCCTACTGATTACCACTGTCATGGGCGAAAAAATATCCATCCGCCTCATCCTACTTGACTCATAGGCTAAACACGGTTCTGGGACCCAATTCCACTGTATGGAGGAGTCTCACCGCACAGCACCAGACCATTCTCAGACACTAGTGAGGTGTCCAGCAACTCAGCTCGGTTCTCGTACTGTCTCTCGGGGCACAGCTGCAGATTCCACCGGCCGAGGGCTCAGTCCTACAGGACGCCCCACCCCCACCCCCCTCCTGCCCACTTCAGATGCCAGTTGCAAGCCCAGGTTATCATGTTTGCTTGTGACCTACCAGCTATAGATTAGAGTTGACCCCATCTCCTGCTTTGGGTTTGATTAATTTGCTAAAGTGGCTCACAGAACTCAGAGAAACATTTTACTTAATAGATTCTGTGTTTATTATAAAAGAATATAACTCAGGAACAGCCAGATGAAAGAGGTACACAGGGTTAGGGGCAGAGAAAGGGTGAAGAACATCCATGCCCTCTCCAAGGCTGCCAGTCTTCCCAAATCTCCACGTGTTCACCAATCCATAAGCTCTCCGAACTCTGGATTCATTATATAGGCATGATTAATTAAATTATGATTAATTGATTAATTATGATTGATTAATTGATTGAAATCAACCTCCAGCTCCTTGTCCCTCCCCAGAAATCACGGGTGGGACTGGAAGTTCAAACCGTCTAATCACATGATTGGTTGTCCTGGCAACCAGCCCCCATCCTTTTGTGCCATCCAAATGTCACCTCACTGACAAAACAAAAGACACCTTTATCTCTCTCAGCACTTAGGGAATTCCAAAGGTTTTGGGAGCTCTGTGCCAGGAACTGGGGACAAAATCAAATATACATTTCTTATTGTAAATTACAGTATCACACATGCCAGCAGTAAGATAAGCCATTCAGCAGCCCTGCTACCTGAAGCTAGAGCTAGAGTGGCTTGAATCGCCATGTCCTAAAATATAGTGTATTAATGAAAATTTTAAGGTATAGGAAGGTCAACAGATCAGAAGATGATCACCATTGAAAAGGTAGTTTGTTACAGTTCCCAAGAGGAGGAGACATGCCACGCCTTGGGGGACCACACTGGGAAGCAGCAGGGTCAGTCAGGAGGCAGGGGGAGAGGGAGCAACCTTGGGCAAAAGCCTTTTTTGTGGTTCCCACGGAAGGAACAGGTGAGGCAGGGGAAACAGGCTTGGGACTGGCTAGTTGAGTAATCGTAGCAGGCCCTGGGCTATAGGGGCTGTCCCTAGTTGTCTGGTACATGGCCCTGGAGTGATTAGGGCAGGTGGATAATGGCCCGCAGTATGAGAACTTGATAAAGGAGGTGGTTGGAGTGTGAGCTCCAGATTTGCTGGTTTGTATTTGAAAAATCACAGGTGGGCAAGTTGTTTACTATCTCTAGGAACTGGCTAACCCTGGGAGGTGGTGTTCCGTGAGGGTCAGCAAGACCCCAAGACGTCAAAACATCAGAATACAGAAAATAAAAGATACAGTTGATAACACTCCAGCTAGAGGATTTCCGGCTCTTCTAAGTTGGGAAGGGCATACAGATCTACCCATAAACCAGGTAGAAATATCCAAAGCTAATTCAGCTATAAACAATGGAAATGGGTCTTAATGATCTGTAAGAGAACCCCTTATAAGTAGAGGAAGAACAACAAAACAAATCAATGACAACTGGAAGATCAAATGCAACTATCTGAGCCTAGACTGTCTGGGTTACCTTAAAGGACTTGTCACAAGCTAGTGCTTCCCAAGAGGATACAGAAAGTTAGCATCCATCAAACCTTACAAAGTAGAACTGCAATTATTTTTCTTAAGCCCAGTTTATTAGCAAGCTACATTCTCTACGCTAGTGTGCGTAGTGTACGCGCGTGTGCACACACACACCTACACATAGCAATAGTTTGCCTGAATGTGAGCTCAGCATCAGACACCACCCACCCCTCCCCCCAACACACATTTGGTTATCACAAATTCTCAAGAGTCTGTGTTTAGTGGGTCCAAGTTGACATGGCTGAAATAGGCCTTTTTGTTTTTCTCAAAAGCATTGAGATACATTAAGACAAAGTAAAGTTAAACCTACCCATTTTGACCTCACAGCTTCCTTAGTAACAGAAGCAGTATTTTCAAATCCAACAGTGCTGTTTACTCCAGGAAACGTTTTCCTCATAGTCATGGCAAAATCAAACACCACATTATCTCAAGTTCCAGCAAACACTTTATTCTCCTCATTAATGTCTCAAAACTGTTGGAAGCCAAAGCCTGGAAAAAGCCCTTTGGCAATAAATGTGAATGTTTTACAAAGAGAAGAAAGAAGTTGCAAGAGGTTGTAAGTTTCCGTTAACTGTATTTGAGTATTTTTCTTTGGTAAAGTCCCCAAACAAACTTGAATAAATTAGACACAGTGTCGATAGAAGTAAAAGAAGTAGTCTGTAAAGAATATCCCAGCAAAATAAGGATCCGTTGAACAGTCAGCTAAATCCTGTCAGAACAAGGGGGAAAAGAAAAGAGAGAATGATTAATGTAAGAATTAATTGTAGCTAAAGTTTATTTATCTAATGGCTCATTTCTTTCTCACTGAAAAGGAAAAGGAAAAAAAGCTTACCGGCGCAGCTACCCGGAAATGGTATGCGCTGTCAAAGAATGGGGCTGCAGGGAGGCTCCAAATGTGCTGATATCCCTAAATAATGAATGAAAGAGAGATCCATTTCATAACTGTATTTTACACTCAGTTGGAAAGAACATAGGCTGAAAAAGCATTCCCTTGACTGCTGTAGGAGAGGTATTTGTGACAACAGCTTTTGATGGTGTTGCTGGAAAAGTCTGCAGCTTCTGAAGGATGCACAGAAGATGCTGAACAAAGCTCTGTGATCAGAGTCAGCAAAGGGAAACATTGGCCTGTGGCTCATGTCATCTCTCTCAGTGAAGAACAGAGGCTGTGCCACAACTGTAGACACACTTCTAGAATGGCGACAGAATGCCGAGGAGCTGGAAAACGTTACCTGTGTTATCTCCTGGGAGACTTCTTGGTGGCTTTGCATGCCTTTGGCTTCCCTTTTACTATGGAAACACATATTTCCAAGGGTGAACTTGCACTGGAAGACTATCAATGGCTCTGTTGTGCTTCAAGAGACAAAGAAAAGAAAGGGCAAATGGAAAAGAAGTTACCAGCTCCCACTAGGCTACATCTTGATAAGAAGAGGGACTAATGGGAACATACCTTGGAAATCCATTCAAAGTTCCAAATAGGCATGTTATTACACAAAGCTCACGGATGCCAATATACTAGTTCACATCTCATTATAACAGAAACTCAATCTCAGATGACTACTGTTATGGACTGAATGTTTGTGTCCTCTCCAACATTCGTATGTTTAAATCTTAACCTCTAATGTGATGGTGTTAGGAGGTAGAACCTTTAGAAAGTGACCAGGTCATGACGGTGGAGCCCTCATGAGTGGGAATAGTGACCTCATAAAAAGGAGCCCAGGTCTCTCATCCATTCTGCCGTGTGAAGACATAGAGAGAAGACGGCTACCTATCAACCAGGAAGTGGATTCTCACCAGACACCGAATCTGCTAGTGCCTTGATCTTGGACTTCCCAATCTCCAGAACTGTGAGGAATGAATGTTTGTGGTTTAAGCCACCCAGTCTATGGGGTTCTTGTTACAGTAGCCTGGAACTGACTAAAACTAAAACTGAGATAACATATGACAGTCTCTAAAACCTAATCTCATGACTTAAATCACCTCAACATCAGAACTTCTTATCTTCCTAGATTTTTAAATAATTTTTGGATGTATTCCTTCTCTTTTCACTGGCAGCTGAATTTGCTTCCATCTGAAGTTTCCAGGATTTCAGATTCTGCAGACTCCTGCTCTGGGTAGGTATTGTTTGAATCAGAGAGGCAAACAACACAGGTAGGGATGTGCAGGTGAGCCCCGTTAGGAATTATAAACCCTTCAAGTATCAGGGTGGAAGACCTGTCAGAAAGAATGGTTCTTCTCTGGAGGCTGGCCCAAGAATCATCATCAAGAGGATGAGATCCATCTTGTCTTTGGAAACAATATTTTTGCACAAGTGGGACAACCTACAATCTTGGTTGAGTATATGTGTTATTTTAAGATACCCATGTTAGAAAAAAATGGTTCTTAATCTAAAAAGCCTGATTTAGGGGCTTCCCTGGTGGTGCAGTGGTTAAGAATCCGCCTGCCAATGCAGGGGACACGGGTTCGAGCCCTGGTCTGGGAAGATCCCACATGCCGCAGAGCAACTAAGCCTGTGCGCCACAACTGCCGAAGCCCACATGCCTAGAGCTCGTGCTCTGCAACAAGAGAAGCCACTGCAATGAGAAGCCCACACACCAAAACGAAGAGTAGCCCCCGCTCACCGCAACTAGAGAAAGCCCACAAGCAGCAACAAAGACCCAACACAGCCAAAAAATAAATAAGTAAATTTATATTTTAAAAAAAAATAGCCTGATTTAGTGGTTCAAGATGACCTTCTGCCACTTCAGGGGATATACCACTTCACTTATTTCCCTCCATCGAAGCTAGGAACGAATGAGGAAACGATGTTCCAGGTTGCTTAGAGAGTGCTAGAGAATAGTACATTTAGCTTTTGCTCTGCCTGTAAATATGGTGGGTTCTAAGTCATGGAATTTTAGCTGCTTGAAACAAACCTTTCCAAGGCAAGCAGTTGGCGTGTGTCATTAGCTCATTGTAGAAGCAAAGTGGATGAGAGAAGGAGTATGAAGTCTGAGTGAAACAGGAAGAGATGGGGTGGGGAGGGGGGAGGGACTGATGGAGGAAGAGTAACAGAGCTGTGGAAACGGAGGGAAAGTGGGGAGGACAGAGGAAAGGGAGAAAGGAAAGGGAGAAGAGAGGAAATGTGGAAGGGACAAAGAAGAAACTGACATCGAGACACAAAATAAACACCATCTATCTGCATGGTATCTCACTGCATAATTTCTGCAAAAGTCTTAAAGTACCATAATTATTTTAAATAGCTGATAAAATAGATTAGAGTTTTGTGATTTTTGGAGGAAAGGCAGTCATAATATGAAGTGCCTGCTATGTGCCAGGAAGGGGCAATGTTCTTAAGTATCTCATGTCACTGGGGAGGCAGGAAAGTGATGGTTAAAAGGAAGGGCTGATTTGAAGCCCAGCTCCACCACTTACTCACTATGAGTTTTGGGACAGGCTTTTTGACCTCTCTAAACTAAGTGTTCCCATCTGAAAAATATAAACTAGAAAAAAAAATGCCAACCTCAGCGGGTTGTTGAGAGGATTATATGACCCAGTAGTAAAGTGTAGAATGTCTGGCATATAGTCTGTGCTCAGCAAATGGTAGTTATTAATTTCACTGTTATTATCTGTGATTCTCACAGCAGCTCTCCTTGTTATGGTATAATGTCAAACACATCTTATAAATGAATAAACAGTAGCTCAGAGAGGATAAGTGGTTTCCCCAAGATTACAGAATTAGTAAGTGACAGAGACAAAATCCGAACACTGGTCTGCCCACCTCCAAACTCTGACTTCTTTTTTTCAACTCCCTTGGGGGAAGGGGGTGGTGTCTGCATTAGCATTGCTCCCAGAAGCTCACAAAAATGTGCAGCCCCCCACATCCAGGGGGCCAGGGCCACACTATTACTCTAGTTCCCACCCCAATTCCAAGGGACACAGCCAGGGGCAGTCTGAGAGCATCAAACCCAGGGTCACTGTCACTTTGTAGGTATGAGTATACAGCACAGAGCCTTTCCATTCCACTGGAGGGAGCCTGGAAGGCCCAAACCTTCATTTTGAGAACCCCTCCCTCAAGCTGGCCTAACTCTCAACCCAACCATTATTCTTTAACTGATAACTTTCCACCTCCTAACTTATTGATCAAACTGTGAAGGAAATTCAGTATTGTTATTCAAATAATGATAAAAACAGAATTGTCTTTTACAGCTATGCACTTACTTGATTTCCAGAGAGAATTTTACATTGGTGGGTGTGTACTTATTAACAGGAATATGGTAATTGTAATTTCCAGACCTAATTAAGGAAAAAAAAACACAAATCAAAATACTCAGGAAAGGGTTTTTTCTACTTTTTGTATACTATGTAAACTGTGAAATATTCTATAATACGTAACAGATACAGAAAATCAAGTTTAAATTTCAAAGTGATCTCTTTCGGATCTTACTATATATGAAATATACCACAAAGATTTATGGTTAGTTAAAATACAAAGAAGAAATGACAGAAAGTCAAATCCCAGACCATATGCACAAAACTAAACAAATAGGAAATGACTTCAGTTCCCCTTAAGGAGATACAGATTTCAGAAGACAAATGAGGCAAAGTCCTCAAACTAACAATCCCTCTGGAAAGGAAAATTGGAAATAATAAATACCAGCTTTTTTTACAGTAAACCACTCCCTTTTAGGCAACATTAGCAGGAAATATCATGTACTTTCAGAACTGGAATCAACTAAAATTATTATAGTCCTAATTACCATTTAGTAATGGAGAAAACTGCAAGACAGAAATGCTTATACAGACATTCTTCCCGCCCTTGACGGAGGGATGCTTAGGGAAAGGGGGGAGTTCCATTGATCTCTATTGTAATGAAAACCCTAGCAAAAAGGCTTATTGTATCTAATACAAGTTCTTATGACTGGCCATCCCTTGAATTATATGGAGAAATAACTTAAAACCAGATAAATGGGGGAAAGGGCCAATCATTTAAAATTTCCGTTAATGAATATTAAACTGGGTTGTTAAAAATAAAGCAAAAATAAAAGCAATAGATCTGAACTGGGATCGGGAGGGCTTTGTCCTACTGGAGGAAGCTTGGGTAAATAGAATTCTTTTCCTACTATGTGCCTCCCAACATCTGTGTGCTTTCCAGGCACCCAACTCCTTAGCTAGTAAGTATCCTCATCTTACAGATGAGAAACGGGTACGCAGGGAGAATAAACATCTTGTCAAAGTGCTGGAATTTGAACCCAAATCATCTCACTCTTCATTATGTCATTCTACCAAACCAATTATGTCTGTCTCTGACTTTTTCAAGCTCACTGGGCCTCAAGTTTTGTAACAGCAAAATGGGGATAATACCAGCCTCATGTGATTTTGTGAGAATTCAATGAGATAATGAATGTAAAGGTCATAAACAAATCATAAAGCACCATACAGGTTATTTTCAAAAGTCAGGACCATCAGCCTGAAGCCTAAGGTACATTAGGCTGAAAAAGAAATAAGGCTGAGAATCCGTAGGATTTGTGACACCAATTCAAAATACACAGCCTTGCCTTTAACCTAGCAGGCTTAAATATTAGCAGGCTTAACTAAACCAGTAAATACTGATCAAATAAAGAAAAATAACTCCTTATTCTTAATGCCTACAACTTGCATATTGTGTTTGCTGAAGCTTCTATGCTTGCCCTCTATGCGTCTAGATGCATTGTTACCTTGATGCAGGCGATACACTAGAGATGAACATTGCTGATAACTTTTGCAGTACCCAGATTTTTTTCTCTTAACTGAAAAGGTTAGGATAAGCTATATTTTTCAGCAATTAAAATAATGATATCCCTTGTTATTAAAATATACAAATGTCAGCTCACTCATAACTTGGAGCCATCAGTAATAATGTCTTTCTTTTCTATAAAATTAACTAACAGCTCTGTGCCTATGGTATGTGGCCTCAGAGAGTCAGCCACAGAGCTGCCCCCTAAGCTTTTAGCTTTGGACTTAGCCATTAAACCAGGAGACTGTAATCTTTGGAGCCGTGGTTTATTGACATTTGCTAATACCAACCATTTTATGATTCCCTCTTCCACCATGCAACAAATGTGTTTTCACTTAAGGAGCAATGTAAGCACACATCGGTTTTACCGGGTAGCATTAGCTTTCATTCCAGTCTCAAAAACCCAGAGCCCGGAGTAAATTCCAGAAACAATCAGGGGATAATGGGGAGGCTTACCCACCCGCACTGGAGGCTTCTACTGCAATACCGACGATCTATTATTTGCTGGATTTCCATAATCTGAATAGAACTGATGGTTGTATCAACCCCTGAATTGAGAAGAAATAAAGTAAACTTTTCTGCAGAGAAAAAGAGCATTGTGCTCCAGCGCAGGCTCCAAATTGCAGAATGTGAAATAAGAGTTTCCTAGATAAATGGATCCATTTGCATTCAAATGGGGGAAAAAAGGAGAAGAAAGGGGAGAAGGCTTTTGTTGTTGTTACAGTAAATTTTAAGAAAAAAAAAAAAAAAAAAAAAAAAAAAAAAAAACAAGCTCCAATAGACAGCCTCATAATATCCAAAAGAATGCCTGGATCGTGGAAGTCCTACTAAATTGAGATATATTGAAAATGGAGAGCGCAATGTGATATGCAATCTGGCCAATAAAGAAAGATTCAACAAAAATCAGAAAACCAACTAAAAATTTAGCAGAAAAATAGAAGAAGAGAGCAGGAATTTCAAATAAATTATTAAAATCCATGAAGATCAACGAAAAGGCCTAGCGGTATGCAACCATTTCTAATGCCTCCTTAATGGTTAGGGAGGCGTCGATTATCAAAAACATACTCCCACGGGTGTTTGTGGCAGAGTGCAGCCTCCGTCCCTGTGCCTTACTCCAGTAATGCTTTCACAGCTTGTTAGCATTCTGCCTGGCTCCACAAAAACAAAGAAGAGAGTCACTTAAATACAAACTTACAGTCGCTCCCCCAGTCAAGGTTGGTTAGCGCCTGTCCTGCCAAGAATGATGTGCTCCTGTCTCCTGAAGAGGAAGAAAGTCTGTCAGTCTTGAAGCTTGTTCAGGATGAGAAGAAACCCGGTGTGTGCCCTAGTTTGTCTCTGTCAGTTGAATGTTTCCCCCACCCTTCAACCCATCACATCCCTATGCCATTTCATACAGAGCTAGTTTACTGTCACCCTTCTCCAAAAAGCCACCTGTTTCGGACTGAATTATGTCCTCCAAGTTCTTATGCATGAAGCCCTAACCCCTGGTAACTCACTCAGAATGTGACTGTGTTTGGAGATGGGCCTTTAAAGTGATAATTAAATTAAAATGAGGCTGTTAGTGTGGGCCCTAATCCAATCCGAGTGGCATTCTTATAAGAAGAGGAGATTAGGACATGAAGAGGCCTGCTTGCATGGAGAGACCTTGTAAGGACACAGAGAGAAAGCGGCCATCTTTGAGCCAAGGAGTGAGGCCTCAAGAAACCAGACCTGATAGCACCTTAATTTGGACTTCTAGCCTCCAGAACTGTGAGAAAATAAATTTCTGTTGCTTAAGTCACCTAGTCTGTGGCATTTTGTTATGGCAACCCCCGCCGACTTAAGACACCATCCCGGATTAGATTCACTGCAGCTCACAGCTCCCCCACTTCCACTGCCACGGCATGTATTATTACCGAATCCTCTAAGTGGTGATCAATCAGTGATACCTTCTCTATCACTGTACCAAAGGGCACATTACCTCTGGATTGTTACTTTTCTTGTATCTTTGCCCTTTTTCAAAAACTCCAGAATAGGGAACCTCTACTAACATTCTTTGAATCATCTATAACTCCAAGCATAATGTGATCCACTCAGGAAAAAAGCGAGCTTAAGTTAAAAACTGAGCTGCAGCCAGCAGAGGAGAGGACTCAAATCACTGGTATGGGGCCAGAGCTCGCTTGTGGGGAAGGAAGCCATGGGAGTGGTTATGACCCGTCAGAGCCGAAAAGGCATTTTAAAAGCAATATTGAAAAGGTAGCCACTCAGATGACTATTGTTAAGGCTATGGGGGAAAAAATGTATCTTTTTAAAGTGGATGGTAAAAGCAACCATTTAGTGAATTGTTAAGCAAACCTAACAAAAGAATTTTAAAGTTTTTGCAGTCAGTTTTTAAATTTGCAGATGTTTTCTCAAGTATATGTACTCTATTGCAGTCCTTCATTTTCATTAAACAATATCTATGTTTTTCAATATAATTTGGGGCAAAACACAAAGACGTTAACCTTATTTAACAAGAGACGTAAGTTAAAACAATATGTGCTGCTTTCATGGGAAAGAAAAAGAGACAAGAGCTAAAACAAGTTTCTGTATGGAATTTCAGGGTAGAAAGCAAAGCAACGGTGCAGACTTCTGGGGGTTAGTCGCTCCTAAGTATCTGTCCAGGTTAGTACTTCTCACACTAAGTGGAAGGGCTGGTTTTCTTGTCTAGAAACCTAACTGTGAGCTTTTGGAAGACTGCGTCTTGTTCACTATTGTATCCCCACATAAGGCAATGCCAGGCTCAACTGTGGGGCTCACTACATATCTGTGGAAGGATGGAAGGAGGAGAGTCAGGAAAAGAGGAAGGGAGGAGGGAAAGCCAATCATGTATCTTCTAGAAAAATGTTTCCTCTTCCACACTCAAAGGAGACACCCCTAGGGGATGGGTGCGCAGGGGTGCTAGGAGTGGACTCGGGGGAGCTGGGCTTCTTCATCCTGTTAGCAAATGGAAGTGAGAAAACTTGAAGATGAGGCAAGTTTCCTGAAATTCCTCCCCAGCGTGATGCTTCCCTTTAAGAAGAAATGGACCTTGATATATGGTGATTTTCTAGAAAACTGAATATTTCCCTTTACCTAAAAATGTGTGTACTGTCTAAAAGGCCTCCAGATTTCTTGGATTCCAGCTATTCAAATAGTAATTTTCGAGCACACGTCTCCTGCTATGAGTTTTGCTTATGACTGCTTCCATAGAAGGCTTATTTACAAGGCAAATGAGACATAAAGAAAAGGGGAAACCTGACTTCCCTATCCTGTCTGTTTTCTTTCCCTACCTTTTGTTCTATTTTCCTGCTGAATTTTCAGGAAAAACGTAATTGTAAAGTCTGGCAATAGAACTACAGAGTTGTCTTACTTCCACAGAAGTGTATTTCTGGGTTCCTGGAGACGTAGAACCCTGTGATTAAGATCTAGCATCTAATGGGATAAAGTGTTTTTTAACAGTAATAAAAAGGTGAAGTTGAGGAGAGATAATCTTACAGCTTAGAATTATGAAAATGGCTTTTCAAAAGCAGAATTGGAAATAAATTTTGAGTCTCCTGTAAAACACCTCGACTTTGTCACTTCTCTGAGGCAAGACTATTCAATTCCGAAAGGCTGGTTATTGGAAAACCATCAATTCTCCTGTAGTCATACAGGGGTGGCTCGTTTTACAAGTGCCTTCCAGCAGTATTCCCTATAAACTTAATATACATTCCCAATGGTTTCCATCGTAAAGTTGGAGATATATTTCACAATCAGCAGATGAGATCTCCCCATAAACTAAATTAGAATCTTCTGGAGAGGAGAGACTTAAGATGGTGTCCAACCAAAGTATATCCTGTCGTGGTAGAATGTGTGTATTGCACTACTTGTAAAACTGCACTGATGGCTGATTCCCAATACATCTTGGATACCTTTTTCTTTCATGATTAAAACAGGCTCAGGCCAAGAAAAAGTCAATGAGCCCAACCAATCGACGACTGAGTCCTTTAACACAGGGAAACATTTTCTTTCAGTCATTGACTCTTCTCAGAGGTCTGGTCTCCAAATCAAAATAAGCATGAATTACAGATGCCTTTGCTTTGTGAGATTTTAAAAGTCTTTACCAAATCTCTTAAAATCTGTAGAACTCCACTGATGCTTTTTCCCACAGGCTCTTAAGTTTTTAATATCTAACTCTGCTGCCTATTTAAATCTTTATTAGTTCCATAGATTAAAATCTGATGCATCACACTCAGTTCCTCAGAGTAGAAGCTGAATATTTTGAAATACCCACTTTCCACTTCCTATTAGTCTTACGCAAACCTTTTATTAAAGTGTGAGAAGAGGGGATAACCTTTCTGAAAGACATTTTAAGCAACCAACTTAGGCCCAAAGGAAGAATAATGGCTTGAGCTCAGCATGTCATAAAAATGCTGATTTCCCTGTACTTATTTTACTAGTAGTCTTACTCCTCAGGAAGGAGGCTCATAAGTGTGTTCTGGAGCTTGGTAAACTATTAAATATTACTCCACATCTCACTGAGAGTTAGTCTTAAGTTTTTTTTAATTAAAAAATTTTTATTCTTAAATTTGTAATTCGTCTTAAATGCCTCAGAAACATCTTGTTGAAAAGAATATTTGCCTGGTTTTCTCTTCTTTTGGATTTAGGAACCCTGATGTCATATGTTGCCCTGGACAGAGGCAAAAGATGGAGCAGCAGCAGAGGAGAAATGCTTTTCTTCGGGCCCCCAGAAATATCCCACACTGGGGTCAACATCTCAGTGGCTATAGGCACACAACGGAATATTACTCAGCCATAAAAAGAGTGAAATAATGCCATTTGCAGCAACATGGATGGACCTAGAGATTATCACACTAAGTGAAGTAAGTCAAAGACAAATATCATATGATATCACTTATATGTGGAATCTAAAAAGATGATACAATGAACTTATTTACAAAACAGAGACTCACAGACATAGAAAGCAAACTTATAGCACCAAAGGGGAAAGGGGAGGAGGGATAAATTAGGAGGTTGGGATTAAAATATACACATTACTATATATAAAATAGATAACCAACAAGGACCTACTGTACAGCACAGGGAACTATACTCAATATCTTGTAATAACAAATAATGGAAAAGAATCTTATATATATTTTTATCTCACTTTGCTGTACACCTGAAACTAACACAACATTGTAAATCAACTATATTTCCGTAACATTTTTTTTTAATGGCTGTAGGCAAAGGGGAGGGGGCAGAGGGTGCTGAAAGGGCTTTCTAGAGCCATAGAGTAGATACTTTCTGCATCTTCTAGAGTTGTTCCCAGGTACATGCACACACCAAGCCCAAATAAGTGGAGGCAGAATGGTGGGGACAGGGGACCCAGGTTTCGATTTCTACTTTGCTCATAATTCACTGCAGAATCTTAAGCAAAGTCCTCAGCCTCTATTTCATCAGTCATAAAATGGGTAAATTGGTATAAATCAGAGATTCTTCTGACCTGGGGACTCTGGAATCCCAGATGATTACATAAAGGGGTCTGTGGTGTTGGCTGTGGACTTGAAAAGTAACAATCTCTCCCATAGATTTGTACCATTTTTCAAATGTTGCTGTTGAATTAACAAAAATAATTTGATTAAAAGCTTAAGAGAATTTATAGTTACATTCTCCCTCTACGTACTTTCTCAGTCAAATAATTGTAAAAGCATAATGGATTCATAATCTCGGGGTCAAAAAGTCACGGAGCCACTGGTGTAGCTGCTCTCTGACCTTCTATGACTCTAAATCCCCCAGAGTTTTCAAGTTACCTGAAGGTTATAGTAAATAGAACATTTAAATCCTTTCCGTTTTTTTTCTCAAGTTGAAAGAGGGAAGAGGGAAACCACTTTCCCAGTGTGTCAGAGAGCCTGATAAAGCAGAATTTAAACTCCGTTTTTAGCCAGAGAAGCTGCTGATAGTTGTGTCTAGGAGGACACAGCCAGACACCTTGGAGCAGATCTTCTTTCTTAGGAGTCTCTTCAGTGTCTCTCATCGTTATGGAAACATAAGATGAGCAGACACTCATTGTCCAAGAGAAGATGGCAATAAACCTTCATGTGGTTTGATAAGGGCTACTCTTCCCAATATCCCCTTGATGTGAAGAGCTGGTTGCTATGGGAGTGAATTTGCTCAAGGGTCAAAAAACTTTCTGAAAATGAAGATTGGGCCAGTTCCCAACCTCTTCCTGTTCAGGATTCATTGTTATCCACCTCACATGGGTCAGATGGTCTCATTTGAGCACTGCTCTCAGAAAATGACACCCAGTATCCTCAAGGTGGACTCCCAAGGTGAGGAAAAGGGTTACCAGCCACAAGGTTCCACGTGCTTTAAAAAGGGAAGGGAGGTTTTGGGGCATTTCTGAGACAGTAATGGATTTTTCCATATTTAAAACTATTGAGGATATGATCTCCGACACTGAATATTTCTTCCTTCACATTGAACTTTTATCCTCACTCTATAGTGATGCATCTGTTCCCAAGTTCAATGAAAAATTGCTTTCATGAGAAAAGCACTACAAGCATTGCCTCCTATAGGTGCGGAGGAAAACTCTCTGTGCCTTAGCTTCTCACTGGAAAAAAAGGGGGGATAATAACAGTGCCTATCTTTCAAGCTTGTGAGGACTAAAGGACTTACTCGTGTAGCCTACTTATGACAGTGCCTTGCATACAATAGTAATACCTCATTATGTGGTGTTACTGATGATGGTGATGATGATGATTTGTAGAAGTTATTTATTCAAGCCTCGAATATGAAATAATATCAAAGGAAATTATACTTCTGCCCCCAAACTTCAACCACTGACCATAGTCTACATGTCATTAGTCATTAGGTCTACTCAAAAATATTCTGGCTCATCTTCTTCCAGGCACGTGTTAGGTCTGCACTTCACCAACTGTTTTTAAATTAGACATGACCAATGTCACTTGCTTTGGCCAGTAACATGTAAGCAGAAGTGACTTGTGTTCCACCCACATGGAAGCTGTAAGAGCCAGTGCACAATCTGCCCGATTCTCTTACCACCTCTATAGAGGCTGTGGAAATATGTACCGAGAAGGAGTCTCTATCAGCTGAGTCCTGAATGGCGAGATGAACAAGATCCCTCTTTTGATCGACATTTGACATATAGAGAGAGTCAAATAAATTTTTGTCACATTAAGCCACAGTGATTTGGGAGTTGTTACCACAGCATCTTAATTGATAAGTCACACTGATACGTATGTATTGTTATTATTAGCATCATCGTCATCATTATTTTAGACACTTGTTAAAATGTGTGTATACAGATTTCTAGAAACAATAATAACTTAGTATACATTGGGATGTATAGTATTTGATCTTACAGAGATAATTACACTTTTAGTCCTTGATCAAGTTTCCATAATTTATTATATTTATCTATTTATTTTTTGGCCGCGCGGCATGTGGGATCTTAGTTCCCAGACCAGGGATCAAACCCCTGCCCCCTTCAGTGGAAGCACAGAGTCCTAACCACTGGACCGCCAGGGAAGTCCCAATTTTTTTAACATGAAAATTCTGTTACTTAAAGAGCATCAGTGTGTGTGTGTGTGTGTGTGTGTGTGTGTGTGTGTGTGTCCGTCCCCCAAGGAGGAGGATAATCTGAAAGTGGAAGCCTTTTTCAGGGACTTAAAGCTTACCCTGAACTCATTAGAATCTTGATAGCCTTTTAGTTTGGGCAGAGAGCCCAGATGCCATATCATTTTATAAGTTCTAAGTGAGCCAAAAGATCTACCCATCTTCACATAATTACTTCTCTTGTGCTACTATTACTATCTTGGTTGGCAGTGAACAAATGAGACCCTTTCACTTGAATCAACCAAAATTTCATCCCTGGGTGGGGAACTCAATATTACAAGTGATTACAAGTTTGTGTATTTGTGTTTTCAAAGATCTTGCCACCCCAAATAGAAGAGTGGAACCATTAACAGACTATCCAAGTAAATAGTGAGGAGGGAAAAACCTCAGGTTCAAAGCACTAGTTGTTACTCTTTGAACATTCTTTACCTGCCCATGGCCTCTGATGGGGCTCCTTCTCCTTGGGCTGTCTTTGCACAGGGCTTGAGAGGCCTCTTCTTGTTCCCCAGTTGGGACAGCAGTAAGTCTCCTGACATGGCAGGATCTCACAGAAAGTGATCTCTGGTACTTGCAAGGGGGGTTGTGTGGTTGCCAGAGATGTATTAGGTGCTGCAAGGCATTGGACAGAGGGGAGGAGAGTGACAAGGTTAACCTGAAAGGCTGGTTCTTCTCTTGACAATTCACATGAAACCCAGGCTGGGTTTGAGGGTGAGGAATGTGACGATCTTACCCAAGGGGGAAGCTGTGGGTGGCAGAGCCGGATCCTGGGAGCTGGTGAGGTTGCTGGAGGAGGAGAACAAAATAATTAATGAAAGAGGCCTTCAAGAATCCTTCTCCCCAAAGGAAAACAAGACTGGAACTCTCACCTCAAAGGGAGACTTGGGGTACATCGGTCTTGATCTTTTAAGCTAAGTATGTAAAGGGAGACTATTGTCAAGCCACTGTTAAAAAAAAAAAAAAGAGTTATGTGGCAGATTTGATTCCAGATATATCTCACACAACCAGCTGGCCAGAGATGTCCTCTCCCAGGCCACACAGATGGGAGAGGAGGGGGCAGGCGGCCAGGGCTGACAGAAGCGCCATGGAAGCCAGCACAGTTCTGCCTCTCAGCCCTAGTGAGAAAAAGCCCCCAACCTTCCCGGAGCTCAGAGGCTCCCTGGCTACTCCGGGCTGACGGATTTTTCCACAAAGCAGCCCCCTGGCCCTGGCAAGCTGTCTCAGAAACGTCTGTCACTAGTGGAAGATTACAAGAGGAAGCATGTAAATCACTGGAGGCAGCCCTCTGCTCCTTGCAGGAAAAACTCAGAGCAAAGTTCATATCCCCCTGGTGGAGGGCATCCACACTGTGGTGTTGGGAAATGAAAGGCTACACAGGTTTAGTCAGCAGTAGGTGCCGAACCCTTTGGCCGCTTCTGACATCTTCCTGCTGCCTGTCTTTTCAGAGCACAATACACCAAATTGGACAAAGGAAGGAAAAAAGTACAGTAAAGCATCCATTTCCACACTACATGACTTCAAAATAATGAGTGTATCTTTCCCCCCAATTATCAGCACTTATATAGCCAAAAGGAAGCTTACCTTAAAGGTCCTGAGCTTTGGGAAGCTCTTCCCAATATTGCTCACACATCCAAACACTCAGCATTCTCCTCTTTCGAGGGTGTCTCTAGAACTCTCTCTACAATCCCGCTGTGAGCTGGGCCTGACACAGGGGACCTTACTTGACCTCTTGCCGGCTTGATGTCACATCTGGTTCTCTAGACTCAACTCCTCATTAGTATTGATATCTTTTTCCCCACCAAAGGTCGTGGATTTACCATCATTAAATATACACAAAGGAACGTGCCACACATTTGAATTCTGCTCATGAAGAAAGGATCCCCAGAGTGTTCTCAGCAGCAGCTGGTTACTGCCCAGTGGGCACAGCCCTGCCTGGGAAAAGTGGTGCTGAGCTCCAAAGATGCCGTTAGACAGAATTTGTGGCGTCGCCCTGGCAACTACTTGCTGTGGTCCAGTCTCCCTGACTTTGTTCTCCCACATTCCCCATTTTCTATCTCCCTATTACTAATCCTTAAATACTCTTTCTGATTTGTTTGCCATCTGCATCATTGCATGGCCTGGGCAACTTCTAGGACCACAGAATGAAATAGACATCTGCTTCTTTCTTTAGGGTTTTGATCCTTCTCAGGTACACCACAGGCTGGAAACAAGACATTAAGCCCAATACCTCCCATTTCTGGTCTTAGAGGTCAACAACATTGGAATTTGTATGATCTGATAAGCACATTTAAAAAGCAGTCTCTTCATATCAAAATTAGACTTCCTATAAGCTTTGCATTGGATTTTCATGGGAATCTGTGTCTCTAGAGAATGTTAAGCATGTCTGTGCAAAGTAGATGCTCACACTCTCCTGAGTTGGGAATCCCAGAAGAAGACAAGTTCACTTAGGAGAGTGAGAAAAGTACACCAGCTTCTACTGGGAATTCTATGTAGTGGTGTCAAATACTTGGGGATGCTTCCTGCAGTGGGCAGTAGCAAGTGAAAAGTTAAAATGCTGAGGGGAGAGAAGGGTACAGAGAGACCCACAATGTCTCCTATAACTGAGAAGCTGCTTTGGATCAAGAAACTGGAAGCATCCTTGGGACCATCCCTTACTTAGCCTCTGAGGATAATTGTCTCCTCTGAGACAAGGCCCAGAAGCTAGTCCTTTTCCACACTACAAAGCATTTTTGGAGGGATAGATAAATACCCCTTCCATCATGTAAATAGACTGAAAACAAGAAGGGAAGGAGGACACAGGAAAGATGACCAGGGCTCAAAGGCTGAGGAGCCATCATAGCAGCAGCACGAGCCTAAAGACCAGAGACCTGGTAAAGACCCCTCATCCCAGTAAAGGATGACCCCTCCTCCCTGCGGAGGAGGGATGGCAGTCAAAAGGCACGTGATGCTTGCATAGCAAATGTATTTGTTTGCTTTAACTGCTTAGTACATTTGGCTACAATTTCATCATATTGCATATCTTGGGGTAATCTCAGTCTCCTTTGGTATAAAATCCAGAAGAATTCTAATAATATGAATATCCATGGGAGAGTGGATTGTACCTGATTACCTACTCACTCTTTTCGCCTAAGTAGATAGGAAGGAGAGCAAAGATTTTGAGAAAGTTATTTGCAAGGCTAAAAAAGATATGCGCGCGCACACACACACACACACACACACACACACGAAAGGCACAGGGAGCTGGTAAGAAATATCAGTTGATTAAAAACAAAGATCATCCTTTATCTCATATTTAAGAGCAGAAAGCCTGTGCTTCTTTTCTTCAAAGTATGAGTTTATAAAGGGCTCCTGTATCTCTAAGCTAAATCAAAGGCCAATGTCTGGTTTAAAGGGCTCCTTGTCTTCAAAGTAAATAGAAAGTCAGTCCCCAGTTCATGTGTGAGAAAAGGGAGATGGGAAGAGAAAAAGAGCTTGACATAGCACACACTGATGTTTTTCTTACCAAAATGCCATCACAGCAATGAGAGTTATAACCAAGGTCTGGAAAACCCAATTGGGACACGACTGTTTTTTTCCTGAAAAAGAAACCTATAAAAAATTCAGCAATGAGAAATGAAAAATCAGTGATGCCAACTTTGAGAAGGATGCCTGAAGACTCACTCCCCAGGGGATCTTCGCTGCTCCCTTCAGCCTACATCTCCCTCCTCCTCTCTGCCTCTGAAAACAAAGTCCTTTCAAAGCCAAGTTCTTCCCTTTTCTTGGCACTCCAGGCTACACTCTCTCTTCCCTGCAGGACAACTGTCTGTGCCATTCATTAGTGCTTTTTCTTGAAGTTTTATGAGAGAAGACCTACCAGACAATATACTGTCAGAACCCAGAGGTCCATTTCTTTTAATAGGCTACTTTTGAAAATCAAAAAGTCTTCAAGACATAATAGAATAAATCCCAATGGAAGAACTTCAGGCAGCATGACAAATTGTAGAAAAGATTTTTGTGGCATGAAATACTATTAATTACTCCTTAAATCATATACAATTTTTTCCAATGCTGCCACGTATTTTTGAGGACTGTTCTGGGCCTATGCCTTATTTATTCTTATATCCATTCAACAAATATTCATTAAGCACTACTATGAGCAACGTTATAGGGGGATATGAAAATAAGTAAATTACACTCTCTAGGAAGTGAGTGAGACAAACCTTTAGGACTGGTACATATTGGCATTAAAAGCTTACACATAAGGAATGAGCCAAGAACCATAGGAGAGAGACAGCTGTGCAACTGGTGAGGAATATTGCTGGAGATACGAGAGGCTTTCTGCCCAGTTAAATATGGTGCTCCTTAAATATGAGTTTCCTACTAATGCAATAGGGAGTATTATGTTTGCTTCCTTCTGCGGGTACAGGATTGGAAGGGAATTGGAGGATGGTGGTAGTTCAGAAATAGTTTAAAATTGGTCTTTGAATTTCTTGGGCAGGTTATCTGCATAAAGAAAATGTTCTTCAATGTAATATCGGGGGTCGGGGGGCGGAATTAACTACACGCTTTTTAACAAGTACCCAAATTTTAGGGTTATCATAACTGAGTCATCCATAAGTGCAGTAGGAAGCCACTTTGAATACCAAGAAGTGGCTGGTTTATACCTTTCCTACATCCCACTGGAACGGTTTTGAGGACATCCTAATAGTGTGCTGTGCAAAGAAAGAACTCAATGCAATGAAATTTGCTGAATTGATTAGAATTAAATAGTATTAATCTCAGAATAAGGGCTTCCCCTTCCAACCTACTCCCCAAAGCTGCCAGATTATTTTAAGTCTCCATGCTTTTGCTCAAAAGCCTTTGACCTTGTATAGGAAAATGGCCTAAGACCTGGGGTCAGACCTGGAGTCAAGCCCTGAACAAGTCATCTAAGTGTCATTGATCCTCATTTTCCTCATCAATAAAATAGGAAAGATAAAATCATACCTGCCTACCTTTCAGAGTTGTTGGGTGACCTGATTAACAGAGAAATGTTTCTCAAGTTCAAGTCTGCATGAGAATTACTATGGAGTTTGTTAAAAAATCTAAATGCCCTGAAAAATTCTGATTCAATAGGTTTCCATGTAGCGTGAGGTGGGGGACTGTCAATCTGTAAGAAGTGAGATAATGAAAAGTATCTGTGTTTGCTAATATGTTTAGAATAGATAACTAATAAGAACCTGCTGTATAGCACAGGGAACTGCACTTCACTGTACAGTAGAAACTAACACAACATTGTAAGACAACTATACCCCGATTAAAACAATAAATAAATAAATAAATTTAAAAATAAACGTACTCATTGAGATGATGCATCATTTATTCAGTATGATCCATTTGACCTCTATGTTACTAATTTTCATAATACCCTGAATTGTGGGGGGAGGCGGGCTCTCAGAAGAAGCCTGTGTTTGTTCCTTCCCTCTCTCCCTTCTCCACGTACTCTGAATTTTTACTCGAACCCTGAGGTCTTTCTCACCTCGCCCCAATCATCAACACACAGCAGGAATCACCCACCTACCTCTTGGAAGTAAAGAAAGAGAAGGAAAGGAGAGGAACCCTTTGGAGTGGATGAGACCTTAATCTTCCTCCAGAATGAGCATCATCTTGACCAGCATTGGCCCAGCCAGGCTTCTCACCATCAGGTAAAGCCCACCAACTGCTCATAGCCAGCACTTTGCTCATTAATGTCCCCACTCAACCCAGGAGGACCACTCTCCACCCGTACGCTTGTGTTTCAATGCTCCAAGGATCTTGGAGGCTTTGAGGAATAAAGGTTACCTAGGGGGTTGGTGTATGGAAGGGCAAGTTAACCTCGGAGAAACAGCCAAAACCTCCTAGAAAGATAGTACAGGGAGAGCAAAACACCACCATTACCTGTATTTTATCAAGCTCCCTGGAAGACTCTGATACATGCCAAAGTATGAGAACCACTGAAATAGAGGGTTTGAAAATACTAAATAGCAGTGGACACTTACATAGCACTTATGTGCCACACACTCTTTTGAGTGCTTTATGTATGCTAATTTATTTAACCTCACAGTAATCCTCAACTACTCTATAAGGCAAGTACTGTTATCATCCCTATTTTAGAGATGTGAAAACATGAGTCCCAGGAAGGCTAAGTTCCTTACTCAAGATCACACTGCTAGTAAGTCACAGAGCCAGGATTTGAACCAAAAAACACTTGGTTCCGGAATCTGTGATCTTAACCCCAATGCCATGCTGCCTCCCTTTTCTGTCTGTAAAGAAAGGATACACTATACAACTTAGATATTATTGTTATTATTCAAAAAGTCTTCATGGCTGCCAAATGAACTCCTTAACTGGTGATCCAGAAACTGAGCCTGACATATTTTCAGCCTTAACTTCTACTCTCCTCCCTAACAAACTCCCACCTAGTCCTTCAAGGAAGCTGGTGCCAGCTCCCGGACCTTGGCTTGTGCCATTCCATCTGAAACCTCTCCAGCAGCACCTGTTACTTTCTAGCCAAAGCTTACGCCCCCTTGAAGGCCCGGGTCCCATGATACTCCCACGGTGCTCTGAGCCTCTGCAATATTTATCACATCCGGGTACAACTGTTCTTTGTATTCTCTTCTGATCTTCCCTGGCTACCTTACAATTCTTTAGAAGGGGCCACATCTTACTAACTTTTGCATGCACAGGGGCGTAGGACAGTGACTGCATGAAGTCTCTGAATTAAATGGGTACTCTTTAATGTCTGGATGTCCATATAAGTCCCTGAGCCTGTGTCCACACCCCAACTCCCCCACCACCCATACACCCAAGACACTGAATCTCTTAATGCTTTAAATTTAGATTGTGAGCCTTCAGGGAATATTTTCAGACTGGGCTCTCCATTCATTCATTCATTTGACAAATATTTCTTGAGTACCTGCTCTGTGTCTGTCCCTGGGGACACAGAGTGAGGAAGGCTGACACAGAGCCTGTTCTCATGGACCGTATGTTCTAGTTAATATTCTGAGAAAACTGCAAAATAAAGATTCTTTGTGTGCAAGATGGGCGCTACAGAGGTTGCACAGGCACCAAATTGTACCAATCAGGGCCTCCATGGATGTAGATACAATTCCCTCTATCCCCTTTCAAACTGGTTAGTACAAAGAGCACCTTCCCTACACAATATTTTTAGTATTTTGTGTTTATTGAGCAACCTGCTATGTGCTGGGCATTGTGCTAAGGGCTTTCGCTCATTTAATCCTATCAATACTCTTTGTAAGGTAGACATTATTATTATCTGTTTCCCAATGCAATTAAGTAAACTTGCCCCAAAACACTTCTACATATACATTTATCCATGTATTTATGCCTATTGGTATAGCAAGAAGCTTGTCCACAGCATAACATTTTAGTAGTTTTTAGTAGAATATTAAACTTTCTAAACCCTCTTAGAATAGTTCAGTGATGTACAACATGAGGAGTAGCGAGTAAATTGGGACAATGGCCCAAACATCAGGTCAGCCCGTAACAGGATATAGGTTAAGGTCATAAATATCTTCCTCCGGGAAAGGCCACCTTTGGAAAACTAGTGGATCTGAGGGAGCGAGCTGAGGTTCACAGCTATCTATGAATGGCAGCTAGAAAGAGAGTATTGCCGCTTCTCCCTCACTGACACTTCTCTGCAATGGAGAGGGTGTCCTTTAAGTTAAATGATTAACCTTTACCTTTAATGTAAATGTTATCCTATTTGATGAAATGTTCTGTTCATTAATAAAGCTGTCACATTTTATCCTTTGCAAGCAAGTGAATACCTAGTCTCCATTTGCATATATAGTACTAAATATCAAAGGGAAAAGAGGGATTTGTGGATTAACTGACATCCCTTTGAGATCTTCTGGAGACAAAGATAAGGGCCTGAGTCGAGTCAAGGCATCCACACAGATCTTGCAGCCCAGAGTCATCTGCTGATGAATTTCACCTGATGGGGACTATATACACAAAAAGCGGCAGAACAATATTTCTGAAATGAACAGGTTCTATACTCATATCTCTACAAACTCCTCTTTGAAAAACCAGTTAATATCTATTAAAAGGATAATATTTAAATGCCTTAAGTGCATAAGGATGCCTAGGGAACCCGTCAACAAATAAATGAAGAAAAAAACTCCTGATCAATTTTTCTAAAGACTATTTGAATAGAAAATATCACCTCTGTTCATTATAAATTTAAGTCTATTTACCTTGCTGGATTTTTGGGGAATGGTCCTTTTTGGAGAAGATGCACTAAGAGCTCTGCTAAATTTGCTTTAAAAAGAGAAAGAGAAAATTAGTTTTGATTCAGCTGCCTCTCCAAGAGTTATATGACAAAGGCCCAGGCTGTCACTAACACAGCAGTATGCTTTTTTATTATTATTATTATTATTCAGTGGTAATTTAAAAAAGGAAGAGTCGAGGCAATTGAGAGTTCTTTTAGTGTACAAGAAACTTAGTAAGTATAAATAAATGCATTAAAAGTTAACATTTCCCTTTTTCTCAAAATATATCCCAGAAAATGTGCACGTGCCTCCTTAAGTAATAAAAAAAATAGAATAAAAGTTTTTTCCCTGAGGACCAAACATGGTTCTCTAAATTTAGAAATGGCCACCTTTCCTCCTTAAAGGAAAGGCCACCCTTTTGTTAAAATGTAGCACTTCCTATAATCACTGCTCTTAAACAGATGCATTATATTTTGTTTTATTTTAAAAGCAGCAACAGAAAAAATAAGAAAATTATCACATAAAACAACTGTGTTCCAAAACATTCTGAAAGAAGAATAGGGACTTAATTAAAAGAAAGTAATGGTTGCTGCTTGGTAGAACAAACCATTCAGAGTGATCTAGTTATGGAAAGACTCCATTCTCTCCTTTCTCCAGATTTCTATGGCAATCCTGGAAGTACCTGATCGAGCTCACTTCACTGGCGGAGGACTTCCAACTACTGAGCTGCTTTAGCCTGGCCAGTCTTCTGTTCCATATTTCTAACTCTTCTATTCTTTCTTCAAGGTTGTTGGTTAGTTTGCAAAGCTGCTTCACTGCACCCACATTTTCCATAAAGATCTGGTCCTAAAAATGAAAATAATTCAGAGCACATACAGTTTGAGACCACTAGACAACTGTCCATGGCCCAACCAAAGACAGTTGGAAAACTCCATTGAAAATGGCTACATACATACACACACACACACACACACACACACACACACACACACACACACACACACATAGCCTCAAGTTCATTCAAGATAAATCTGGAGGCTTGAAATTTAAAGTGGTCTTGCCAAACTTCTGGCTATGTAGTAAAACTGCTTATGTTCAATTTGCAATAAAATGGAAATATGTCCTTGTATTCCAAGAGAGAGAACAGAGCTGAAGGACACTGTCAAGTTTCCAATCCAAAGATTTATTTTCAGTGGCCATTATGCTCTATTTAAAACTCATGTAAAGAAAGTCAGAACAGGCTTCTGAATGTTGATTTGTGTTTGCATCACTAAATCAAGAAGGAATGACTCCAGTTCTCCCTGGTAAAATGTGCATCAAATTGCTCAGGTGAAGGAGGGAGGAAAGAAGACCTGGGCTTTTCTCAGAGTTCTGCCACCTGCTAGATGTGAGATCCTGGGTAAAATGTAACAACTTCTCTGAGCTTCAGTTTCTTCATTTGTAAATGAGAGGATGATTCTTGAGATGTTGATTTCTGTCTTAATATCCCATAAGCTATTACATGCAATTTACATTTTAGCTTAAACAAAATTTAAAACAACAGCACTTAATTCTTCCTATTCAAAGAAAGTTACTGACATGTCAGAAAGAGCAAGAAAGGAGAGATCAACCAAAACCACAGGGATCCAGACACCCCTTCCCCCACCCACACACGTCAGTTGTTTTGGGAACATGTGTGTCTGTCTCTTAGCCATACAAAAATCCTGGAAAGCTCTCATCAACTCACACCCCAATCCCATGACCACTCCTCTTCCCCCACCCTCCTCTGTTTACAAGTTTAGAATGTCATGGCACTCTTTGGGGCTCATAGAGGCTGGTCCACTGTTGTAAAGTGATGAGCTCAAGGCCAAAACAGAAAGACTGTTTTGTGGCTGGGGATCAAACTCAGGGCTGTGTGTCTTTGAGATTCTCATCATGCAAACCGAAGTTTTCTGGGTTTCAAACACTGTAAAGCAACCACTTGGAAAGGATTCAAAAGCTGAATGTTATAGATTTAAGGCTTAGTTCATAGAGTTTAAAGGCATACACACTGGTATAAAACACACTGGTAAAGGTAAGTATATAGTCAGTTTAAGAATACTCTAATACCATTATATAATGGTGTATAAATCACTTAACTCTAGCATAAAGGTTAAAGGACAAAAGTATTAAAAATAACTATAGCTTCAATAATCTGTTATTGGTACACACATAAAAAGAGGTAAATTATGACACCAAAAGCATAAAACATGGGGTGGGGGGGGGAGTAAAAGGGAAGTTTTGTATGTGATCAAAGTTAAATTGTTATTGGCCTAAAATAGACTGTTAAATCTATAAAATATTTTATGTAAGCCTCATGGTAATCACAAAGCAAAACCTACAGTAGATACACAAAAGGTAAAGAGAAGAGAATCAAAGCATAACACTACAAAAATCACTGATTCACAAACGAAGACAGCAAAGAAGGAAGAAAAGAACAAATGAACTACAAAACAGCTAGAAAACAATAAGATGAGCATTTAAAGAATTAATACAAATCTTTCTCAAACTCCTCCAAAAAATGGAAACTCCATCCACTACAAACTCATTTTAAAAGGCCATCATTACCCTGATACCAAGGCAAGATAAGAATACTACAAGAAGAGACAATTACAGGTCAATATCCCTGATGAACATACATGCAAAAGTCTTCAACAAAATATTAGCAAACTGAATTCAACAATACATTAAAAGAATCATATGTCATGATCAAGAAGGATTTATTCCTGGGATACAAGAATGGCTCAATATATGCAAATCAATCAATGTGATACACTCCACTAACAAAATGAAGGATAAAAATTATATGGTCATTTCAATAGATGGAGAAAAAGATTTTGACAAAATTTGACATCCTTTCATGATGAAAACTCTCAACAAATTAAGTATAGATAAAATATACCTGAACATAATAGAAGCCATATATGACAAGACCACAACTAACATGTACACTTAATGATGAAAAGCTGAAAGCTTTTCCTCTAAGGTCAAGAACAAGACAAGACATGCCCACTCTCCCTGTTTCTATTCAGCACAGTACTGGAAGTCCTAGACAGAGCAACTAGACAATAAAAAGAAATAAAAGGCATCCAATTTGGGAAGGAAAAAGTAAGACTGTTTCTGTTGAAGATGATATCTTGGATACAGAAAATCCTAAAGACGCCATCAAAAAATAGAACTAATAAGTGAATTCAGTAAAGTTGTAGGATGAAAAATCAACTTACAGAAATAAGCTAGTTTCCATACACTAATAATGAACAATTTGAAAAAGAAATAAAGAATCCCATTTACAATAGCATTCAAAACAATGAAAAATACTTAGGGATAAATTTAACCAATGAGGTGAAACATCTGTACACTGAAAATTATTAGACATTGGTGAAAGAAATGATGAAGACACAAATAAATGGAAAAATATCCTGTGCTCTTGGATTGGAAGAATTAACATTGTTAGCATGTCCATCCTACTCAAAGCCATCTATAGATCCAACGCAATCTCTGTCAAAATTCCAATGGCATTTTTCACAGAACTAGAAAAACTAATCATAAAATTGGTACAGAACAACAAAAGATCCCAAATATTCAAAGCAATTCTGAGAAAGAACAAGGCTGGAGGCATCACACTTCCTGATTTCAAACTATAATACAAAGCAGCTATCATAATCAAAACAGTATGGTACTGGCATAAGAACAGATACATAGACCAATGGAACAAAACTGAGAGCCCAGAAATAAACACACACATACAGTCAATTAATATTTGACAAGGAAGTCAAGAATACTCAATGGGGAAAAGATATTTTCCTCAATAAATGGTGTTGGGAAAATCTGATATTTACATGCAAAAGAAATTGGACCTCTTATCTTACACCACTTACAAAAATTGACTCAAAATGTGTTAAAGACTTAAATGTAAAACGTAAAATTGTAAAACTCCTTGAAGAAAACATAGGGAAATATCTCCTTGTCTTGGCAACCATATTTTGGACAAGACCAAAAGTACAATCCACGAAAGCAAACAAACAAACAGAAGTGGGACTATCAAACCAAAACTTCTGTGTAGCAAAAGAAATAACCAACAAAAGTAAAAGGCAATCTACTGAATGGGAGAAAATACTTGCAAGCCATATACCTGATAAGGGTTTAATATTCAAAATATATAAGGAATGCATACAACTCAATAGCAATAAACAAATATTCCAGTTTAAAAACGGGCAGAAAACCTGAATAAATATTTTTCCAAAGAAGACATACAAATGGGCAACATGTACAAGAAAAGAAAAGACACTCAACATTACTAATCATCAGGGAAATGCAAATAAAAACCACAATGAGATATCACCTCACACCTGTTAGGATGGCTATTATCAAAAAGACAAGAGATAACAAGGATCTGGAAAAAAGGGAATCCTTCTGTTGGTGGGAATGTAAATTGGCATAGGCACCACGGCGAACAGCTTGGAAGTTATACAAAAGTTAAAAATAGAACTACCATATGAATATGATCCAGCAACCCCATATCTGGGTATATGTCCAAAGGAAATGATATCACTATCTCAAAGAAATATCTGCACCCCCATGTTCGTTACAGCATTATTCACAATAACCAAGATATGGAAATAACCTAAGTGTCCATCAGTGGACGGATGAAGAAAGAGTGTGTGTGTGTGTATATATATATACATATGTATTATTCAGCTATGATAATGAAGGACATTCTGCCATTTGTGACAACATGGATGGACCTCGAAGGTGTCATACTAAGTGAAATACGTGAGACACAGAAATATAAGTACTGTATAATATCACTTATATGTGGAAACAGAATAGATTGGTGGTTGCCAAAGGTTGAGATAGTGGGGGAAATGAGGAAATGTTGGTCAAAATGTACAAACTCAGTTTAGGATGAATAAATTCTGGGGATCTAATGTGCAGCATTGTGACTATAATTAACAATACGATATTATATACTTGAAAGTTGGTAAGAAAGTAAATCTTAAATGTTCTCACCACACACACACACAAAATGTAATTATATGAGGCGATGTGTATGTCAACTAACCTTATTGTGGTACTCATTTTGCAATATATAAGTTTATCAAATCATCACATTGTACACCTTAAACTTACCCTGTGCTGTATGTCAATTTTATCTCAACAAAGCTAAAAAAATGTAGCTGTATAGGAGGAGAGTTTAAATAAAACAAGATTGGACGTGAATTAATAACTGGAATCTGAGTGAAATGTATAAATGTGTTTCATTACTATTCTCTCTTATTTTGTATATGTTTGAAATTTTTCATTAAAAATGTTAAAAAAATAAGGGCTTCCCTGGTGGCGCAGTGGTTGAGAGTCCACCTGCCGATGCAGAGGACGTGGGTTTGTGCCCCGGTCGGGGAAGATCCCACATGCCGCGGAGTGGCTGGGCCTGTGAGCCGTGGCCGCTGAGCCTGCGCGTACAGCAAAAAAAAAAAAAAAAAAAAAAAAAATAAAAAAAAAAAAAAAAAAAAAAAAAAAAAAAAAAAAAAAAAAAAAAATTTTTTAAAATAAATAAATCACAAAACAAAAACAAAGCAAAAAAAAAAATCTCTTGACACAAGCTGTTCTAAATTTTCTAATTCTGGTATAGATTTTCCTTATAAATTTGTTTTATAAAAATAAGGCAGAAATCATGAAGATAAGAATGACTTTCTATGGTTGTAAATCATAGTAAATGTCATATGACTATTTACTGTGTTTAGTAGAAAGCCTTATAGTAGAATTATAACTGTAATATTTAGAGTCGGTCACATGGTCAGTCGATGTCCACCCAGCAGTCCAGCACAGGTTCCCAGCCATCATCTCTGACTCCTTCCCCCACAGGAAATCCATCACACAGTGCTGTCAGTTCAACATCCTAAATCTCCTGAATCTACCTACTTCTCTCCATCCTCACTGGCACTACCGTACCTAATAATATTTTTAATTTTTCTTGGCAACTGGCTCCCTTTTTTCCTCCCTCTTTTAAAAAAATGTTTGCTTGATACAGTAATTTGTGATTTAGCTCAAACCAAAGCAGACAGTGGAGAATGATATTAATGTCCCCTCTAAACCACAGTCAGTTCTTTCTGCCATGTCTCCCCATAGGACTTTTAATGCTGCTAATGGCATAGAAGCAATCGCTGCAATTGTCCAGTTATGTGTCAATAATGATGAAAAGCCAGCTCTGATTTCTGCAACTCAAATATGCCAACACCATACATCTTCCCAGTAGATTCAACGGGCAAGAAGATAATTCATGTGTTTTCCTATCTAAGAGGAAACAGAGGTGGAGAGGGAATTTACTACTACCTTCCTGATAGTAATGATGGCCCTGACTTTATGGATCCAATCGGAGGTTACCAAAAAAATTAATTTCTAGGACATGTTATTGGGATTGCTTCTTATTAAAAGACTTCTGATTTCTTGTCCTCTATCATCACAGTAAAGTCAGTACAAATATGTTCAAAAACATAATCTAGAGTTTTCTGAAAATAACCTTTTCAATGCAAGTGGTGAGGTCTCCATGGGTTCATTTTAACCACAAATGTGCACCTAGATGCCTCAGGAACTTTTTCTAAGTGTCCAACTCGCAGATAGAGGTTCGTATTCGTTAGGACAGAGAAGGGCATAAGGCTGGGGCATTTTGAAAAGCTTCCCCATCTGACACCCACTGTTGGTTAAGAACTATTTTATAATTGAATCTAATTTAATTAATCAACTCTGTCCAGTTATTATTAACCATTTCAAATGGAATCCACTACCTCAACTAAAATGCAGCTTTATAATTGTGATGTAAAAATGATTAAACCAGCTTGCCACCAAAAATTGCTCATGAGATTGGGTTTGGGGGCAATGGCAACTGCTTCAAATCACATGCGAATTTTCACCCACTGTTTAAAAGACTTGCTTTGGGGTGAGGGGACTTATGGACAGCGTGAGCATATTTTTTGAAAGGACACGTAGGGCAGTTTGGCAAGTATAAGTGCACAGGAAAACAGGGAGGTGTTTGTGAAATCAGAGACATTATTTAGCTTAAAGTGTGTCTCTGTTGAAGCCTCTCCTTTCACATAGCCCCCTTCACACGCTGTGCTCTAATCATATTGAACCTTGTGCCAGTCACAGAACACGGATCATGTATCCCCTCGTCTCTGCCTGCTCCCTCTGCCTAAACCAGCTGTCCTCCCTCTCCGCCCACCTTCCTTTTACTTGGTGTCATGTTTACCAGTGTTATAAACCCCTGGAGACAGGGCCGGCCTCTTGTCCACAGCAGATTCTCCAGCACAGGGCAGTAACACAGGACAGACTTGAAGATTAAATGAGTGAATATTCTCACAGTGGTGATGCATGCCCTGAGGCACTCATAACCTTGCTCTCTGGTGAAACTGAAGAAAGTGGCCAAACGTCCAGTTTATTTTTTTTACCTGAGGTTTTTCTCAGAAAAGCAAAGTCTATATTCCAAATTCCCTTTCCACGTTAGGAAATGCAGCTGAATTAAGGAAAGAAACACTAGTGTTCAACATCCTCAGTGCGATGGGCTAGTGACTCTCTTGTAACCAGCCACGTGGCCTCCACTGATGGAAACAGATGACCGTCCCTTCAGTTCCCCTTCATCGCCTAGGAAACACTTAGACTCTGTAGAAGGCAGTTTGCAAGCTCCTGGGTCCCTTGCAGGACTGACGATAAATGAGCCCCAATGCTGGGGAGCAGCCAGGCAGTGGACTTGATTTCTCCTCTCTTTGGGAACTACAGCTTGTCCTCTGTCCAAAAACAGAGTAAGGGTAACAAAGCCTGAGAGCAAAGAATGCTTTGAGAAGTTGAAATAGGCTCTTCTTTCTTTTCCAGTGAGAGTCACAGACTTGAAAATCTCTCCTTGTGGCATCTGATGTTGCATGGACTGATGTTTTTATGATAAAATCATGGGACTAAAACAGCCTGTAATTGAGTATTATGAAAGTGATTGTCAAAGGGAGAAAAACGGTCTTTTAGCCAATGGGTGTGCCTGGCAATTGTTTAGGCTTTGGATAAACTCAGCTTTAGATCTTTGTCCAAGAGTGTACAAAGCTCACCAGGCCTTGACATGGATTTAAAAAAAAAACTAGAATCCTCAAACCAGAAAAGCAGGCTGCCGAGATGGTGTAGGAGCTCAGACTTCAGCTGAACTTCCCACAGATCCCTGGAGGTGAGCTTTCCCTCCCATGCAGAGTTCTCTTGCAAAGAAGACAACTGCTGGGCTCATTTCCCTGGATGTTGTATTTTGACCTCTGCCTTAAATGGGGAGAGCACAAGTTCATAAAACTGTTTCAAATTATGTGTTTTAATTGTTGCCCTTTGTTTGCTTTAGAACTCTTGCTTAATTTTTGTTATCTCAGTTTAAACATAATTTTCTGTGGAAGGGCTTGAGTCCTTTGACTGAGGCAAGTTTCCAGTTGAACACATGGCACTGTTTATTGTAATTCTTTGATTTCTTCTCTTTCTGGGTGACCAATGAGCTCCTTTTGAGGGCAGTGTCTTAGGGCCAACTCAGTACCTGGCACACGTAGCTCAATATTCAGCTAATGAACAGAATCAATAGTTCTTTATCAAGCACCTATGATGTGCTAACCACTGTCTTAAGTACAGGGAGAAAACAATTAGATAAGGTAGACAGGATCTCTGCCCTCATAGAGCATGTTTCCTAGTGGGGAGACTGGCCAAGAGCAAGTGAACCAGAAGTATATGATATAGTTTTAAGTTGTAATTGGCACCAGGAAGGAAACCATTGAAAGAGAAAATAACTGTTACTATCTTAAGCCATTGCTATAGATTTGGTCTATTTTATCTTTGAGAGCACTGGGAAAAAATAAAATAACAGCATCAAGTGGAAAAGTATATTCTCATCCTGAAAAAGGTAACCCAATGGAAAACTGGGCCAAACAATTCATATAAGGAGAAATCTAAAGAGCTAACATAAGAAAGAGATGCACAACTTAGTTACTCATCAGAGAAAGACAAATTAAAACAGTAAGATACCACTTTACCCCAATTAGAATTGAAAAATTTAGAAAGTCTGATAATGTCAGGTGTTGATGAGGATACAGAGAAGCAGTCAACCTCATGTGCTGCTGTTATGAGTTGGGGCTGACCAACAATCTGACAGCATTTCATAGAATTAAGGCTGTGTGTATCCTATACCCCACCTCCAGTATGCGTGCCAGAGAAAACCTCCCACAGGTTCACAAGGAGGCCTGTGTGAGAACGTTCATCACTGCACAGTTGTGGTCAGCAGAGTTGGAAGAGGCCATCACTCGAGGAAGAGAACGTAAGGACATATGCCAAGGAATTCCACGTATCAGACTCCGAGCAGATGTATATAATTCAAAGAAATTTAAGACAGATTCAAAAACAACACTAATAATGTTCCAGAAAGCCTGACTATCCAAGGATATATATGAAACACATTAGCGTGGCTGCCATCGTTGTGGGGAGTTGGATGGAAGAGGAAATGAGAATGCAGAGAAGAAAAAATGTAATGAAGAAAAAGAGCAGTACAAAGAAGAGGGTAGTACCTCCACTCTAAAGTTCCAATAATAAAGAGGAAAGAGGAAAATCTACTGGAGGAAAAAAAAAAAAATGAAAGGGATTTCACATCTTGAGAGCTACCACTCTAGTCCAAAGTTTATTTACTTACTCTCAGTGATCTTACTCAGTTTGAATAGCTTGAAGGCAGTGACTCTGAATATCTGAGACCAAGCTCAGTAGACTGGGAACTTCATGGATGAAGCCCAAGGGAACTAAACTATACCTACAGGGAGGAAGCAGTTCTGACCTAGTGGCCAGATTTCACAGATGAAGAAAAGTCAGCATCATCAGAAAGGGACTGAAGTATCCTTAAAGACTATAAGAAATTACTAAAAAAAACAGTCTCTTTGAAAACTTTGGCATAAGTTCAGCCATTTTAACCTAATTCCACTTTGGTAAATAAAATGTGAAATTCCAGGTACTCAGTCAGTGAAGGCCTGAATAAACGGGGCTATCTGATTTTCAAAGCATTGCCATCATCTTCTGACACAATATTTAAATTGCAGTTTTAGATGTCTGGAACAATTATTCTTTTCCCAACATTTTATTACTAAAATTTCCAAGCATACAGAAAAGTTTTTAAAAAATTGTAGAGTAAATGGCCATATACCCCCCCACGTAAATTCCACAATTAGCATAGTGCTCTATTTCCTTGATCACACGTCTCTCCATCTGTCCATCCATCAACCCATCTTGTTTAAATGCATGGAAAAAAATAAATAGCAATTACTTTTTAAGAAGACATAACTACAGAAAGAAATTTTCCAAGAAAACAATAAATGGCATATTTCTCTCTAAAATTTAGAAACAAGAGAATTTTCTCCCTGCTCCCAGTGTAAGAAGTTCCTGGGAAAGAAGATGATCTACAAACAGGTGATCAGTTGTTAAAATATCCAGGGTTGGTTTTAATAGCATATTAACTCTAATCCTTCGGCTTGGAGTCAAATCAATCAGTGAGTGCAACGGGGAATACTAACCTCCTGTGGGGAACATCACTGCAACTAATGAACGAATTTTATTTCCTCTCTTGATGAGAAAAGAAGGGACTTTTAAACTAACTGCTGAGTCGGACCTTTAAAAAAAACCCATTTCGATTCTGGGCTGGCTATATGAACTTAAACTAATATAATTTTTTATAACTCAGTTTTTCTATATTTAAAAGTGAAAAATAGTATTTGTCACTCTATAAAAAAAAATAAGTCATTTCACAGACACCCAAAGTGGTGGTATCTTTGAGCGGTGACACCCAAAGTGGTGGTATCTTTGAGCGGCACCTGAAAAAAATTTATTAACGATTAACCATTTATCAGTTATACTGTGTTGTGGACCTAAAAGTTGTGGTCCTAAGAAGATCTGCATTAAAAAAAATTCATTAATGAAAGCAACCGCTTCATTGGGGGAAAAAGTGATTAGGGTAGAATTTCAACTCACCATACTAAAGTTAGTTTACTGTAGAACTGTAAAGAATAAAATAATTTGTTTTGAATAGCTTTAAAGATGACCTTATAATCCCCCAAACTGGCTGAGCCAAGTTCTGGACAAACTTTTATCTGATGCTGAAATTCATGCTCTTAAACTGGTGTGCCATGTACGATCAGGGAATTTTTAATCATCAAAGAGATTTTGGTGAGGTTCATTTTCCTCCCATCTCCTCCATCTCCTCCCCATTTCCTTATCGATCCTGTCTGCCCACTTGGCTTTTTGACACTGTGTTTGCCCCATGTTCTCCTCCTACCTTCACCCAATCCTTCAGCCTTCCCAGGGCCTCTCTTTCTCCTATAGACCCTCCTGGAAGTGTTCTGCTGTCTTTAGCTCTCTTTGTTTCTCATCCTATACGAACTCGAGTGCCTGCTGGGCCAGGCAGGTAACAGGAAGCAGAGGGCTTCCCTGGTGGTGCAGTGGTTAAGAATCCGCCTGCCAATGCAGGGGACATGGGTTCAAGCCCTGGTCCGGGAAGATCCCACATGCCACAGAGCAGCTAAGCCCGAGCACCACAACTACTGAGCCTGTGCTCTAGAGCCCGTGCGCCACAACTACTGACGCCCACGTGTGTAGAGCCCGTGCTCCACAACAAGAGAAGCCATGACAATGAGAAGCTCACGCACCGCAAGGAAGAGTAGCCCTCGCTCACTGCAACTAGAGAAAGCCCACGCGCAGCAATGAAGACCCAACGCGCCAAAAATAAATTAAATAAATAAATGGAAAAAAAACAAAACAGGAAGCAGAGATATGAGGCTGCCGAAGCCCCTCTGGGGGCGTCGCTTCTCAGCACCACGTCACCAGATCTGATGTTTCAAGGGAACTGGAAATCCAAAATTTGTGTGAAGATCTCCTAATTTTTAAAGGTAAGCAACACATTTGAAAATTTTTAAAACACTGTGAGGGAAAAACGTCTGCAGGCCAGACTGGGCCACAGGCTTCCCATCTGTGACCTGCGTCCATGACCTTTTCCTTATGAATTAATATCTTCACCCCTGTCTGTAGCTCCCCCTTGACCCCCAACTTCTCTCTCATGTTCCACACTCCCAGTCACCTCTGGATGTTTTCATCTGAATGTTCAGCTGACATCTCAAACTCGAAACTGAGCCCATCTTTTCCCCTAGAAAACCACTTCTCCTTCAAACTCCCTTATGTTGATAGAACCACGTCTCTTCCTTTCACTGAGATTCAAACAGTCATGCATTAACGTAAAGTCTTATTGAGAACCCACGAGGTATCAGATACTGTTCTAAACAACACAGGATTGACAAGACACATTCTCTGACCTCAAGAAGCTCACAGTCCAGTGGAGGAGATACCAAATAGAGAATGACAACACAATGTGATGGATACTCTAGAAGCTGTCTATCCAGAGGCCTAAGGCAGTGTGAGGACAGGAGCAATCCAGGCATCACGGAATTCATTAACTCAATCAACCAAGATATGCTGAATTCCTCCAGTACTCTAAGCCCTGGGGTTAACACCTCATATAAAGTATTGGAGGTACAGTTTTGAAAAATATAGAAGATTTTTTGTTCTCATACAACTACCCAGGGAGACTGGCAAAAAACAAGTAGGCAAATAAACAAGATCATTTCACTTAGGGACAGAAGTCTCCAGGCTGCTGTGAGCAAGTTTGCAGTGTATCCCCTGCACAGAGACCCAGCTGAGGGGGAGGACGAGGTCTGCGCCAGCCAGAGGGAGCTCCTTTTTCTAATTACTGCAAAGGCACTCTACACCCTCGTGGTGGCCCTGGATCTTACAAAGTGAAATCGAGTGCCATGGAGACTCTTTTAGACAAGGTGGTCAGGGAAGGTCTTGCTTTGCAATCCAAATGATGAGATCATCTGAAGGGAGAGTCTTCGTGGCAGAGAACAATCAACAGAACAGCTCGAGGCAGAAACAAACTTGGAGTGTGAGGAACAGAAAAAAGGCTGGCGGGGGAGGAGCTAGGAACAAGACTGTGCGTGCACAGACGCATCATATTCTGAAGGTGTCTGGGGTTGGGGGTTGTGAGTGTTAGGAAATGAGTCAGAAAGAGAAGATTCCACCCAGATTGTGGAGGGTTATAATAATAAGCCAGTGAAGAGCCAAAACTGGGAAAGGGAGATTATAGGATCAGAGATTCGTTTTGTTTTGTTTTGTTTTTAAGGAAAATGATCCTACCGGCAGCTAGCAGGTCAGTTAGGAGGTTGTTATAATAGCTAGGGATAAAAATGGAGAAAATAAAGAGAATAAAGAAGGAATGTGATATACAAGAGATAGTACCTAAGTAAGAACAGCAGGACTTGTCTAACTGGATCCCATGGATGAGAAAAAGGAAGGCTAGGGAGGCCTCTTGTGATGCTCTCCCCACTGCCGCCAGCTACACCCTCAGTCCCCACGGTCCACCAATGTCTCCCTTCCCTTGTCTCTCAATCTCCCCCCTTCCTTTCCATCTGACACTTGCCTAGTCTCCAGACGGCCTCTCTCCTTCCTCTGAACTGATGCGGCACTTGATGCATCCCACAGATTTATTACGTCTCACGTTGTAACTTAGAGCATTATTTCTTGTGTACCTGTCACATCATCCTGCTTAGACTGTCAGCTACTTGAAGATAGGAACCAAGTGTTATTTACCCTTTCATGACTCAAATAGACAATCCCTGCCGTATTACGGTTGCAGGAAAAATAGAATCAATGAGTAAAAAGTAGCCACATACTAAGTTATGGCAGGGTGGCTTGTGACATGCAGTCTTAAAAACACGCACATACAGATTATTCAAGGCTAGTGAATGATAAGATGAACCTCATCTTTACGTAGACTCGGTTGTGAATTTGTTTAAGGTAGTTCTTACATTTACTGTGTGCATTTTTCTTACACCAAGTACACCTAATAATAATGCTCAGGAAATGTAACCACCTGTTCCCAAATAATCACAGAAACAAATTTTTAAAGTTGCCAAGTAAAGAGATAGATGAACACGCCAAAAAGCAGAGCCCCAGTGGTCGAATGCAGGAGGAGACGATGGTGTCCACTCTAAGGCCCCCTTGCTCTCATATCAGCCCCGAGTCCTTTCACTCTACCTCCCCTGGCTGAGCTTTCACTGGGCCACGCGAACCATGAGAAATTTATGAGAAGCAGTAAATCACCCTGTATAAGAGAAGTTTATCTTTCAAGGTCATTTCTCCTGTTAAGAAGAGAAAAAAGTGGCTTGTACCAACTTTGGCCGACATCGCTGATCTCCAGCATTCGCTGGTTGTATGGACAGCCTGTAAAGATCCAGCCATTCTCTTTCCTATTTCGGCACCACGTTGCAAAGTACGTGTGGAAATGATACAGCAGTCACGGAGCACAACATTTTAACATTTCCATGTTCTAGTTTGCATTTTAGCTTCAATGAGAATTTCTTTATAAAAAAAGAGACATTTGGGGGAAGAGAACTGGAGTGCAGAGGGAGAGACTATCTTAATTGGATCTCCACCTGTTACTATAGCACACAAAGCCTGGGAAATCCTAGCGAAGGTCTTGAAAACCAACAGCCCTGGGCGTGGCAATCAAGGTTGCCATGGCGCCCACGTGAATAAGGAAGAGTCCGGGAAAGCAAGAGGTTATCTGTACATCTTTCTTATCAGTTAACAAAGAGCACAGGACAACAGGAGCCACATACCCTGCGTTCTTAATGAGAGAATAAAGGGTATTCTGGGAAGTACTTATAATGTAGAAGAGGGATATTCCACAGTGTTGAGGATTAAACCAGCAACTGAAGTCTATCCACAGAAGTGAGCCAAAGAAGAAAGCCTGCCTTCGGAGTATGGAGGTGTGGCCTTAGTGACGTCACCATAGATTGTATCACTACAAGATCCTGTTACTAAGAGAATCGCCCCTTTTCCATTCTGGACTCCTGTCAGTTTTACTTATTTATAAACTCAGTGCCCCCTTGGCATGGATTGCTCCTCAGGTGATGAATGAACCTGGCTGCCTGGAACGGGAATGCCACGCCCCGCTTTCCCAGGTCTCTGCACTTGGCTTCCTAGGCATGAACTTCGGGTGTAACCTCCCCTGGGAAAGTGAGGGGTTGGCCCTCGGAACTCCTGTTGCTAATCATCTTGACTGTCTCCCTTCAACTCACCTGGGAACGGGAAAACACTGGGCCAGGGGAGAACTAATTATTTTGCTCAACAGTGACAGTCCTAAGGCCCCGGGCAGGCGTTACCTACACAGGAAACATAGAAATCTCTTTCCTGAGTGTTCTAGGGAAGGGCCACACCCAGAAGTGATACAGCTGCTACCAGATGAAACCCCAAGAGCCCCACCTTGGCTGCCTGGTGACACACTCCCAAGGCCGTACCCTGAGGCTGACAGCTGTGCCTCTGCTCTTTTCTCTCAACCTAGGAGGCTTATGAAAATGCAAGAGAGTGAGGGTGACTTTATTTTACAGATACCTCTGAATATATCTTATATTTTAGTATATATAAAATAGTTTATATTTTAAACAAATTACATTAAAAAAACTTGTGTTTTATTATTAAAAATAAATTTCTGGGGAATTCCCTGGTGGTCCGGTGGTTAGGACTCGGCGTGCTCAGTGCTGGGGCCCAGGTTCGATCCCTGGTCAGGGAACTAAGATCCCACCCGCTGCATGTCATGGCCAAAACAATTATTTTAGTTAAAAAAAGATAAATTTCTGATGGTAACAACTCTCAAGTGAAGTGATAGCCTCGCTGTGAGAGACCAAAGAATTTCTTCTGTGGACGATGTGGTCCTGGGAGACAGGAGGAAGTAACTTGACTTCCGCCACTTGGCCCTTGCGGCCCAGTGAGCAGGCCATCCGGCGCTGTTATCGAAGTATTTGTTGTCCAAGAGCTTGTAGGCAGAAGACTGTGGAAGGGCCCAACATGAAGACATACCCGCTACCTGGCTACCCAAAGTGTGCCTTCCTGACCAGCAGGACTGGCAAAATTGGCTTCACCTGGAGACTGGTCAGAAATTCAGGATCTCAGGTCTCACTCCATTCTTGCTTAACCAGAATCTGCATTTTAATAACTCCCTTACTGATTCGTGTACACTTTGAAGTTTGGGAAGTACTTCCCCGAGGAACTGACAAACTATGAATTAGTCTCCACTCAAACATCTCTACCTACTGCCCTGAAATCCCCATGCCTGTCAGCCTTCCCTCCAGCATCAAATATAATAATGTGACATAAAGCAAATCAGCCGCAGAGTGAATTTGCAAACCTCGCAAAACATGCAGGGTTTCACAGAATTAATAGACGTGATCTCAGAGAGCCGCTCAAGTCACAACCAAAGCATCCTCAAGCGAGGAAACGGCAGGCTTAGACTCCTTAACAAGCGAAGAGGAAATATCTACGAGGATGGTGACATTCCTTCAAAAGAGAATGATCTGAACATCAAAGAATTCTGACAGGCCCCTGAGGAAAAACGATGAGGCTCATGAATATCTTTGTAAAAATGACCCACTTTATGATTGTGCTGCGAAAGCTAAACATATAGTTTTGTTGAAAAACTATGCTGCAAAAAAAATAATAATTCAACACTTCACTCAGTCTTCAATCATTTCTAAGGAGGAGCACATTGTTTTAATTATAACTTAAATGATATTATGTGAGAGAAATGACACTTTCATAAGTTTCAGTTCCATTTTTCAAGACAAAGTCTAATCAGAACTGGCTGTCACTATTTCTCCTGTTGTCTGGTCCTTGTTTGAAGGGCACTTGTGCTCAGTGGACTGTCCCAGGGCCAGTGTTCCTCCCACAGGACTCACTGGACTCCAGTGCTTACTGTTGCATAGTCCTTTTTCCTTTTTCCCTTATGAGACTCCTTTTTGGTACCTAGGACCAGTGTGGGATAACTGATACCTACTTACTCTACAACTCAGTGAAGAATTCTTTTTTACTGTCCCGCTTCCCGGTTGGATGTTCCGTGCATTGTGATACCACAGAAGGGGAATTCGCCCATGCGGTTAGAGCTCTAGGGTAGGTATCTGTATAGGGTTACCTTATCCACCATGAGGAAGTTCTCCAGCGTCTCTCCGTTTTCACAGGTGACATGGCCAACCTCCCTCACGGCTCTGGGCAGGATCTCTCGCACCTCCTGGGCGATCATCCCTAGACACAAACACTCCAACAGGTTTTGTCAGGAAAAGACCTTTCTGGAGAAAATCCTCCCAGGCCTACCTCAGAATGGGAACCCTGACAACTACACAGGATGCCTCTGCGAATAGATGCTTATCCCCCCTCAGCATTTGATCTACGAGGCATTTAAAAAGCAAAGGAGGAATTTGGAGCCAAGGACCACTAGAGGATTAAAAGAGGGAGTGTTGTTTTCTCCACTCTTTCTTGAGACTCCGAGCCGAATGTTGGAAGGGGTTAAGTACCTTCAGATCCCTGTACGTAGACATGAGGCTAGGGCACGGGCTTGATTCTCTTTCTTTTTCTGCAGGAGGGCCCTGCCCTCTAAATGGTCCTTTTTTTCTTTAGAATTCCTGGACTGGAGTATGAACATCACTCTGCACTTCTCTGACCCGGACCTGCCTGTCCCTCCACCTTCCCTCTCTATCCCGATGCTGCCCAGTGCTGCCTGTCATACAGCTTGTGCTGCCATCCGCCCCTCGGCCCTCATCCCACGAGCAAGAGGCCTCCAGTGAAAGGAGACAATGTGTTCCAAATCCTCCACCAGTACCTTAGGGGGCAGGAGTGGGGATGGGGCTGTTGAGGAAAGATCACAGAAGTTTCTTTAACTTTTCCTGCTCTGGTGATTATGGCTTTCACAGACGACAAGTTAGACCGACAGGATGTCGTCAAGTGCCCTAGCATACAGCCTCCAGATGAAGAGGGAATTAGAACTTTAACAGCTGACAATATAAAATTAAGAAGGGAGCTGTGTACCTGTTTGACGGGCAGCGTTTATTCCCATGGCAGATGCGAATTCAGGCTTGTAGTCGTATTCGACAATCCTCATTTGGGCTATTCTTCTCAGCTGTTCATTTGTGTCAACCTAATTTAAGAAGATCAGATTTCACCCGCTTAGATATCTGCTATTCGAATCAAGGCCCAGAGTGACCCAGAGAGATGAAGAATGTTGGGAATGGGATTGTCCTTTCCTCTTGCCCAAACTATTTTAAGAGAAATTTATCTTTTTCTCCTCCAAGAAGCAAGTTTCAAGGTTCACGTGGGCGACTTCCATCCACTGACTTATAAACTGAGCCAGAGTTTATATGGCTAAATTACAGGGCAAAACCTCCCTCATTCATTACTCTGGCCTCACTTCTGTCCACTGAGAGCTGAACCGTCCTTCTGGAATGGGGGTTGATCACCTTGGAGAGAAACAATTTCTGTCCAGGATGGCAAGGTATCATTTCCAATTGAGCATGCAATATAAGCAGCTAAGAAATACAGGCTGACCTTGTGTTTATAAATTAAAAATGCAGTGCTTAGTTTAAGTAACAACCTATTAAGAATGGGTACACCGTACATCATTGAATTGCTTATGGACATCTTGCTGGAGAAAATTGTTTCAAGTGGCAGTTTGCTAGCCTGGATTACCCATCTGCTGGTCCCTCAGAATCCAGGCTACATTCCTACAGATGGCTTCTCCCCCAGACCACCCTGGTCAGCGATGGTGTCCTCCTTGGAGCCAGCCACTCTTACAGGTAGTTAAAAGCACTCCCAACTGTCACTGCAAGTTCCTCAAAAAAAATTTCACTGGGTCCCAGCAAAATGATAACACTAAAGACAATATAGTGGATTTTTCCTAAAGCTAAATGTGCTGATTCAAAGCCTTCCCTTTTGAGGTTATTTTTTTTTTAATGAATTCATGGTAATAGCATGATTGATTTTTTTTTAACGACCTTATTCCACAAGTAAAAAGTTGGCAGTCCTATGTGGGTCCTTAAATTTTCTTTTAGAGAACATAACTGGATTATGAAACCAGTGGTCTCTTGGCAATTAAAAATATACTGCCTGGACATTCATCCATATGTTGGAGCAACCAGAAATGCATTTCTGTTGTTTTAAGAAACCCTTGCTTTGGCCCTGAAGCCCTCCCTGGACCCACTCTGTCAAGTGAGCAGGAAAGTTCCTCCAATATCATAAAGGTTCTCTTTCCTTCACCAGTTTGGTGGGTTATCAAATGTTGTGACTTTGTGCTTACCTGGATAAATGGACTAACTTTACTTCAGGTACTTGTTGGGGAGTCTAATTTTGAGCTCACTGCTGTTTTGATCATTGCTGTTATCAAAAGCTTGGTTCAGTTCTTTCATTCATTGCTTCATTTGACTAATATTTACCAATCACCTTCAACATACCAGGCACTACCCTGAGTGTTGGAACTTCAAAATGATTGCCTTTTTAAAGTTCATGGTCTAGACAGGAAAACAGACTCATCCCATAAGATTATATTACAATGTGAGAAATGCAGGGTGATGATGGAGTTATGAACAGAGAATCATGGCAACGCCAAGGAAGCACCTAAAAGATTATCAGGGGACCGTAAAAGAAGGCTTCCCAGAGATGGTGAAGCCCAACCGAGATCTCGGCTTGTTTCAGTTCTCAAACACGCTCTGCCCCTTTCACTACAAGGCCCTTGCTCAGGGCATTTCCCTGCCTCAGAAGCTCTTCCCTTCCACTCCTCTACCTCCACCTCTCCCCATTTAAAACACCTCTTCACCAGAGAAGGATTGCTTGACCTCCAAGACTAGGAAGTTTCCCTCTGCCTTATGTGCTAATGGCACCCCTTCTTTTCCTTTATAGCATTAATCAAAGTTATCACCAGACAACTAGTGAGTCACTTTTATTATCTGTCTTCTCCTACAGAATAAACACCCCATGAGGGCAAGGACATGTTTGAGGCCATGATTTTCTGTTCGTCACCACATCACCGGTTTCTAGCACCATTCCTTGCATGTAGTAGGTGCTTAACTAATATTTATAAAATAAATTAATAACTTTAAGATAGGAGTTAGTCAGGGAAAGATGAAGGGTGGGGAAGAGGGTGGAAAGGGTAAGACTAAGATAAGGATGCTGGGCAGAAAGAACACCATAAGCCAAGTCCTGAGGCAGCAAATCCCCTGAATTATGCCTGCACAACCAAGGCAGGGTTTGGCGTGACTAGACTGTAAAGATCAAGATCAGAGCAGGGAGGGCCTTGCAGGCCATGCTAGGAAGGAACAGTCACAATCTCATATTGCCCTGTGCATACACCTGTCACTCTGAGCTCCTACATTCATTCAACAAATATTTAATGAGTAGCTACTATGTGCCAGATACTATGCCAGGCCCTGGAGATTCAATGAGTTTTTCTTATTTGGAGCTTAAATTTTAATGAAAGTTCCTTTCCTGAGGGTGAGGCCTGTGTTTTGTTTGTCTTAGGACCTGCATAGTGCCTAGCACAGTGTCTGACAGGTAACAGGCACCCAAACTTTGAATGAAGGCAAGAAGGAATGAAAGAATGGAGGTAGTGAAATGGCAGAACAATCCCTGATGCTAACAGAATCGAAGGCAGGGGGTCAGTCAGGAGCCGGCTAGTCTGGCCTTGCACTAGCCAGGCCCTGCCCTATTCCCCACTCCCTACACTCTGGGGGTCCCGTGCCCACTTGCCTGCTTCTCATTATCCCCTTGGTTCCTGCATGAGGCCCCATCAGAGACCAAAGCAGAGGCAGTGTCAGTTCCTTTGCTGCAAGGGGAAAGCAGAGGAGGATGTGCCCTTCACTCCAACTGTCCAGGCTACACAGAGGGAAAATGACCCCTGCTGTCTAAGTTGGATCCTTGACTGCATTTTCCCCAAAGACATATTCCTAGACATAGCAGTTAGGTTCGCTAGTACTACCACCACTATATTTCAGACAGATTTTTGGCCACACAAAATTCTGAGGGTTGGCTTGGGGACCTAAACACCTGTAACAATCTTTTTCTAAGGAAATGCTCTTGTGATTTCTAATGCTGTGTTGTAGACTTTCCAAAGCTAAATATAAACTGCTTGTATTGCATGCTCCCCATGGCCTGTACTCTTGGCCCAGGAAAAACACTTGAGGCAAGGACTGTGCCTCCTTGTAATCCTCTACTAAGAACTGTACGAAGGCCACGACTCAACGCCATGCCTTGCTCATCAATGTGTGCTGAGTAAGAGGGTAGGAAGTGAATTTGGGTGTCTAATCTGATCTTGCCCACAGCAATTTTGGAAAGTTTTGACCATGAATGCAAAGGGCCATCGCTGTCATGCTGCCTCACACCCAAGGTTTCTGTATCTTAACTCAAGCCTTTCACCGCAGAGAAGACATTGTAGACCGTGAACTCCAGTCCGTTCAGGAAGGGATATCTCATTACCCATGGCCCGCAGCCCGGACTATCAGTCTCCCATCAGGAGCAGCTTGAATGGCACTGGCTCACCCTGAACTTCTGCATTTGGCTCGTGGCCCTGAGGGGAGACTGCATGTTTGACTTTCTTGAGCTCTTCACACATTTGTCTTTAACTAGTTTACTGCTGGTGCGCTTGGGAGAAATTACCTTTGAGCATTTCACCTTAACTGATCTTTTTTCCCCTGCCTTTTCTTTTTAGCCGTTTGCTGCCTTATTTTCAGCCTTCACCACAGAATTTGGTGCATTCAACGTTCAACTTCCTTTTTTTTGCATTGACGTTGCTGTTCTTCACGCCCCTTTGGTTTGCAGCATACCCTTTTCACCCTAATTTTTGCTTGTAAAAGCTGCATTTCCTCTCCAGTCTATCATCACCTCTGTAAACACCAAGTCTGGGTAAGTGAAACTGCTCTTCCCCGAAGCTGACCTCATTTCCCAGGGCCTCCGTTTCACAGGTTTCAGTCATATCTGCTTTATTGTCTCTGTGTCTTAGATGTGTGTCCAGATGAGCCCCAGAGATCTCCTCCAGGCCTCTCCACGCAGAGTGCTTGTGTGCTTAATATCTGCAAAGCCACGTTCGCTGCCTTGAGCGAGGAGACGCAGAGTCAGACACGGCCGCAACGGATGTTCATCCTCCCAACACGGTATCAGGCAACATGTTTGGCCACTACAGTTGTCTCACAGCAGCTAATTCAGAAGCCAGCTCTGGCTGCCGTGCGTCCTTGATGGGAAATGCCTCCAGTCCTACACTTGCAATCAGGTCAACCAAAGGTTCACTTCCCAGCACATTAGGAAGAATGGCCTTCTTTTAAAAGTTGGAAAAACTGAGTCAGAGAGAGGTGAAGATGAAGTTCACACATCTGTCAGCACCATCATCAACATTACCATCATGTCTCTTGTCTGTAATAAATGGTGATAGGATAGACAAGATTTCTAGAAACATGTATTTCATAAATGTGGACAAATTATTCAGGACAAATATATTAACGTGAAATAACTTAATAGATGAATTACATGTAATTTGCATTTTTTGCAAGTAAATAATAGTAATATCTATTTGCTTAGCCTTATACAGCTAAAAAATGTTTCCCGTATAGGAGCTTAGAAAAAGTTCTTAACGTGAGTAAATATGGGCATTCCCTGTTCAGAGAATAGTAGAGTCATAGAGCGTGTCTGGGCCAAAGTTCCTGGGCGAGTGGGTGCCAGAATCAGGACTAAAACTCTGCCTTCTGACCAGAGACCACCTCCTCTTTATTCCCTCCTGCTTCTGTGAGCAGGAAGGTGATACAGGAACTTCATGTCGAGAGCCTGGATTAAGTGACATTTCACTTCATGGAGAAGTCTTCCTAGAGGGATTTGAGAAGTTCTAGGGAACCTTGTTATTTTGAGACAATATGTTTTCTTCAAACCAAGGAACACCATTTGAGGACGTTTAGTAAAAGAAGTTCTGGGGAAAGCCCAGTGGTGGCAGGAGTGGTGGTGGAGGACTTTCCCCACTTGTCATCTTCCATTTACATTCAGATAAGGCCTGGTGGAGAATTGTTTAGCCAGTTGCAAGGATAAGTTTAAGTTGGTGTGATCTGAAACACAGCCAGTTCATTTCTTTCTAAAAGGCAGAGGCACGGTATCTAAGACTTGTATCTTGAAATGTATGTGAGAACCTTCTAGCCCTGAGAGTTCCCATCAGGTTAGGAGGTCACAGCTCTTCGAACACAAACTGCAGCTTCGCGACCAGTATACAAGTCTACAATTACAACCATTCTTTGGAATCCTCTCAGCCAACGAGGACATTCCTTGGCTGGTTTAGAAAAACCAGTGCAGATTTGCACTGGGAAAGGAATGCAGTCTGGAAGAATGGCCAATGATTTACAGATTAAGTCTCCTATTAACTAAGAAAGAATAAGGAAAGGAGGTTTAAAAACTATTCTGCCACCCCGCCTCGAAAATGTTTACAGGAGAAGCAGTGTGAGTGACAAGGTGAGGAGGTGGCAGAAGCACTGAATGGGACACAGAATTGAATGGTGGAACCAGGAGTGACCTGGCATCGTCATCGCGATCCCTTAGGTCTTCACAGCAGTTGTGACTTTCGGAGATGATTCAGTACTTATTTATCTCAATGGGTTAAAAATTATTAAAGACTCTGTGGGTCCAGGCAGAGAGGCACCATTTCCATCTTATAGATAAGGACACTGAGTTTCGGCGAGGTGAGGCGTTTTATCCAGGCAAGTCCGAAGTGGATGAGCCGCCTCCCGGTTTCGGGGCCTGACTTCTGATGGCCACTAGGCGCCTGCCTCCCCGCAGGAGGAGAAAGTCTTGACCCGTAACCTGGGGAAATGGGATTGCCCGAGTGAGGCGTGGGGAGGTGGAGTTTCTCTAACTGCTCCTCAGAGAAGGATGCTGAGTGGGGAAGACAGTGGCTGGCAGGCCTGGTGCCAGGGACTCCAGGAGGAAGGGGCTGGAGAGGTCCAGGAGAAACATGGGCAGGAACTGGACTGAGACAGCGTTTGAAAGAGGAACAAGGAGATGGAAGTTTGGAGATGGAAAGGAAAAGGCAAGCTCCAGCAGTTGACAATGGAAAGGCAACGGCCTGTGGGAAATAACTCAGAGATTTCCTGCTTGCGAAGCCAGTGCTGTGCTGTCATGGCCCACTGCTCCCGGCAGGGAAGTGCATTCTCTTGGGTAGGAACTGCTTTACAATTTCAGCAGAGATACCTAACGACTCCGACACTTGTAACTGTTACGCAGCATGTTCGTCTCCCACCAGCAGGTGACATGGAGAGATGCCTTGTGCCAGGCGTGTCGGGGGCCAGGAGGGCCCAGAACTCCTGACTCGGGTGTCAGAGGAGGTGTCCGAGGCCCGCCCCGCGCTCACCTCCTGGATGTTCTGCTTTGCCCGGCTGTCAGAGGGATGCATAATCGTCCCCATCACTTTCATGTTGCCACAGACAACCAGGGCTTCGTCCGGTGCATCTGTGTTTATGCCCACTCGACCATGACAAACAACAGATTCTGGAACTTGTCCTCGCTGCCATAATGCATCAATGTCATTTTCAAATTGCCCAGGGTTGGAGGCCTGGAGAAAATACATAAATATGTTACAATTAAAGTTATAGATGCAGGAATAGATGATCGCTTTATTCCTCAAAGGAAAACAGAATGTTAGCCAAGTCTTTCACTTGAGAATCACATGTTGGCTGGGACACTCTGATATATCCGAATAACTGTGACCCCAGGAGAGCCAGGGAGGCTCTCCTAACTGTTCTGCCCCCACCAGCAGAAGCTCAGCGTGTGTGTCATGGTTTGCAATGTCCAGTCTCTATATGGAATTGAGAATGTGTTAGTTATAGTAGGTGGATGATAAGGAAGAAGAACACTCAAAATGAGTATTTTTTCAGGGAGAATAATAATAATGATTTAAAACCAGAATATTACATCAGAAAATATTACAAGTTTATTAAAGCTCAGATCATTTCAAAAAAACCCTTGCATTTAGCTAGCCCTTCCACAGTTTCAAAACACCTTCACGTTTATGATTTCATACACAATTGACAAGCAAATGACAATACAAATATATTTAGTATACCTCAGCTATTCCCTAAACACAGATGATTCTGACAGAAGAACTATAACAGCTGCATTTGTTGTGTGCTAATCCACACCCCAATTCTATGAGATAGGACCATTATCTTCCTTTTACTGACGCTGAGACTCTGAAAGAATAAACAAATTGCCCAAGGCCACAAAGTTAATGAGTTCTAGAGCTGCGATTATGCTTCCTTTGATTATTAAATAATGATTCTAACTTTGAGTTTTTGTGGTATTGCCTAAAAAAGCCCTGGCCAAATGCAGTCTTCAAAGAAAATCCAAGTGAATCTATTAGACTAGAGAAAGTTCTGGAGATTTTACTGTTAAATAAATTTTTTTGCCCAAGAATTTTCCACTGTACTGCCTTCCCTCCTTCCCATTTCCCTGTTGCCACTGAATATATTTCCACCATATCTTTAAGTAGGGATCTATGAATCCACCAAAATCCTCACAACGAAATTGTTTTTTAAATTATGACCTATCCTTCTCTTACTCTCTTGGTATTATCTGAATGTTTTTACCATAGGCATGCGTTACCAATTTACAAATAATAATTAGAAGAAATCTCAAAGTTCAGATCTAAGTTTGGGTTCAGTTAAAAAACTTAGGCGCGTGCAATTTCCTGTTTCATTCCTACCTGTCTGAACCCTGAGCTGCTTGGAAGACTCAACTATTGACACTGGATAGACAAAAGTAGGGAAAGAATATAAAGTAACAACTTAGAACATTATTTTGTGTGAATTCACTTGAACAAAGAGCTTTTCCGCAAGATCCCTAGAGCCTCCTTGGTTGTGAATGGTAAATTGGCTTTGACTCAAATCCTTTTATAGCGAGCAATCAACTAAATCCAAAGGTATGCCACATAAAATGCTGATGCATTTTCCTCTGCTCTGAACATAATGAGCCACTTCAAGGAAGCAGAATAGGACAGTGATGGATTTTCTTTTCCTTAATGAGCTTTGGGATAACTATTATCCTGTTTGTAACCTGACAGTACTGGAACGGCAGATATAAGTAGATTCGATTTTGGGGAACAATTACAACCATCTCACTTGGATTTCATCAAATGAAAACTCAAATCTCTAAAACATGTTCAAATCATTTTGGAAAGGGTCACATATCTACAATGGTTTAAATATAGAGCCCTAAGGAGGAGTCCTCATCAGTAATGCGAAATGTTATTATAAAATGTGTGAACTTATTTCCCTTCTCTGGTATCCAGAATGTTAATGGGTCAAAGCAAACTGAAATGGAATCACAGAAAAACATTCTGGAGTCATGAAGTTGTGTTCAGATGTGGCCCAATAGCGGTTGATTGCTATCAAACATCAGAATGAATTACAGTTTCTAAAATACTTTTATTATTTATCACACAGCCTCATATATTTAGAGAAGACCCGAACATGCTAGTCTATATTGTGACACAAACTAGCTGTGTGACTTCGGGACAGTTACTTAACCTTTCTGTACCAGTTTTCTCCCCTGAGGAATAAAGATAATAGTGTCTTCTTTACCTATCTCACAGGGCTGTGGGAATTAAATGAAATCACGTATGCATGAACACTTCGTAAAAATGAGGATGCATAGTCTCAAGTTCATCCTCCACACACTGCTGTACAGAGTAACAACCATTCAACCTACACTCAATGAATCTGCTCTCAGTAACGCATCTGCAGAGCTGCACAGTTCCAAGGGAACTCTGTTCACAAAGAATACAATGTAAATGGTGCCCCCTGCAGATGCTTGGAATAGGAAACACTAGTAGTAATTTGAGGCCATTCAAGTTTGGAATGGAAAGCTGGAATTTCTTTGCTTTACCATTGTTTGGGCTTCTAAAGAGCAGTCAAAGAGCATAATAGGAAAGCTTGAGCTGAAGGAAGGCAGTTCATAAGAAATTCATTCTTGTACCTTGTGCAGAGACTATCGAAAATGGGCCTAGAAATGCTATCTACCGATGCTACTCTAAGTGTGGTCCACAGGCCAGCAGTATCGGCGTCTCCAGGAAGCTTGTTAGAAATACATATTCTCAGACATCTCCAACCTACTGAATCAAAAATTGTGGAGGTGGGACCCAGGTATCTGTGTTTTCACAGGCTCTCCAGGGTATTCTTATTCTCCATAAAGTTTAAGAAGGACTTCTTTATGTCATACACTACTTCCATGCTACTACTATGAAAGGGGTCGTGAGTTAGCCCTTTCATAGTCAGTAGACGGTTCTGCTGAATCCCAACTGCAGAGTGAAACAGACACTGCTCCACACACTTGATTCCTTTGGGTAAATAAAAATCCAACTGAACTCCAGAGGAGGTGTGCGTGCGTGTGCGTGCGTGTGTGTGTGTAGCTCTAGTGTGTTGGGAAAGGGAAGGGAGATTTGTGGTCAGAAATGGGCAAGAGCCAGTGAAAACTCAGATGGCACCTGAAATGGCTCTGCTCTCCCCCGATACCTTGCCATCCTTGCAACTGCATCGCTTCCCTTGTCTCTCCTGGCCCTTGGGGCTGGTTTCCCACCTTCAGGACCCTGCGGTTGCAGAGCAATAAAGGAGGACTTTTGGGGGACGTTCCCATTTCTATTATTCTGGAAGATAACTGGAATAATTTATTAGTGTTCAAAACTAGGAAACCCTGGCGTGTCTTTGAAAGGCAGACAAAAATAATCATCCCTCCTGCTTGTAACACTTCAAACCAGGTTTAATTATGTGTTTTAGAAGAAAAGTAGAGCTGAAGGGAAGCCTAGTCATTAACAAGGAGAATCTGAAGGAATCCTGCTGGGGAATGCTCCCCAAAACAAAGACCTGGGAAATAAATCTGTTCTTTGGAGTAAATTTTAATTTCCATTAAATTGGTCAGTTTATAGTACGGGACCAAAATATATTTCCAAAGCTGTTTTGATTGACAACCCGGATGAATAATTGCTGGGTCCTGCCCACCATTTCTCTCTCCAAGGAGAATTCTGACCAGCCTGGTCTCCTGAACCCCTCCTGCAGCCCTAAAATTCATCTACTCCAGCCTTCATACAATTGCCCTTATGTTAATTTCTGCTATGGGGAGAAATGACTCTTAGGTCTCAAAATGAATCTGGATCTGCTGAATGCAATTTGCAGGTCTCCATGTAATGTGGTCAGGCCTTGTAATGTCTTAATTGTCACATTTTTCTTCCTTCGTTCTAGAACTCAAACTAACAGACCCAGACCGTGACCCAAGAGGGCACATCTAGCGTTTTTATAGAATGTGGACTGGTCTGCCCTCTGCTCAACCCATGTTACATATACCTGTTTAGTGCCCTCTAGAATCTCAGGGGCAAGACGTGTGCTCTGGGGACATTTCTAAAACTCACTGATTCAACCAATAATGCCATTTCTTAAATTCAGTTTTTCTCTTGGTTGGTTTAAACGTTATATGATTAAACAAATTCAAAAGTCTGCATTCATTTTCACTCAGCGTTTTGGGGTTAGAATGAAATAATATCAATAAGATACTTCCAGTTTGAGGGGAAGATATTATTACCATCATTTTTTCCTCATTGTTGTTAAGGTAACCCTTGTGTTACCCAGCACACATATAGAATAGGGTATTCCCTTTAACCAAACATTATGGCTGGAAGAAAGCCACTGAATCTGGAATACAATCATTTTAAAAAAATAAAAACGTAGTGAATAATATGACACCAAACCTATACTAATTATTTATCTTTTTAGTATTCATACTTAACATAAATTGCAGACACTTTCAACTTCTCAAAGTCATCATTATGAGTGAAATTATTGTGCTTTGGATACGAGAAGGTGCCCGTTAACAGAGTGCTGGTAACAGAATGTCCAGGGGTGTGGCCCCTCTCACGATGCTGCTGTGTAGACTCGCACGGCAGCCAAAGTATAGCTTTGCAGGGGCTGTCAGCAGGAAATGGAGAAACCTCAACACCAGGTAAATTATTTAAGTACGCAGGTGACTAGCAGACTGCCTGACTCAAGCATGAATTCCACAGCTCAGAGAGGCACTTTCATGATATCCAATCTACCCTAACTCTGAAAAGAAAGGCGTTGTCTGTCTTTACTCCTTCCTGTGAGGAATCAGAAAAAGTAAGCAACCTAGGTTTCCAGACTTGACTTAAATCGGATTTGTTAGCGCAGCAAAGCGATCCCAGATAACATCAGGTAAGGCGTCAAAGACCCCTCTGACCCCTTCTGAGGGAAGGGCAGGAACTTCTGCCCTCAGCTCATGACCAAAGGAGGGGACCCCACCTGCCTTTGCCGCGAGGGAGGCTGTTCTGCCACAGCTTAGATCAGGCCCCATAAAAACACAGCCCAGGGCGTGCATGCTGGCAGGCACAGAACCGGCCCTCAGCATCAGTGCTTTACCTCGTTTCCATCATTACTTTACTTCCATTGAAACTCTGAGATGCAGTGTCAAGAGTTCCAGTAATAGATGCCTTACTTTTTATTGACTAGAAGAATTACACAGAGGGTCCTTTGTTTCAGAATAGCTCAAGGCAAAAGCAAGGGAAGACTCACTTCCCCAGATGGGCAGATCTTGTCCCCAGGCCAAAGTTTAACAGCCATGTAAGTGGACGTGCCCATCGTAAACCATTTTCCCTACTGGAGCGTGCATGCCCCCCTGTGCCACTTCCAAGATCCGTAACAAAGCAGTCCCTCCCAGGGCTGCCAGGCCTGTGGTCACCTGTTACCTCATGGCCCTGGCATTCTCTGTGCTGGCTGGCCTGGCCCCTCACAGATGCTGCTACAGCTGCCAACAGCTCCGGTCCACAGCTGTGACCAATCATTCATTCAGCAAAACGTGCTGAGCCATTACTGTGTGCTGCACAGTGGCCCAGATGTCCCTGGGGTCACCAATCACTTTGGGGCATGGAATGCCTTCCTACCTCTTTCCCTACCCTGTGGGCTTTGGGGTCAGAGGAACTGGGTTATAACCTGGGCTCCATCATTTATCAGCTTTGTGCTCACGGATGACTTTCTCTTCCTCCCAAGCCTTAGCTTCTCTGGGTATAAAGAATGTAATGTAAAAATGAAACAACGTAAAATGATGTCATATAGAAATTACTTAGCCCAGTGCCTAGAACATACTGTAAAAACGTTCTCAACTACAGCACTACTGACATTTAGGGAGGGATAACTCTTTGTTGTGGAGGCTGTCCTGTGCATCGTAAGGTGTTGAGCAGCATCCCTAGCCTTTATCCACTAGATGCCAGTAGCAGCCCCAGTTGTGACAACCAAAAATGTTTGCAGACATTGCCAAATGACCCTTGGGAGACAAAAGTTCTGGTTGAGAACCACTGCGTAAAAACTAAAAATAACAGTATCTGCTATTGCTATCATTATCTTTGTCATCATTGGCAATTGAGAAACTGCATACTTCGTGCATTCCACTGAATATGCAAAGTCTACTTACAGGTGAAAAAGCAGGTGGGATCCAGAAAAGTCAAAGAACTGAGCTTACCCTTACAATGATCCGTTCAGAGACGTGAGCAGACAACAGGTGGAACTGGTCTTGGTTAGCAGCATACAGTCCGACCACCAACATGAAGTACCTAGTTCAGAAATAGCAGACCAATGCCAACACATCAGGAAACAGAGACATAATGTATGCAATCGAATGCCACCCAACAGTTAATCAAGAGTGAATTCACCCAGATGGGTTCGCGTATTTAAAGAGTTTCTCTGCTGCTCTAAGTTGCCCCTCCTGCGAAACCAGAGAGGAGTTGATTCACTCGCTGCTGTTCTGGGTCTGCCCTTTGCCCGGCTTTGAGGGATGTGTGAGCTGTTTTGCAGGCCCAAAGCAGCCCTCACTGAGCAGACATCCTGCTGGGGGCCTGGGTTCAGCCCATCTGCCCTGGCCTGGTGCAGACCTTACTCTACTGCATTCCTGGGCCCTCAACACAGCACTGCTGCCGCACACTTGCACAACGAGAAGCCACCTTCCAGGTCCCCTTGTGCAGAGCCATCCAAGCCACACATCCTCGGCCATAATGCATGGTGACCCAGCCACACAGTCTCCTTCCGCCCTGATCTGCTCTTGGCCATGGAAACTGCACCTTTCACATCCTCTGGCCATGACTTTAGTCAAAGACCAGAACCCTCCCTTCCGATTGTTGTCAAGGCAACCTTCCTCACTGTGATTTTTTTTTTTTTTTGCAGTACGCGGGCCTCTCACTGCTGTGGCCTCTCCCGTTGCAGAGCACAGGCTCCGGACGCGCAGGCTCAGCGGCCATGGCTCACGGGCCCAGCCGCTCCGCGGCATGTGGGATCTTCCCAGACCAGGGCACGAACCCATGTGCCCTGCATCGGCAGGCGGACTCTCAACCACTGCGCCACCAGGGAAGCCCCTCACTGTGATTTTAATTGCTTCTTCATGTGTACCATTGATGAGACATTTTTAAGATAAGACTATTTCTTTTTGTTTTTTTATAAAGCATGATGCATTTTTAAAAAAAACTTTATCAGAGTATAGTTAATTTACAATGTTGTGTTAGTTTCAGGTGTACAGCAAAGTGAATCAGTTCTACATACACATATGTCCACTCTTTTTTAGATTCTTTTCCCATATAGGTCATTACAGCGTACTGAGTAGAGTTACCTGTGCTATATACAGTTAGGTCCTTATTAGACCATTTCTTGAAAGTCAAAATAAAAACTATCCCTATCAGAAAAGCTTTTGCTTTAAGAACTGCATTAAAAAAAAAAAAAAAAAAAAAAAAAAAAAAACTTCACCAACTTCTGTAACACTCTAAAGTCTCTAATCCCTGGAGGGCAAGAGTTCTCCCCTTTGTCTAAAGTCAGTCAGTAATAGTAGCAATTGTCATGATGGTGATGATTAGCCATCATCTACTGGGCTAAGCAGTTTATCTACATTATTTCACTTAGAACCCGGAAACAACCTTATTGGAGTAAAATATGGATATCGTCCCCATTTTACAGAATAGGAAACCTCAGAGAGGTCACCCAGCTAGTAAATGGCAGTATGAAATATTCAAACTCAATTCCCTCCAACTCCAAAACCTATGTTCTAAAACCAGTGGTTCTTAAACTTGCATGCATCAAATCACCTGGGAGCTTGTTAAAATATAGATTGCTGGACCCCACCCCTAGTTGTTGATCCCATAGGTTCTCGGTGAGGCCTGACAACTTGCATTTCTAATAAGTGTCCAGGTGATGCCATCTCTCCTAGTCCTGGGACCACATTATGAGAACCACAGGTATAACTCATTAATGCAAATTTATTTTCTTTTCAAAAAAATGCTACAGCAGAGCTGCAGGGCTCGGGTCATTAAACTAGTGGCCAGCACACAGAATTCTCAAGAAATGCAGTCAATCCTCAACCCTCGGCCAGCCTTGAGACATGAACATATGGTCCCTCTAGAGGATCATGGAGAGAATCAAGACAAGATGACCGGGCGCTGGGCAGGAGAGGAGGCATTGTGGGGAGTGAGGATGGAAGAAGAAAGATGTCTAAGGGTAAATGAGATGGGTCAACAAACGGAAATAGTCAGAGAAGGGAGGGAAGCAACTGAGGGAGGCCCGGCCTGCCGGCTGGTAGGACCAACAGGATCAGAGGGGCTGCTGGAGGGCCCTGGGCCATCAGGTAACATAACCAGCCAGCCTGAGGCATACACACCACGCCAGTACCTCTGGTCAGGGTTTGGCTTTCCCTTCTTTCTCATGTTATTTGCCGTGGTTTCGCTGAAGTGTAACCGGCCCAGCGTTACTTTGGTTACCTGGTCGGCCAACAGGTCGATTCTAAAACAACAAAAATATCGAGAGACTGTAAGAGAACACAAAGTCTTTGATCATATCGGACTCATTCTTAGCTTCTCAGGTATGTTCAGTCCCCTGCTCTCTCATCACACTGTGCAGGACACTGATTTTTAGTAAAGTACCCACAGCCTGGTCAGGAGTGGCTGCCAGGGAGTAATTCTTGAATAGTTAGAAACGTTCGTCCAGCAGCAGCTCAAGCCCGGAGTTTCGGACTCGTAAGGGTCGCACACTCCCACAGACGGATTCTTTGACCGCGACAACAGGAGAAAAGCTGTTTCACCTGTGCCACGGTTGCTAGAACACTCGCCTCCCGACTGAAGCGGTTCTTCTAGGCTCCTCATGAACTCCTTCGCATCTCCTTCACGTATCTGCCCTCTCCTGACCTGGCTGTGGAAGGCAGCGTGCTCCTGAGGAAGAGCACACACAGCCTCGTGGCGAGGGAGACCCAGATGTACCGGGCAAGAGCAGAGCTGTCTGTACTGCGGCTCCTGCTTGAGCTTCAGGCTGAGCTCCCGCTGGCCCGTCCAGGCTATAAGACCATCTTCTTCCCCCAAATAGGACTAACTCAGGGTCAAATCATCCCAGCCAAATCAGTCGAAAAGCAAATCCCATTCATTCTGTAGGGCAACCTCTTGCTTTACTGCCATATTGCTTTGGACCACCACATTGTTTTGAATAATCCCAGTCCTGTATGCTTTCTATTTTGGAACCCATTAGGCAATCTATCAACACTGCTTAAAAAAAAAAAAACATGAAAAAATGAATTGTAAGCACAGCATGGATCCAGAGCCTTGAAATCAATTCAATCAGCCTCACGCTGATTTAAATGAAAAATTAAAAGAAAGATCTAATCATAATCTATCTCCAGGAACCAAAGCTGTTAGCAAGGTTGTCAGTAATAAATGATCATATAAATAATGATGACCTTAAAGTGGAGCTTTTTATAAGACTTTTTTTGTGATTATTTCAATGGTTTTACCTGCTTTTGTTGATAAGCCTGTGTTCATAATATTAACACATTATTACTAATTTAGTTCCTACAGCAGAATTCATTTTAAATAAACAAAATAAATTTGGCAATAGGCCTTCTTCCCAAAACATTCACAAGGGAATTCAGAAAAGAAATTCTTACTTAACAGGATTGAAAATCTTTTTGCTTCTATCTGCTTGGGACTGTTCAATAGCAATTATCTGATTGGTGGCCTCTACCTGTGTAGAACAACAAAAAGTAATTAATAATTAATTTCTTTATTAATTAAAAAGTTCATTAGTAAATAATTTTCAAATACTTAAAGTTTCCCAAGGCATCATGTTAGGCACTTTGCAGGAGGGGCGAGTCGCTGAAGGGATGTCGGGCACCTTAAAGGAGTGCGTTATTGGTGAGGAAAGAAACAAATACCTGTAGAACTAAACAAAGAGAACACAAGACAACAGAGGATTTCAGGTAAACAGGGAATATAGAGTGGACTAGTAAAACACAGGAGCAAGGCAGCTCAAAGGATACATGTACTCATTCATTCATTCATTCATTCATTTTATAAATACTTGTTGAGCACCTGCTGTGCAGCAGGCATTGCTCTAGGCATTACAGATGAGAAGACGAGACTAACAGAAACCCCAGCCCTTGCAGAGCTTGCATTCTAATAAAAAGAAACAACAAAAAACAATAAAATAAATAAAATATAGGAATGACATTTATTCAGTAGTTGCTACAAACTCTTGTTATTAGTGAAGACAGTGGCAAGGGCCTGGTGAGATCTGCCCTATCATATATGGTTTGTAGGTATTTGCATAGTAACAGTCTTTCTGGAAAGCAACTGGGCCACCAACATCAAGTGTTTTTAAATACCGATCACATGTCCGATGTGCAACCCCTCTTTTGGAATTTATCCTCATACAAGGATGGATGTACCTGGATGTTCACTGCAGTTTTATCAATGACAATAAAAAATTGGAAATAAACAAAATTTACAATAATACAGGAATATGGTAGTATCTCGATATAATGGAAAACCGTATCATCTTTGTAAATAATATTTTATAGACTTCAATGAGATTATATAATGCCATTTTCACAGCATAATATTATTAATATGAGAGTAATTTTAATAATAGAAAACAATGAGGAAAAATTAGGCTACCAAGTGGTGGATCCCAAATATGAATGAATTTTACTCTTCTTCGTACTTTTCTATTATGTTCCATAATGTTCACAATGGACTCATATTAATTCCATACTCAGAAAAATACACTTCATTATTGTTTGCTTGTTGTTTTCTTTTGGTTTGGTGTGTTCAGCAGTAAAGCCCCACTTTGGGAGACTCAGTGCCTGAGCCCAGGTCAGAAAATAAATATGCAGGTAATGGATGTTCCTCACCCTAAGGAGCTGGATCTCAGGTAATAATGTAATAAATACGCGTTGATCACTCAGAAGTCATCCTACCTGCATTCTAATCCCAGCTCTATCAGTTAATATTTTGGATGAACTGTGTGACTTTACTGGGCCTGGTTTTCCCCTCTGTTAAACTGGAAAAGGGGGGGCATTGACTAGATTAGCTTGGCTTTTTTAAGTTAGAGGCCTCTTTGAGATTTCGGTGAAAACTACGAACTTGCTGCATGTGAAAATGCACCAGCATCAAAAATAATAAAATAATTACACTCAGCAAAAGAAGTGCAAGATCTATACACTAAAAGACTTTAAAACTGTAGTTTGAAGTGAGGTTCTGCCAGATTCTGAGCCCAGGCTTAAGAAATTGGCAGCTTTCATTTCCTGTGCCTTGAAGCCTTTATTCTTAGAAGCCCTTCACCATGCTGTGAGGAAGCACAAGCTGTCCCACAGAGAAATCTACATGGAGAAGAGCCAAGGCCTCCCAGCTACAGCCCCCTGTGAGCTCCTGGCTGATGGCCAGCACAGACTTGACAGACATGTGAGTGAGCCATCTTGGAAGCTGGATCTAGGCCCAGATGAGCTGCCCCAGCTGATGACTCCTGAGCAGAGATGAGCTGTCAGAGCCAAGCCCTGACCAAGTTACAGATATGTGACCCAAATCAATGACTGATTATTTTCAGTTGCCAAGTTTGGGGATAGATTGTTATGCAGCAACAGACAACTGGAACACTTAGTAAATGCTGGCTGAATTAAACTGAACTAAATAAAAGACTTACCTTAATCCCAAAAGCTTTCAAGTAGAACATTTCTATTGGCTTTGGACCCATTTGGGTTTTGACAAATTTTGGGCTTCCCCAAACTTGGATGTGGATGGTGATCTGAAAGTGGTTCTTCTTTTGGCAAACAAAAGCTTCATCTGCTGGTGAAAAATTAAATCCTTTGTCTGTAACAACTCGATAGCCTATGTCAGGTCTATGAAAAGTGGAAGCAAGAAACCGGTTTTACAAATATTTTCTACACATTTTCTTTCATGAACAATATTAATGATACAACCATTTCTGGAAAATATATTGTGGAAAGTACCTGTTGCTATATTTAATCAATTTCGTTAATTTTCACCAAGGAAATGAAAATAGTATTTCGGAGTACAGCTGGCTCTCTCCCAGCTTTTTATGTTCACGAGGAAGAAGCACAATTCCTGCCAAATGGAAGCATTGTTTCCTCAGCCTGCCTTTTCCCTTCGTGCTCCCTAGACTTCTAATTTGACTCCACTGTACAATAGAAAGATGTAGGCTAGAAGTTGAGAAGTTAGTACATTAATCAGACATATGAAATATCTGGGATAGAATTCATCTCTTTCCTCCTTAAAAAAAATATCTCTAATTTCATCAGCAACACCACACTCAAACGAATGAATGAATGCATATCACTCAGATGAATGAATGTTCAGCCTCCTGGCAGTCATATGAAAAAAGCAGACTGGTCAGAACTACCAGCAATAGCTTTAAACCAGAGTAACCAGAGCCAGTCAGACTACTGATTGTAAACATGTTTTCACTAAAGTATGGTCATTTCCTTTTTATCTTCCTGATCTGATAATAGCACTGAATACCTACTATGCTGTTTACTCCTGTAAGAAAAAAAAAATGGGATGATGGTGGGATGGCTGATCAGACTCTTGCTTTATTTGTTTTATCAAATCATTTTCAATAGCAATGCTTTGTGTATTATATGTTTATTTAAATACTTTTAAATGTTAGTAAAAATAAAACCTATTAAACATGTAACATTATCAAGTAGAGAAGAAAATATAAAAGTTGAAAACTCCTTTGGTAATTTTTTCCATATGCGTTATAGATATGGAACATATCTTGATGGTTTTTAATGCATCAAGTTTCCTAAATGTTCCTCAGGAAGGGAGCTCCTTCCTCAGATAACACACAGAGGAGGGCAGTACTTAACTGCTTTGCTAGCTCTCGGTCACTCTGTGGATCTTTGCTTCCTGGGATCTCAATTTGGATGGCTGCCATTTAATGAACAACATAGAGTTTCTAAATTTTCCTCTAATTTCAGAGACAGAAAATATGAATGGGTCTCCTGGGAAAAGAGTGTTTGTGTTCTTTGCAAGTTAAGCATCTCACCAATGGATCAACTCACTAGGTCACTGATTACCCTCAAGAAGCTGATCAAAGGCCCGACAACCACAGTGCCCACCAGCAGCAAAGGCAAAGACCACTGAATGAAGGATTTGATAAAGACCACATGTCTTATGCCATCTGGGAACTTCATACTGACTCAGGTTTCTAGAACTAATCTGTAATTTGCTTGTGGAAAGGCTGGATGCATTGAATTGTATACATTTTACTACAGAGGGTAGTAAGAACTCTCTTGGTTGAGAAAAATAAAAGGAAATATCTTTCTGTGATCTTCCATGTTTCACTGTCAAAAACTCTAAGGAAAGAAGGTAAGATTTGTAGCTCATATATGAGCATTAGCCCGAAACTGAGGGACAGCTGTAAGCAGAAACTGAATCAACACACACAGTTGAAGAGTATTCTGAATCTTAAACACAAATCTCTGGTTATAGAAACTATTCTACCTACCTAAGAGTAGCAATTCTGTTTTTGACATCAAAAGTTAATTATAAAGTCAACTAAACTGGCCTTTTTAAAGCTCTTTTTAACACATGTTGTAAATATCACTCCCCCCAAAAAAAGATGTAAGAAAATTTTAATCCCCTAACTTTATTGCTTTTAGGTTATTTAGGAAAATGACATTTTTGTAACAAGTTAGACATAATAATCTAAGAAGAGACAAGTGATTTTCTGTCTCAATGATGTGAGTAGTGAATTCAAGATGGCCTGAGTTCTAATCCAGAAGAATACTGCCTTCCTTTTTTGCTTAAGAAAAGTGAATTACGGCTAAGCCTTCAAAATAAATCTGCCTCTACACCTCTGAGTTGATACTACTTGTGTTCTCCTTTTTTTCCAGATCAGTGGAGCATAGATTGGCTGTCCAAATAAACTTAAAAAACCTACTCGAGTAAGAAGAGAGATAAATGTTGCCTTGAAAACTTGATCAACTCAAATACATACAGACTAGGAAGCATTATAGGCTTCAATTAAAATACTGTGCATATGTGTGACAGTTTCATACCTTGGTACTCGTACTTAGGATAGAATATGGAAGAACTGCCAAAAACTCATCAAATGAAGGCTGACTCAAAACCAAGCTCTATGGATCCTTCCTTTCTCTTTCTATTGCACACAGTGACAAAGATACAAGTTGTGACATTTCAATGAAACAAGTAGCAACTTGCTTCTTTTTGTCTCCTATTAAACATACCAACACCCAAAGTCTGTTTAACTCCTTAGATTTTAGGGAAAAGATTTCTTCTGTCTAGTTCATCCAACATAAAAGTCCTAGTGATAAGTTTTGCTCTTAATGAAGCTATATTTGAGTTTGGAAAATACCCTGAAGACCCTCAAGTTTGTAGCCCAGCGTTCCTCATTTCATATTATGTTTATTAATTGAAAATCCTATTCTTTAACCATTAACACGCTTCAGTGTTTCAAGAAGGCATTTGTAATCTATGAAAATTCTAGAAGAGTTGGGTAGGTAAATTATATCCTAAGGAATAAAGAGAAGGCTTGAAGGATGTTTAAGAGCAATAATGCATAAGTCCACATTTATGTCTCGAAACTATAATGGCATAAGAATAGGATGAAAATTTTCCAGTTTAAGGATATTTTGTATGGTTTGATTTCAGTCTCTTAATATAAAGCCACCATCAACTGTGATTGCTGCAGGCTGTATTGACAATAAATTGACAATACTGATTTGCAGCGTAGATGTTGGGGCAGCTAACAATTTAATGTGGCCCCCCAAAACTATTCTATGGAATTTTTAACTAACTGCAGGATTAAATGTTAATGATTTGGGAAATCTCCATTTTCCAGCTTTTAGTTTAAACTGGGCATGTGATCTCAGAAAGATTCCCTCTTCCTCCATCATTTAGTGGGTAAATTATGAGTTAGAATTACAGGTCTCGATTCCTGAAGGCCAGAAACCCAACTATTTATTGTTAAAATGCAAAATATAAGGAGTAAGACACACTTTCTGACTGATGCATCCCATTTGATCAGGGGTGGCATCCAAGCTCAAATACTTGGCTTTAGTTTTGAGAGTCAGCACTGCCTTTCTCCCCTCATTCTCCAGCCAAGCACAGGGTTCCTAAGGCCACTTACAGTTTTTCATATTGACTGTTTAATAAACTATGCCAAGGAACGCTTCGGTATGGCTGCCACTTCAAAGCAGGAGAGCACTGGTCCACAGGCAGCATGTTCTGTCTCTCACTGTCGTGGTCTTGCACTTCGCTGCTGTGACTCCTACTTGTCACTGCAAAGAAATCAGTGCATTAAATCTTTCCTCCGAGGCTGTTTTTCCTAGACTCACAGACAGCTGCGTGGAGCTAATGCATAGGCCATGTATGAGGCAGAGGGACCGTGTGGGGAGCGACAAGTGTTGGGAGGCAGGGGGCATGTGGCTGGCCTTGTTTCCTCATCTGTAAGATGAGCAGCTTGGGGTCAGTGATTCTAAGGTGCCATGGCAAGCACTTGTCAGAAACTTTTCCCTCAGTATCTATCTACCCTATTTCTGTCATGGCGTCTCCTCACTCCCAGTTTGTGTGACTCAGGTGAAGTCCACTCCCAGCCTGAGGAGGGTAGGGGACGCAGGATTGATCAAACTACAGCATTCACTATTTGCATCAGTAATTGCACCAGGTAGACACATGGCCTAATTCAATCCAAGCAAAGTGGATCTCAGCACGTTAGGGAAGACGGGTTCAAAGATGCTGATTCTTTTCCATGAGGTTTGAACCTATAAGTCACATCCCCAAGAGCTGCTGGCACCATTTTGGGACATGAGGGAAAAGCCTGTCTGGGAATGAAGCCAGGACAGCGGAAGGCAGAGTTGAGAGTGAAGGGCACCCAGTCCTGATGGCATGATTTGAGTTCTGGGATCCACTCCTAAATCTTGGGTTACAGGAGCCAGTAAAGCCCCTCATTTTGATTTTTTGTTTGTTTTGTTTTTGCTTAAGGCAGTTTGAGGGTTTTTGTTTTTTGTTTTGTCCTTTTTTTCTTTGTTTTTGTTAATTGCAACCAATACGCTCTAATCTATTATAGGTCCCTTGTGGCACCAAGATTCTGTGGTCTCTACTTTTTGAACTTAGATGAGTTATTTATTCACTTAGCGTCTGAATTCCCTCAGCGGCAAAATGGAAATTGAAACAGGTGTCCTGCCCATCTTGCCACATCACACAGCAGAGAGAATATCGTAATACAAGCAAAAGGACTTTCAAAGCTAATACCAAGATAAAGTAACAGAATTTCTTGTTAGAAGGTAGTATTAACTATATGAAATTGCTACTTTTGTATTCAAAAATGGTCCAATAACAGCAATTTCACAAGTGCAAGCCACTATTTTTGCATAATCCTTGCAAGTTGTTTGTCTAATTTGAGTTTGTCTAATTGTACCAAATGGTACAATTCAACCGCAGTAGTTTATGTAAATTCCATTAGGATGTTTGCTGTTACCCTTTTCTGTGAGCTCCCCTACCTTTACTCATGCCTGGTATCAGGAGTGAAAGGGAAATAGTGTGTGTACATAAGATCAGGTGTCGGCTGTAAGCAACAACACGGGATATGACACCGGCTTCTATACAGCATGTGCACTTAGCCCACAGCTTGGAAAATGCAGGGGCATGTGTCTGGTTTTTCCTTCACTCACCTAGCTTTCTTTCTTTATACTTTTATTGAGGACTTCTTAAGTAAACAGCAGAGCTGCCTCAGGTTACTTTGGGTCCCAAATGTCACAGAAATTGTGTTTTTCTCGGGGTATCACTATTTCCTGTCACCTAAGCAGAACATCTGTTTTGGGGGTTTTGTAAACAACCGTTTTGGAAAAGGATTTTCTGAAAATCCTGAAAAACTTTTTCCCAGCTAAGAATACAGGAGGTCAGGGACTTCCCTGGCGGTCCAGTGGGTAAGATTCTGCGCTCCCAATGCAGGGGGCCCGGGTTCAATCCCTGGTCAGGGAACTAGATCCCACACGCATGCCACAACTAAGAAGCCCGCGTGCCGCAACTAAAAAAAGATCCTGTGTGCGGTTACTAAGACCCGGCGCAGCCAAAATAAAATAAAAAGGATACAGGAGGTCAGCAATGCAAGTAGCTCTTCATGCCCTCACTCCTCCAAAAGTTACCTGGCTCAAAAGCTTTTTAAAACAAACAAAAAACCTTCCATGGTTTGCCTACTTATACCAAGTTCAGAGAAAGGGAGAAACTAGTTCTTCCATCTTTCCTTCCTCCCTCCTCCAGCGGAGAGAGGATAAAGGAAGTTCAGGAGCTTGGAGTTTGCAATCAGACAGAACTGGGTTTGAATCACAACTCTACATGTACTGGCTACACAATTAGGAAAATGGTCTCATGTCTCTAGGCTTCAGTTTCTTCACCTGCAAAATGTGAGTAACAATATGATGCCTCCCAGGACTGTTGAAGGAATTCAGTGAGTCATGTCGGTAAGTGCTTAGCACAGTGTCTGCCACCAGTAAGAGTTTAAACAATGGTGCCTTTGGTTAGTATTAGCGGCAGTGTCATTATCACACGTATCTGTTTCAACTCAGGTGACTCAGTTACTCCTAACAAGCCTTGGCAAGTACTTCTGTTCTTGGCCTCCACAGTAACTCTATCTAATGTGAAATAATTAATGTCATGGGCCTGAGTGAATACCAGCTAACTGGGACCCCTTCCTACTCAAGTATGGCAGTAAGGCGCCAGGGGAATCAACCAAAGGTCAGCGCCACTCCTCCAAGTGCTGGTAGGGAGGGTGGGCAGTGGGTAGGGGACATTGTCCTCAAGGATAAAGGTATTTCCAGACCTTTCCCAGCACAGCAGCAAGATTTTCGGGGCAGCCATTCCATAGGACTGACATAGTCCTGGCTTCCCTGGAGCTAGCTATCAGCTGGTGAGCCCCAGGGATGGCAATCTGGGACCTCAAGATTAATGATAATAATAATGATATCTACTGGTCCTGTGTGCTTTCTGTGCTGCAGGCACTGTCCCAGACACTTGGCATAGTTTCTCATCAACTCGTTAACTCATCTTCAAGGTAAGGATCCCTTTTTTTTCAATAAACGTTCATTATTAAACTATAATATATACGAAGGAGAGTACACAGATCATTAGTACACAATTTGATACTTTCTTATAAAATGAATTATACTAGGTAACTACCACTAGATCAAGAAATAGGACACTTCCAGCACTCTAGAAGAAGCGCTCATGCCCTTTTCTGGTCACTACTTTCTCCTGCCCAGGAATAATCACTATTCTGAAATCCAAACCATAGAGGAGTTTATAGAAATGGTATAATATGATATGTACTCTTATGTGTTGGCTTCTTTTGCCCAACATCATGTTTATGAGATTCACTCATTGTTGTTGCAAATGGTAGTAGTTTGTTCGTTTTCATTGCTGTATAGTACTCCACTACATGAATATACTACAGTTTATCCTTGATGGCCATTTAGGTTATTTTAAGTTTATGGTTATTACAACTAGTGCTGCTATGAATATTTGGGGGGATGTCTTTTAGTGGGCATGTGTATACACTTCTGTTAGGTATATTCCTAGGTGGGGAATCACTGGGTCATTGGATATGTTTTAGTAGATGCAGCCAAACAGATTTATAAAGTGGTTACAAGGTAAGGATTCTTAATCCCATTTAACAAATGTGGAAACTGGGGTTCAAAGACCTGAAATAACTAGTCCAGTGTCACAGCTGTTATGTGGAAGAGATGGGATTCAAACCTTCTCTTCTCTTCATGCTACAGTGAGGATTTCTTGAGAAAATGTAACAGAAGAGAGAAACAGAAGTATGAAGGTAGCAAACTGCCCAAGTCCCAACTTTCTGGAGGAAATTCACAGCTTGCATTTGAATGTCTTTCAAAATATTTTCTTATACGTTACTTTTTTTAAAAGTCTTGGAAATGGGTGAAGTAGAAATTGTGATTCTCATTTGATAATCAAGAAAAGTCAGGCTTGAAAAGTCCCCGATTACTGGAGACATGAGGCTTTTCCTGACTCTACAGTGTGACTTCAGCCCAGGCACCTCTCACTGTGGACCAAAAGCTACGACTCTGGGGCTGAAAAACCCTCATGCATTGGAAGTTCAAACCATATGAAGCTATGAGCCCTCTTTTATTTAGAGTTAGGATCAGGTAGACCAGGAACCCTCTTGTATTTGGGGTCCAGACCATGGGGGGACAGGAACCAGCTAGCTGGCAGGAGCCTGCCCAGCAGCTACATTCTCTCTAGGCAAGATTTTACATTTGCCCCCAGCAACCCAGTAATTCTACATTGTGATCCTTATAAAAGGGATTCTTGGCATCCTTGTCCAAAGTGAACTGCTGGGGAAAAGGTCACTGGAAAAGTCTTACTCATTGATTTAGAACATCTTCCCCCATCAAAATCCGGCCCATAAGACTAGCCCCTCCTTCCACTACCCATTTCCCCAGGACCTTTATAAAACCCTTGGCCTCTGCAACATCAAATACGAGTTCTCCACTGGAAAACTTCTGCTGAAAACATGGCATTTGGATTGTTTTTTTTTTTTTTTTTTTTAATTCCCCTGGGAACCTGCTCATTTTTCATTCTGGAACTGTTGTCTGGAGCCAGTTATCTTTAGGTGGCTTTTCAGTGACCTTTGAATAGGATTTAAACAAGGGATGCAAGATTTCCTATCTGTTGGAACATTTCAGTTACTTTTCTATGGCTGTTCTCAATGCCCTCTCTAGGGACAGGCCACAGAACATCCTCACAGGATGGAGCTTAACTCTGAAATAGCCAGGAGAATTTGAGGAGCAATCTGGTTTGATGAGAAAACTCTTGGAAGGTTTGGGTGACTTGCCCAGTACTCTCAGGGAGCTGTTGCATCTGTGGGAGAGTGAACAGATGGGTCCCTCATCTGGCTAGAAATTTACCCAGCTTTCTGTATGTGAGAAGCATAAAGAAGCTGCAGGCAGGATGCAGGGATACCTGAAGAAATTAGAGTAACCATGCACAGGAAGGTGGATGGAGAGCTCCACATTATCCAGAAACAAGGCTTGAATTAGCATTTTGCGTTTCTAAGGTTGAATAAGAAAAGTCAAGCAGCTGCCGGCCATGGTGGATCCATGCAAAAGATAAGAAGGCAGTAGAGGTTTGGTTTATACAATGGCTGCATGCCCGGTGCAGTGCTACCACAGCATGCCCAGGGGGTGACGATCTGTGGGACAAGGCCACGTGAAGTCATTGTCCACTGAAGGACCCTCACAGCCCATGATGGAGCTGAGGCCAGACGTCCCTGAAAGGACCAGCAGGCTCCACAGGACACAGAGGGCCAGCTCTCATCGTGTGGCTGTGAAGGGCAAAGGCAGCAACCGGAGCAGGGGAGAAAGCCACGGGCACCTCCTGTCCAGGCAGCATAAACCCCTGGAGTGTAGGGACAACAGAGGGAGGGGAGCCTCGAGAGGGAAACCTTGGATCCTTGCCAAGCTGATGCCTGGGAGTAAAAGAGATATGACTTGGTACCCTGTATTTGGGGCACTATTCTCACTGCCTACATTAAGTATTTATAGTGGCTAATAGCACTGGCACGGAGGATTCTCCTTTCCCCTAACAAGTGTCACAGCGTTTACTCTGGAGATTCAGAAGTTCAAGCCTTCAGGCTCAGAAGCCTCAGTTTGCTCTCAACTTGATCAGGTCTCTAAGCTCAAAACATGATATGTCAATGAGGGGGGCTGACCACTTGGGCATCGTATAATGCTGCTGAAAGACTTTTAAAATGATTTTCCAGAATTTCAAAGATCTACTGGGAACTTGCTAATTGGAAGCAAGTGCTAGGGAAGCTCAACTTTCTACCTTCCTGCTGCCCTGGAGAAATCCTCTAAAGCAGGGTTCCCCAGCCCCTGGGCTGCGGACCGGTAAGGTCCACGGCCTGTTAGGGATCAGGCCGCACAGCAGGAGGTGAGCGGCGGGCGTGTGATCAAAGCTTCAACTGCGGCTCCCCATCGCTCACATGAGCACCTGAACCATCATCCCCACCCGCCATGCATGGAAAAACTGTCTTCCACGAAACCGGTCCCTGGTGCCAGAAGGGTTGGGGACCGCTGCTCTAAAGTCCTGCTTCTCCGAGTCCCTCCCATGAGCCAGCAGCATGGGCGTCGCCTGGGAGCTTGTTAGGAATGCAGGATCTCAGCCCCCACCTCAGGCGTACCGAACCAGAATCTGCACTTTACCAAGATCCCCACGTTACACATGTGCACGTCTGAGTGGAGAAGGACTGAGCTGAACGAAGCAACGAGCACACCAGCGGGCTCCTGTAGGTGCTGCCACACGGCACGGCTTCCCCAGGCCTGGAGCCTTGGTCCTCTGAGACACAATTGCCCCTAAAACTGAAGGGACCAGCATCTCATCTCCACCAGAGAGACAATGGCATCTCTTCCCAGGAGCACCCGTAGGACCCTACCTAACACTGCATGAAACATTATGTCAAGAGGGAAGAAATAAATTCCCAGAGTCTATCATTGCCCTTCTATGAGAGAGAAACTAATTTTGTAGGGCTACTGCAAGGCTGGGAAAAATCCATGATTTAATGGCAGTGACAGGCCCCGGATTGGCTCACTTGGTCTGGAGTGGTGGGCCCACACGTGACAGTCCCCGGAGTCTTCCAGCGCCTGTGTGCACTTTCTCTTCTTGGTCGGTGGCAATGAGGGTCTAAAATTAAGAACCCAAAATAAGGTTAGGATTCTTCTTTTCTCTCCAAGTTAATCAAATTTAATTTCCCAGGACTCTGCTCTGGGCCTCTTCCTAAGACTAATTCTAGTTAGTTAAGGTTCCTTGAGTCCTACTAGTCTGCAACACCAGGTGGATACATGGAGTGGACGGGCAAGCTCCTATTCTATGAGCCCTACTAGTCTGAAACTTAGTTTTTCACTCTCCAGTGGATCTGGGATTCACCTATTTGAAAAATAAACTGACAACATTTCCAAAGGCAGAGGACTCATTGAGACAAAGACAGAAGATACTTAAAATTTAAGGGTATATTTTATACCTGAAAATGTTTTTCACATAGAATTTTATCACAGTTTTTGATGGCCTTTACTCTTTTTGCCATCCTCTAGATCCAGAAGGAGGAACGAAAGAGAGGGAAGGCGGAGAGGAAGGGAAAGAGAAGAAAAGAATATTAAGACAGTTGACAGATATTTTTCAGAGAGCTCATTCACAAATCACTTGAGTGGTCTAGTTGAGGCTGCAAATGCAAACAGTGCTTTCTCCAGCACCCAGAATCTCCCTATACATTTCTGACATTTTAGCTTTCCACTGAATGAGGGCCTTGGGTTCAGTGGATTGTTGATTAAAAGTTGGTTTGAAGCCAAGGGCACTGGGGGTCTGATATATGTCTCAACACTGCCATCTCCTGGAGAGGACTCCACAGTTCACTCTTTACCAGCACTGCAGGGTAGAGGGGCTGGCTGGTCTTTCATAACTAAATATCTTGCCCTTTACCCAGGACTGTGGCACAGAGGCTGCGGATGGTAAGAACAACCAGTTTCCAGATGGGAGGACACAGACTGGTCCAGAGGGGTCCTGAGATGACGGGCGTCTGGGTAGCAGTTGTGAAAGGCACTGTGGGAATGTGCAGAGTCGCTCATTTCAGACGAGCCCTGCGGCAGGTGTGCAGGCAGCATCCCAGGAGCAGCTGCCGAGAGGAGGAAAGCAGCTGGCATCCCCCCAGCGGCAGGTGTCAGAGTCGGGCAGCACGCACCTGGGGAAACACACAAGTGAGAAAGGCCCCTCTTTCTCACCATGCAGAGTCCAAAAAGAAGAGAAGCAAGTGACAGACGGGCGGGAGGGAGGTGGGTCCCACTCACCTTTGACCTGTGGAGGAGAGCAGGAGTCTGACGCAGAATAGGGTGGGGTATCTGGGAGCTGGCGTTGCCTGAGGATTAGAGACATGCATTCCTTTTGTTTGTAACTTTTTCCATCGTTATATATTTTTTTCACAAACTGGTAGCAGCCCTCTGTGTACAGCACCCCTAGGGAGGGTTCCAGGTGCTCCTGGGGGCCAAAGCCCACCAGAACATGCCCAGTGTCATGTTGAGTGAGCTCTGAATCAAACAGACCCGGGTTTGAGTCCCAGCTCTTCCACTTCCTAGCTGTGTATCCATGAACAAGTACTTAACCTCTTCAGGCCTCCACTCCCTCACCTATAAAATGGGAATAATCATTATGCCTTCCTCATAGCATCATAGTGAAAATTACATGAGATACTGTGTGTAAAGCCCGTAACATACATCCCCAAACACAGTGAGTGCTCAACAAAGCTTAATTAACATTACTGTGTCTTCTTAACATTCTCAAAGCACTTAGGCCAGAGAGATGGTTGGGCTAAAGCAGTATAAAATGTCACCACTAAAGCAACGGTTTTCCACCTGTGCTCTGGGGAATCTCCAAGCTCTTGGAAGGAGCTCAGGTGTTTTACAAAAGAAAAATTTTAAATGCCTGGGGGAAATATTTTATAACTTTTTTCTGTTTTATATATTGAGGTGCAAGTAAAATTTCATTTTAAAAAATGAGTACCATCACTAAGAAAAGTGTGAAAATGTCTGTTCAAAAAAACCCTACCTTTTCTGTTCGAAAAGTTTCTTATGGCTCAGAAACTCTGTGGTTCTAAGTTATATATAATCACCACCATCCTCCACTTGATCCTCTTGCTAGAGAGTAAGCTATCATATTTTTCTTGCTTCATTAAGATTTCAATATCATGCAATGAAGAGAGAAATCTGTTTTTATTATTTACTAGAAAACTTATGCTTTCTCCTCAAATTGGTCCTTTATAGTTTATTCACTTTTTATTAATAAGGGAATAGAAAACATACATTTCCCTTCCTCCAAAAACTCCACCGAAAAAACTCCGCCGAAATGAAACTCCAAAAACTCCACCGAAATAAAAGTAAAGGAATAAAGAGGCATAAACAGAAAAAGACATATGTGAATAGAGACTACAACAGACCATATTTCAGTAACAGACAGAAATAGGATGGATGGTAACTGAATTAGCAGAAGGGAAAAGCTGCCTGGGGATGGTAGAGGGGATGTAGGAACCAACAAGACATTGTCCAATTTGAAAACAACTCCAGAAAAGACCAAGATATTGGCATCACCAGCAGTTTCTGAATTCAGGGGTAAGGTAGAGCTAAAAGTGAAAGAATTGATTGACAGTTTAATTAAAGAACAGCTGGACCCTTAGATCAACTTCTCCCACCTATACGTATAGTCTGGCAACTTCCCAACAGAAATTGGAAAGCTTTATTCTCTGGAGAAACAGATCCAGGGAGATTGTAAAGCTACTGGGTGAAAAATGGAAGGACTCATTGAGCACATCCAGGTGAACAAAACTCCCAAGATTCGGTGAAGGATTTATAGAGCTCATGGTTGGATCCATACATGAGCTCTCCCTTCCACCTTGAGATGATCCTTACTGAAAAAGAACACATTGTTCCTAAACCAGAAGAAGAGGTTGCACAGAAGAAAAGACATCCTAGAAGAGACTGAAGAAACAAAAACTTAGGGCCCGGGAACAAATGCTGCAAACAAATAAACGCAAATAAAAGCAGAGAAAAAAAAAACTCAAGAAAGAAAATATAATCTTAGTAAATTATATGTGAACACACAGTGATAGTAATGTAATCCCTGAATATAAACCTAACCAAAAATTCTTATACAATTTTATGATATTGGGAGGCTGGGGATAGAAGTGGGTATCGGATATGATATAAGAAAGTTAAATCCTCCTGGAAGATGATAGTAAGTTCTTAAGATGTATAAAGCAAGAACAGCAATATAAAACATTATTCACATAAAAGGTGGCTGAAACATCCAAAAGAGTTGGAAAGTAACTGCCTCTGGGAGAGCCAAACTTGGGGACATGGGGAGGAGTGGGGCAAAGGATTACTGGTTTTCATTATAAGCCATATATATGGCACCATTTAACTTCGTATCACTCTACATGTATAAATCTACAAACGAGGACTTCCCTGGTGGCACAGTGGTTAAGAATCCGCCTGCCAATTCAGGGGACACGGGTTTGATCCCTGGTCCAGGAAGATCCCACATGCCGTGGAGCAATTAAGCCCGTGTGCCACAACTACTGAGCCTGCGCACCACAACTACTGAAGCCCGCACACCTAGAGCCTGTGCTCCAGAGCAAGAGAAGCCACCGCAATGAGAAGCCCGCGCACCGCAACGAAAAGTAGCCCCTGCTCGCCGCAACTAGAGAAAGCCTGCACGCAGCAACGAAGACCCAATGCAGCCAAAAATAAATTAATTGTTTTAAAATTTACAAATTAAATTTTGTGATTGACTCTGTGATCTCACAATTCCACATTCAAGGTTCAAGGCAGTTGTTTACTTTCCTTTATATTTGCGGCACCACTGAATTCAATAACGTTAATGAAAACTGAAAATCACAAGCAAATTATCAATACACTCGAGAAATATGGCATGGCACATCACAGACTGGAATGCATGCTCACCCAGCAGGTCCTTGTGGAGAACCAAAGGTCCCTGTGTTGAGTAGCAGGAACATGTGTTGGCGGTTTTAAAATGCGAATTTAAAAGTTTTAATACGTTCCTTACAGTTTACTCTCCCTTCCCAAACTCACTCTGGCTACTCCTTTAGTTCATTGCATTTCATGTTCAATGCATTTTACTGGATTGGGAGAAATTTTGCATTCCTTTTCAGAAAATTTCACGTAAGATTTAAGGATAGCTACCTTCAAAACTAAGCAACTTGTTTAAAACAAGGGCAATGATTAACTTTAAGAAAAACACTGTTGTCTGAGACTGTTTCTAAGCAGTTAACTCCTCCCTACTCACAATCATGATGTCAGCAATGCACATTAGACTGTTTTGGGCCTTCCGTGCTCTGAATTTTCCTATTATGCTGAAGGGATTTCCATGAAGGGACCTAGAAATTGACAGAACCATTGGTCACTCCTTGAGGGGCTGTCTCTATCTCTGCCTTCTACAGGAAATGGTTATAAAAATCAAGAAATCCTTATAAAATGAATAATTTGCTTTCTAAATCCCTTCCTCTCAGACACATAACTTGCTTTTGTTTTTTGGAGGGTGAATGGCAAAGTGTGGTCTCCTGGGGGTTGAATGCCATGCAAACCAAAAGGAGTGCAAAATAGACTTTTCTCTCCAGCTGGCTGAGGTTAGCACATCCATGACATCTGCATGCTGCCACCAAAGCAGCCAGGATTTCTTTCAGATTGCAGCCAGGCTTGATCAAGCATTTATTGAGTGCCTAGTACGTGCTCATAACTCTACTACAGGACTGCAGGACTCACAGTATTAAGACACAGGGCTTCCCGTGAACACCCATCTGGGACTATTCACAATTCAACAGTCCAATCCTCGGTTTTCTCCAATGACTCCCCCAGGGTCTTCACATACAAATTACACCTTCTCTAAAGCTCTACTGCACATTGATATCAACTCAGCACACTGCCTGGTACAGAGTTATTACTTAGTAAGTATGAATTACTGCTTTTTACCTGACATATGGCCATAAATATGTTATTTATATAAATTCATATATCAAGAGAGGGCATTCCTGACCACCAATCTAACATGGTAGCCTTCTCCCACCCCTCACTTTCTACTCCCCTGCCTTTCATTTATTTTTCTTCATCTTTTTACTGAATGACTTTATACTATACAGCATTGTCTTTCTCTTCCCACTGGAGTCGCATCACAACAACGGAGCACCAAGAGTGAAGGGATGGGAATGGCTCTCCCCAGGAGCAGGTGATAAGGAAATGCATTGCCTGCTGAGAACCTAAAAACAATACTCAAATCCACAGAAAGTCAATCTGCTCTTTATCATTATTACCACACACCACCAACCCAAAGAAAAATGCCTGGGCGCCCTGCAGGGCAGACCGTTTTCCACCACATTGCCCTTGGTAAACTATTAGCAGGAACTTCATCTGTTTTGTTCACTGTTGTACTCCATCACCCAATTAAGCATAAAAGTAGTTGTTACTGAAAGTATTTTCTCCAGCTTTTCATGTGTATGAGTCATGTCCTCCCACGCAGACATTCACTTAAGAGCATGTCTTAATACTGTGTGTGTGTCTGTGTGTGTGTGTGTGTGTGTGTGTGTGTGTGTATCTCCTGCATACTGCCCGCTGGTGAGCACGTAGTAGGCACTTGATAAATACTTGACCAAGCTTGCATAGGGTTTGTACCCACCACCTGGAAGTTGGGATGGGAAAGGGCCTTGGCAGAAATGTCATCAGTGAATAAAGTAGCCCAAGAAAATCATTTCATGACAGGGCAATGGAAGCAAGAAAAGCAAGTTGCCACCCCTCCCCTTCGGCTCTATCTTGGCAAACTGCAAGAACCCTGACCCTCCCTCTTACCACTCTCCCCTGCTGCTTTAGAAATAGACAACCTTTATGGAGGACCTACTCTGGTCCAGGCACTGAGCTAACCCTTGCAGGTGTTGCTTCATCTAATCTCTGCTACCACCATGTGAAAAGGTACTATTACTGCCCCTACACCACAGGCAATGAAACCGAGGCTTGATGAGGTTAAGTAACATACCCCAGATTATTCATCTGGCATCTAGTCAAACTGGAGTAAAGTGATCTATCACCAGAGTTCATGCTCTAAAGAACACAATGTTTTCAATACAGATATTTAAATATCCTAATCAAATGAATTACTATGTTATTTCATTTTCTACAAAATCTTTAGAATCTAGAAGTCACTGGTAATGTTTGTGCCCAGGATTCTGTTTACCTTTTCTCCTGCTGCATCCATTTGAACCCAGAAATCAAACCGGTCAATGAACTGAGCCTTTAACAAGCTCATCTCATAGAATTATGTGGATTACCTCACTCCCTTTTGCAACATCACGGTAAAGAGTTTATCAGCCCCACTCTACTGGTGGCAGAAGTAAAACATGCAGCTGGTCATTGACGCCTAACTCATTTTTCCTTCCAACCTCAATAAGATATGTCCTAAGTGAAACCCAGAATATTAGATGCTTAAGCTCAACCATTAGAATGAAATGAAATGAAACCCGGAGTTGATTCCTCACGGACCTAATATGTCTCTAGGTTCCCCTCCTATGAAGTCACCTATTCGAACTTGTGATGAGCTGTCACCTCAATGTCTTCAGCTAGCTCCCTCTTACCCCATCTGCAGCATCTCAAGGCCAGCCTAAAGCTCGGTATACTGTCTACTTGCACTGAACACACTCAAACCAAACTGTATGATTTGGTCCGGGTCTTGGGAGGTGGTCGGGAAGGAGGCATATGCATGTGACCTAAAGTAGGGCTTCTCAAACTGTAATATGCCTGTGAATCCCATGGGGATCCTGTTAAAAATGCAGATTCTGATTCAGTATTTTGGGGGTGGGGCCTGAGGTGCTACAGTCGTAGCTCCCAGGCGATGCTGCTGCTGCTGCTACAACCTGGCCTGCAGTTTGAGTAAAGGAAGGAAACAGGTGAATCTCTGGGCATTTTTGAATGAAACAAACCTGTCTTGAAGATTCACTGGTGACTTTTCCAGAGCCTTCCTTCTTCTACACACACACACGGACACACACACACGGACACACACACACACACAGACACACACACACACTTCTTGTCCTTTTTCACTGCAACCTCCAAGAATTTATGCTTTCCCCTAAATCTCTAGCCTCCCGCCCTCCAGGCGGCACTCCATACCTGGACATTTCCCGGTGTGTCCAGCCCCCACAGCTCACCTAGCTCACCTGTGTGCCTAGTAGGTAACAGGCTGGCTAACCTAGGGGATCAGAGAGGACTTATGCCCGCTCCTACTCCCCCTGGGCAGACAGCTGCCCTGGATTCCACCACCCACGGAAATACAGGGTTAAGAGCAACTGTCAGAAATCTTCCCGCCCTGACAGAACTGCCCCCGGTTCAACATACCAATTAGATTCACACGGAAGGATGAGAATGTCCTGATCAGCACATCCCAATGCTCATACGTGGGTACATGCTCCCAAAAGGGGGCCATGGCCACATAAGTTTGAGAACACTGCCTAACGTTTCCCTTTCCCAGTTGCATATTAGCACTTCAAAGGCCCTGAGAAGTCCTGTGGTAAAGAAATACATTTAATTTTGTTTAAGCCAGTGAGTCACATACTTATTTATTACTGATCATGGAACTTTTTTTCCCACAGCATCTCGGGGGACCAGTTTTCCATAGAGCATTTAGGGACATCTGTTTCACAGAGCCAATAATTCCATTTTTTAATATCTTTGAGGCTTGAAAATCTGCCTATGAGATTCAAATTTGCTCCTAGAAATTTTACAGCCTAATGTTCTCTTAAATCGCTTAAAGGGTTGTCATTGATACTTTTAAAAGGCACAATTCATGGGCAATATAGTAGAGAGGAAGTAACTCAGGCTTTGTAGTAAATTCATGTTTGAATCCCAACTCTGCTATTTATTAGCTGGGAGCCCCGGCAAGAAAACCTGCATCCCAGCACTGCAAAAAGAGAGCCTGGTATTTAGAAATACTCAACACTTGGGGTATTTGAATACATTGTACAGATGCAATGATCACTGGACGAGCCCAACAAATCCATGGTCACGGACTGGGACTGTTTCCACTTGTTCTCTCTTGGATTTCTATTGCAGCTCCACTTAACTGCATGCACCTGAGCCATTTTTATCAGGAAATAGCAGCTTATCTGATCATAGGACATTTCTTTAACGGGCCTGAACTCTGACAATCTTCGCAAACTATGGCTCAGGATCCATTCTGAGTCACACCTTTTGGCAGATAAATGTAGACCCACTTAATGTATTTCCCTGAGAGTCACGGAGTCTAAAACATCCCCTAAAACATCAATTAATCCAAAAGACAAATGTAGAAGAAAGGGCAGGTGTTCTAGAGCCAGGCACATTTTAATCCCAGCTTTGCCACTTATTGACATATGAAGAGTTACTTAACCTCTTTGCACTTCAGCCTCTTCATGTGTAAAATATGGATAATACTGTGCCTATTTGGAAGAGTTGATAAGAGAATGAAATGTGTAAAATCAAATATGCAATTAAATGAGTAAATATGTAAAGTGCAAAGAACAATGCCTAATACTTGGTAAATACTCAACACTATTAACTCCTTCCTCTACCTCACTTACAAATGCCAGACACCCACTCCCAAGGGTAGAGAGTGAATCTGACTGGGCAAACCATGTCGGAATCTCAGTAGCGATCGCCTATAGGGAGATATCTCTGGTCTTGCTGGAAAGACCATTACTATCATGGAGACTAAGATCATATGATAGATTTCTGAACTCCCAGGTAGAAGGACAGCTCTTCGAACAAGACTTAACACTTGTTCACTTTTCCCTGCAAACAGCTAAAGTACTCTATGCCAGTTATAAAAGTGATCCAGATGATTAAACAGAACCCTGATGGAATCAGGTCTACCTTCTTTTGAGGAAAAGTCTTGTAGGGGACAGAAACTGACAAATTCTGGCAGGTTTTTTGTAGGCAGAGATGGTAAGGATATACCCATTGCCCACCCTTCTCACAGGAATTCATGGCAGCTGCGTGGATGGATTGAGAGGAATATGAAGGCAGGCACAAGGGTGATTAGTGCCTGGGTTCAGCCCATGCAGTGCCTGGAGCAGAAGAGCCAGCTCAGAGTGTGGGCTCAGACATGTGGCAACCCACCAGTTGTGTGTGTGTGTGTGTGTGTGTGTGTGTGTGTGTGTGTGTGTAACTAGCTTGCAAAATGTTGAGCCTCCCTTCTTCCCCACAGTCATTTTGGCAAGGATGTTTTTGTTGGCAAAGAGCAGCAAGAGCCAGGTACCAAAGTACCTGCAAATAGGTCTCCCCATTACTATTGAGATTCACATCTTGTTCCACTCTCTGTCTTTCATGAGGGAGAGAAGGAAGGGCATTTACAGAAATGTCAAGGTAGGCTCAATGACAGAATGGAGATGACAGAAGAGGATCAGTGAACTTAAAGACAAATCAATAGAAATTATCCAGTATAAACAACAGAGAGGAAAAAAAAAAGATTGAAAAAATTAACTGAGCCTCTGGGACCTGTCTACCATATCAAAGATCTAACATTTGTATCACTGGAGTCCTAGACAGAGGAAAGAAAGACGTTGGTACAGAAACATAAATGTGAAGAAATAATGGCTAAAAACTTCCTAGAGGTAGTAAAAAACCAAAAATTTACAGATTAAAAAACTGAGCAAATCCCAAACAGTAAATCTCAAAGAAAATCATGCCCATATCCAGCCATGTTATAATAAAATTGCTTAAAACCAAAGATAAAACAATATCTTGCAAGTGGAGAAAAATGATATATTACATACAAGGGAACAATGATTCAAATAACTGCCTATTTCTCATCAGAAACCATAGAGGTTGGAAGACAGAAGACAGTGCTGAGAAAAAAAGAACTTAACTGAGGACTCTGAATCCACAATCATTCCTGAGGACTTTGGCATTCCTTTCACAGTAATAGATAAAAGAAGTAGACAAAAATCAGCAAGGCTATAGAAGACTGGAAAAACAATGTCAACCAACTTGACCTAATTAGCATTTATAGAACACTTGACCCAACAACAGCAGAACACACATTCTTTTCAAGTGCACATGGAACATTCACCAAGATAGACCATTTCCTGGGTCATAAAGCAAACCTTAACAAATTTAAAAGAATTAGAATTATATAGAGTATGTTCTCTGTCCATAATGGAATTAAACTACAAGTCAGTGACAGAAAAATACATGGAAAGTTCCCGAATATTTGGAAATTAACCCAATTCCAGCCACCCAGAGTTAAAGAGGATGTCTCAAGGAAAATTAGGAAATATTTTGAGCTGAAAGAAAATCAAAATATAGCATATCAAAAATTGAGGAAGGCAGCTAAAGCCATATGGAGAGGGAAATGTATAGCATTGAGTGATTAAATTAGAAAGCAAAGGATGACTTTAAATCAAGAACTAAGCTTCCACCTTAAGAAACGAAACAAAGAGGAGCGAACTAAACCCAAAGCAATCAGAAGGAAATAATGAGTAGAAATCAGTGAAATTGAAAACAAACACATTAGAGATCAATGAAACCAATAGATACTTATTTGAAAAGGTCAACAAAACTTATACATTTCTAAAGAGACTAATTAAAAGAGAGAGAGAGAGAGAGGAAAGTGATTACCAATATAAGAAACAGAAGAGAATATCAGTACAGACTCCTTAGAGCCTGTAAAAGCCTATAAAAGCATAATAAATACTATGAACAACTCTTTGCCTATAAGTTTGACAATGAAATGGATCAATTCCCTGGGGAAAAAAGAAAACAAGCTACCAAAACTTATTTAAGCAGAAAGAGATAACATAAATAGTCCTGAATTTATTGGATAAACTTAATTCATAGTAAGGTCTTCCAACAAAGAAAGCTACAGGCACAGAAGATTTCATGGTGAATTCTATCAAACATTTAAGGAAAAAATAAATCCAATTCCACACAATTCACCCAGAGAATTTAAAAGGAGAAAACACTTCCCAACTAATTTTAGAAGTCTATCAATATCCTGATATCAAAACCATAAAAATACAGTATAAGAAAACTGGAGACCAATAGATGCAAAATCCTCAAAGTAATTTTAGCAAATTGAATCCGGCTATACATAAAAAGATAATACTTTAAAACTAACTGAGGTTTATCCCAGGAATACAAGGTTGGTTCAATATTCAAAAATTAGCAAAGTAATCCACCATAATAACAGACAGGGGAAACAAACATATGATCATATTAATAAATACAGAAATAACATTTGACAAAATTCAGGAGCCATTCATGCTAAAATAATTCTCAGCAACCTAGGAGCAGAAGAGAAACTCCTTGACCTAATAAAGGGCATTACAAAAAAATCTTATAGCTGAATCATACATAATAATAAAAAATTGAGTGACTGCCCTCTAAGATCAGGGACAAGACAAGGATGTCTGATCTCTCTATTTCCCTATTCTGCATCATAGCCAAAGTTCTACCCAGTTCAATAAGGCAAGAAAAAATATTCAAAGGCATACAGTTCTGAAAGAAAGACATACAACTGTTCCAATGTGCAGAAGACATGATTGTCAAGATATAAAAAGCCAAGAAATCTACAAAAAGCTCTTAAACTAGTAAATGGCTTCATTAAGATTTCAGGGCCCGGGAATTCCCTGGCGGCCCAGTGGTTAGGACTCGGCCCTTTCACTGCCGGGGCCCAGGTTTGATCCCTGGTTGGGGAACTAAAATCCCTCAAACCATGTGGCCAGACCAAATAAAAAAATTTTTTTTTTAATTTAAAAAATTAAAAAAAAAGATGATAGGACCTAAGCCCAAAATATAAAAACCAGTAATAGTTCTGTATACTGGCAATGAATGATTGGGAATTAAATTTGAAAAAAATTTAAAAACCACTATTACTTACAATAACTCAAAGAAAAACATGAAACATTTAGGTGTAGATCTAAAGAAAATATATACAAGATTTGTATGCTAAAATTGTAAAATGCTGATGAAAAAAAGCAAAGAAGGCCTAAATAAATGGAGAGGTATACTACGTTCAGGATTGGAAGACTCAATTTTGTAAAGATGTCGATTTTCCCCAAATGGATCTCTATACTTAATACAATCCTAATCTATACCTCAGCAGCACTGTACAGATATAAACAAGCTGATGTTAATATTTATGTGAGAAGTCAAAGGAATCAGAATAACCAAAACAACTTTACAAAAGAAGACAAATTTGGAGCTATATGGCTTTAAGACTTATGATAAAAGTACAGTAGTCAAGATAACATGGTACTGACAAAATAACAGATATATAGATCAGTGGAACAGAATAAAGAGTTTAGATATAGATCCACACAAATATGGTCGTCTGATTTTTTACAACAGTGTAAAGACAGTTCAATAGAGAAAGGTTATCCAGCAAGGGATTCTGAAAGTAACTGGACACCTATACACAAAGAAATTAATCTCAACTTATATCTCAAAACTTATATGGAAATTAATGCAAAATGGATCATAGACCTAAATGTAAAACTATACTTTTAGAAGGAAACAGGAGAAAATCCTTGGGAACTTAAGTTAGGCAATATCTATATTTCTTAGATATAAAGAACAAACCACATAAGAAAAATTTGATCTATTGGATATCATCAAAATTTAAAACTTCTGCTCTGGGAAAGACATTGTTAAGAGAATGAAAACATAAGTTATTGACTTGGAGAAAGTATTCATAAATCACATACCCAATAAAGTTCTTATATCCAGAATACTTAAAGAATTTTCTAAACTCAAAAATAAGAAAACTTTAATTTTTTAGAATGGGCAAAAAATTTGAAAAAAGACTTCACCAAAGAAAATGTACGAATGGCAAACAAGCACATGAAATAAGGCTCAACATCATTCGTTGATAGGAAAATGCAAATTAAAACAAAATGAGATACCATTATACGCTTATTAGAATATATAGCTAGTGGTAATGTAAAATGGTATGGCCACTCTAGAAAATTTGGCAATTTTTATAAAGTTAAGCTTCCACTTAAAACATGACCCAGCAGACTATCCAAGGTATTACCCTAGAGAAATTAAAACTCTTGATCACACAAACACCCGTGCATGAATATTTATAGAAATTATTCATAATTGCCAAAAACTGGAAATAATCAAAATGTCCTTGAATGAGTGACTGGATAAACAAACTCTGTCACAACAATCCAACAGAATTTTTCTCAGCAATAAAAAATGAGCAAAGACATTATGCTTAGTGAGAGAAACTGGACTTATAATTATATATACCATATGAATTCACTTATGTGACATTCTGGAAAAAGCAAAACTATAAGGACAGAGAAAAGATCAGTGGTCACCAGAGGTTAGGGGTGTGTGTTGGGTTTGACCACAAAGTGGAAATGTAGGGGGGACGTTTCAGGTGAGGGAACTGTTGTGTGTGGTAATCATGGCAGTAATTGTACAACTCTATAAATTTGTCAAAACTCACAAAACCATACACAAGACAAAAATGGAATTTTATTGCATATAAGTTTTTTAAAAGAAAGCTGACATGGCTATATTAATATTAGAAAATAAGAGCAGAAATCAATGACATGGAAAACAGAAAAACAATTAAGAATATAAATTTAACCAAAAGCCAGTTCTTTAAAAGGTTAGGAAAACTGATAAACCTCTTGCTAGATTGATCAAGAAAAAAAAAAGACATGAATTACTGACATCAAGAGCAACACTTGTTGTTCACTATAGATTTTACAGACATTAAAAGTATGAAAAGGAAATATGATGAACAACTTTATGCCAGTAAATTCAGAAATATACAAATTCTTTGAAAGATATAAACTGCCTAAGTTGATAACTACTAATTGATAACCTGAATAGCCCCATATCTATTAATGATATTGAATTGGAAGGTGAGGGCTTTCAGATTAAAACTAAATAAAACAAAAACAAACAAACAAAAAACTCCAGGCCTAGCTGGCTTCACTGGTGAAATCTGCCAAAGATTTATAAAAGAAATAAGACCAACTCTACTCAAGCTCTTCTGGAAAACAGAAAAGAAGGAAGCACTTCCCAGTTCATTTAATTATTTTATAATTTTAAAAACACCAGATGGAGGGACTTCCCTGGTGGTGCAGTGGTTAAGAATCCACCTGCCAATGCAGGAACATGGGTTCAATCCCTGGTCTGGGAAGATCCCACATGCCACGGAGCAACTAAGCCCACGAGCCACAACTACTGAGCCTGCGCTCTAGAGCCCATGAACCACAACTACTGAAGCCCGTGTGCCTAGAGCCCGTGCTCCACAGCAAGAGAAGCCACCACACCGCAACGAAGCGTAGCCCTCGTTCGCTACAACTAGAGAAAGCCCGCGTGCAGCAGCGAAGACCCAACACAGCCAAACATAAATAATAAATAAATAAATTTATATTAAAAAAAGTCAAACATAAAAAAAAAAACGACCAAATGGAGAGCAGTGCCCTCATTACTTACAAGGCCGCCAAATCAAAATCATTGCCCAAGAATTCCTCCAGCAGACTTGTATCCAGCGTCGGGTTCCCCAGAGTGCCACTGGCCCCTTGAGCTGCAAAGGCAAATTGAAAATCTTGAGATTCATGAATTTTTCAGAATGGCTAATCGCTAAAATTTCAAAGCAACTAAATGGCATAATGCATTTATTGACAGTGTGGCCTTTCTTCCATTCAAATATTTCCTTCAGAAATCTTTTTAGATGTTACCCTCCTCGAGCAGCCTTCCCTGACTGTCCAAGGCAGGTTTAGGTGCTTTTTTATGTGCATACATTAACACCATGTACACTATTATAATTGCTTGCTTTTGTGTTTATTCCTCTATCTAATGTCTTTAAGGGCGAGGACTGTGTCTTTCTTATTGTATCTATGTTATGAAAAAGGCAGCAATTAACATTTATTGGCTAGCTGGCTGGCTGGCTGGATGAATGGACAGACTGATGATTGGCATGTTGGTCTGATAGATTACTTCCAGTTAAGTTCAACAAGAAGTTCAATATCTTGCTTCACATTTTTGTTAGACTTCCCAAAATGCAACACAATAGTTCTGTCCTTTTTCTTGATTTACAAAATGAAAATAAGCTTATTGGTTTCTTTCTGACCAGAACAAAGACACCAGAATTTTTAAAGAATATAAAATACAGGGACTTCCCTGGTGGTCCAGTGGCTAAGACTCTGCACTCCCAATGCAGGGGGCCCAGGTTCGATTCCTGGTCAGGGAACTAGATCCCACATGCCGCAACTAAGAATTCACATGCTGCAACTAAAGATCCTGCATGCTGCAACTAAGACCTGGTGCAGCCAAATAAATAAGTAAATATATAAATAACAAAAAAAGAATATAAAATATAAAAATATGCTATAAAGAAGACAAAACAATCTTTCTTTGCAGATAACATGACTCTATACCTAGAAAATTCAAGAGAAACAACTGACGATTAGAAATGATCAGAAAAGTCAATAAATGGTTGAAGTTAAATATAAAAACTAATTACTTTTATATGTATAAAAAATAACCAGTCAAAAATTCAGATAAATATAATGAAAAAAAAAGAAGATTCCATTCAAAATAACAAAAAGCCTAAAATATCTAAACATATATTTAGGGACAACATATTTTTTTAAAAAGCTAATAAACTCTATGAAGGGTCATAAGAAGAGATTTCAATAAATGGAAAGAACTTCATTGTTCTTAGACTGAAAGATTCAATATTGCAAAGCTTTTACTAGACATTATTTATGATGTCTGCCAAATACACAGTCATTTTCTGAGAACTTTCCCCTTATAAAAACAGTCTCCTGCAACCTTTACAGGCACTTGAATCAGAAAGAAAAAATCCATTGGTTGGCCAGTGACCACTTCAGTTATTTCTCCCAAAATTTAAACTAATAAACTTTAAAGCTGGTGGTTGAGATTAAGTCACCTAATAGCTAAGGCAGAGGACAGGAGTGATAGTCTAAATATTTCTGCCAGGTCCTTTACCCAGGTCCTTCATGATTTTTTACCCTTAATAAGGCTGGTTGTTCCCCTTCTACTCTAATTACATGACAAAGTCCTGTATACATCCAATAAACCCTTTTGAATTGGTTTGTATGTTATCTGAAATCAAATAATCCTCAAGGAAAATGTTCTGAAGTTCATCTGGAAAAATAAATACATAAAAATGACCAGAAAAATTAGGGAGGAAGGGGGTAAATAAGTACTGAGAAACACACAAGTGAACACATCAAAGGAACACAAGTCCAGGATATATCAAGAAATATTACATATATATGGAACATATATTTTATACTTATATAAATATTATATATATATATATATACACACAGATAGATGCATGATAAGCATATCCTTTGACACTAGTGAGGAAAGATTCATTATTCAATAAATGCTGTGGGGAAAATTGATTATATATTTGGGAGAAAAAAAACCTGGATCATTTTCCTGCTTCCACACCAAATCTGCAGATAGATCAAAGATTTCAACATAAATAAATGAAACCATAGAAAGAAAGCATCAGTGACTATTCTTATGATCTTGACATAAAGAAGGTTTTCCCAAGCATGGCATGAAAGCCAAAAACTATTTTTAAAAAAAGATTGATAAAATTTTACTTTATCCTTTTTTTGAGGGGAGAAGAATGTTTCACATTTTACTTTGAAATAATTTCTATCCTAAAGAGAAGCTACAGGGTTTCCCTGGTGGCGCAGTGGTTGAGAGTCCGCCTGCAATATACCCTTCACTCATATTCATCATTATTAACATTGTGCTACATTTGCATTATTCTGTCTCTGTCTTGTCTCTCTGTCTCTCTTTCTCTCTCTCTCACACACACACACACACACACACACACACACAAAACACAATGATACACATCTACCTATACATACCATTCTGAACCATTTGAGAACAAGTACCTTTACCCATGAATACTTCAGTATATATTCTTAGGTACAAAAACATTATCTTCACAACCACAGTTAAATTATCAAAATCCGAAAACTTAACATTGACACAGTTTTATTGTACAATCTACATTCCATATTCAAATTTTGCCAATTGTCTCAATAACGTCATTTATAGCATTTTTTTCTGGTCCAGAATTTAATCCAGTATAACATAGTACATGTAGCTGTCATGCCTCTTTAGATTTTTTTTTGAAGTGTGTAGGCTAACTGTTTTACAGAACGTCTCTCAATTCTTGTGTGCCTCATATTTTCTCAAGGTTAAATTCAAGTTTTGTATGTTTGGCAAGAATATTACACAAATGATATTATGTCTCTCTCAGTGCCTTATATCAGGAGGACCATAGTGTCTCATTATTGATGTTAATTTTCATCCCTTAGTTAAGGTACTATCTGCCAACTTTCTCCACTATAAAGTTACTACTATTCTTTTTGTAATTTGTGGCAAGATACTTTGAGATTTTGCAAATATTTTGTTCCGCATTAAATTTTTATCTAATAGTTTTAGTATCCATTGGTGATCATAAGCATTTTAATCCGTGAAAAAAGTTAAAGACCAAGTGAGGAATATTTTCAATATACATGAAAAAGAGTAAATATCCATAATATCCAAAATGTTCTTTCAAAACAATGAGGTAACAGCTACACCCCAACAGAAAATAGTAAAGGGCTTTAAAAGGCAGTTCATAAAATAAAAAATCAAATTGGTTAATAGATGCACAAAACATGTTAAACATTAGTAAGAAACAGAATTTAAAATATGAGAAAATTTTCTTTTTGCCTACCAAATTGGCATATATTCAATGAATTAATAAAATCCACTGTTAATGCTGATGGAAATAAGATAACCCTCTTATGCACTGCTGATAGGAGTATATATTAAATAATCTGTCTGAAAAGTGTTTAGCACGTTTCCAAAAAAAAAGAATGTGCATGTATACTTTGATCCAGAAATTCCACTTAATACACTTACGATAATACACTTAATAACAGAAAATTGAGAATAAATGACCCTTTTTTTAAACATCTTTATTGGAGTATAACTGCTTTACAATGGTGTGTTTAGTTTCTGCTGTATAACAAAGTGAATCAGCTATATGTATACATATATCCCCATATCCCCTTCCTCTTGCGTCTCCCTCCCACCTTCCCTATCCCACCCTTCTAGTGGGACACAAAGCACCGAAATGACCTCCCTGTGCTATGCAGCTGCTTCCCACTAGCTATCTATTTTACATTTGGTAGCGTATATATGTCAATGCCACTCTCCCACTTCGTCCCAGCTTACCCTTCCCCCTCCCTGTGTCCTCAAGTCCATTCTCTACATCTGCATCTTTGAGAATAAATGACCATTAATTGACATTCATTCAATGAAATATCAATACTCTGCAGCCATTTAATAAATTCTACAGCATTTCAAGAGAAGGTGGCTTGCAAAATCTTATACCCACCCAATTTGTTTTTAAACGTAAAGGCAACAGACAATTCCAAAATTTAAAAGTTCAGGGTATAAAGTCCCCATGACTTCCTCTTGAAAATAATTCCTTGACAGTGAAATTCAGCCAAGCAAAACATGAATCAAAATAAAGAACTCAGAAATTTAGAAATCAAAGAGGAAAAACTATGATGAACAGTGAATTCATATAAATATAGGATTTAAACTGAATATCTGAGGGAATTATGGTTGCAGATCAAAATGTAAAAGTAATAAACCCTTAAAATGGAAAAAATATCAGCAACAAAGATTAGAAGGTAGGGCGAGGGAAAATGGGAAGAGATGTGGTATTAATCACCTTACTATTCATATCTCAGAGTTCATCTTCATTACCCTAAACCTGAACCATTTAGTAAAAAAATAACTATTCCAACTTTGTAGTAACTTTTAAATCCCCTTTCTTAATCTTGGAAGACTCCTTTAGAACTGATATCTCTAACAGTAAAGAAATATTTATTTAAATTCTGTAATTCCTTCAGTTTCCCTTCTTTTTATCCCATTAAATTCAACTAAAATTAATATTTTATATTATATTTAATATTTTATTTAAATAGTGCATGGGAGCTAAGATCCATTTCTTACTAAGTTATTTCTACTATCTAACTATCCATCCTTCTATCTGTAGCTATTCATAGAAAGATGATGAAATAATATTCCACCATAGTTGACACTAGTTAGATGGTAGAATGAGTTATCTCTTTTTTTTTTTAATCCCTATTATACACTTTGGAAAATTATTTTGCACAATTTTGAATAAAATGATTTTCTAAAAAAGTAGGAAATCAAATTGCTAAAATAAACGAAAAAATATAGAAAAAGTCTAAACTGACAAACCCTGGAGTAAATAGAGAAAATTTCTACTCATGACCATCCCCCCACCCTTGCATAAAAGGTAAAAGTCCCAATGGCATCATGGGTCATGCTTCTAAAACTTTAACAAGATGATAATTCCTCTGCCATTTTCACAATTCTGGAATATAGAAAAAAAGCAAAGTACCCAAAATTTTTTATGAAGCCAGCATAAAACTGATGCCAAAAGCTGACAGAGATGAGATGCATAAAGAAAACTACAGACTAATATCATTTGTGAATAATATACCAAAATCCTAAATAAAATGCCATCAAATAGAATTTAACATTTCCATTAAGAGAAAAATTCATCAAGAAACAAAAAGATAATTCAATATTGGAATTCATATATCAAAGGTAAAACAGTATTTGACCTTCTCAACTGATGCCAAGAAGGCATTAAACATTCAATATTGATTCCAATGAATACATGCTTAAGATTATATATATTTATACACATACATATACACATATCTATATCTCTCGTATACATATATGTGATAGAAAACCTACATTAAATAACAGCATCACGTTCAATGGTTAAAAAATTTGAACTATTTTCGTTAATATTAGAAATATGTATTTTCATTACCTTGCTATTACACAATGTGTCAACACCCCTAAATTAATCTATACATTTAAAACATCCACAATAAAAAATATCTTAAAATAACAAAATGATTCTAAAGTGTAATAATGTAAAAATGCCCAGGAAAATAAAATAGAATAGGATCTGAAACAACTGGTATTTTTTTTGCTTTTGCCAACAGTGGTAAGCCAAAAGTTTTTTCTTTCATTGTAATGAAATCTGAAGTAGATTATTGATAATTTAATGAGAACTTTGTTAAACTTTGTGGACTTTTTTTCCAGGTATAATTTAAATATGCAATACTTCAGCTGTCTATCCTGCACACCCATAACCCTCATGTAATCCAGAGCCTTGAATTCTTCCCATGGGTAAGGTACCTTTGCACTAGATCCCTGCACTGGTTATAGGAGGTATAGGAGGGCCATTTCACCTTTATCTTTGGGCTTGCTAATTCATCCAAGGGCACTAAAACAAAATTTTAAAAATCTTGAGCACCTCCCAAATGGTAAAAATTGATGGGTGCCAGAGACAGGTGGAAGGGAGGGAGAAAAAAAGAGAAGGAAAAGGGAAGAGAAGAGAGATTGCCAACTCCATTCAGTGACAAGAACTCAGAGGGAAATGGATGGAAGATATTTTTAAAAGTTGAGATGGTCAGAGATGACCTCATAGTGGAGTTTTGTCTTGAGCTAGACTTTGAAGGAAGAAAGAGCAAGACAAGGCTCATTCATTCTTTATTAAGCACCTACTATGTGCCAAGCACTGTACAAGGTTCTGAGGACACAGCCATGAAAAAAATTAACACGATCCCCTCAGGAGGCTTGGATTCTAATGGAGGGAAAGGTAGCAACAGTGGGGAAGGACTTACATGACATATGAGAAACAATAAATAAACAGGATCTTTTCGGGTGGTGATGAAAACAGAACAGAGTGGCATGATAGATGGTGGGGGAAGGAGCTCCTTTCAGTGTGTAGGCCTTTCTCAGGAAGGAGCCAGCCATGCAAAGATCAAGGGCAGAGCATGCCAGGTAGAGGGAACAGCACCACGAGAGCCCAGGGCTGGACTGTGCTTGTGTGTTTGAGAAACGAATCATTCCAGTGTGGCCAGAGCACAGGAGCACGGGGAGGGGTAGGACGGGGAGAGGAGGTGGCCAGAGCAACGAGAAGCCTTTGGAAAGTGAAATAATATGCTTTAATATGCTTTTATAAAAGGTGACTCTGGTTGCTTTGAGGGAAAGGACTATAAGGGAACAAGAACAGAAGAAGGGAGGTCAACTTGCACACTATCGCGGTTGTTCAGGGACTTTCAGAGGAAGTCTGGAGTTCTTACTCTGGACCAAGCAAAAGAAGAAGCACTCTGCCCGACCTCGTCAATCCTCATGACAGCCCTAGGGGGTGGACATTAATATTATTCCCAGTGTACAGAGAAGGCAAAGTGATTACACAGGTTAACTAGCTTGCCCAGGGTCACACAGCTAGTAAGTAACCTGCAGGGAAGCCAACGAGACCTACCCTGATTCTTGAGGGTGTTCTCACCCCCAGCGCCATTACTCCCCCACCTCGCCCCGTGTTCCTCTTCCTTTCCCAACAATGCCAGCCAACTGCAGACAAGCAACTTGACACTACTACTTCCCTGGGCTTTGGTCAAGCCAATTGCTAAGAGAAGCAGATGGAGGAAAAGATCTGTTTAGTTTCCCACTGAAGCCCCTGCTGGTGTCCCATCTGCTTTATACAGCACTGCCCCCCGCCCAACAAACACATACACACAATTCCCCACATAGAAGTAGGAAGTGGCCCATAGATTCTCAGACCTGACCTTTGTGCCACTTGCTTTACATCACTCACCCTCTCCAACCTCCATTCCCAGGTAGAAATAAGAGATGGTCCACAGCATACAGGACCTGCCCGTGTGGCTTGTGCAAACCTCTTAATGAACAAGGATAGATGAGCCCTGGAGTAGCTGGCTTTCTCTAGGACTCCAAAGTCACAGCTGTGCTTTCCAGACCTTAAGGAAATTCCTCAACAAGATAAATCCACAGTGTCAGATAAAACGGTGTTCAGGAGGCTCTGCACACACAGGCCAACTCTCAAAAGCCTCTTAAAATAAATTGCATGCTTTTAAAAATAATCACTTTGCTCTAAATGTCTTAAACGCTGGTTTATAACACCCAAACCTGCAAAGAGTGTGTCCTCAGGCATCCTGCCCCCTGTCATGGAGGCTCAGTTTCAGACCTCGATTCCACCCTTTTCTACGTTTCTCTCTGTGGCCGGGAAGGGCTGTCACAGTTTTGCTCACAAAAGCAGAAGCTACCCAGGCCTCCGGCGAGTGCCGGAGAACTGCTCTAGGAAACAAGGGCCCCCCTTCTTCACCCTAGTTTTCTGCCTTCCCTTCCAGGCACGCAACAGCTGCAGAATGGTCACCTGTGCTGTTGCCCTTGGCCTTACAAGGCAGACAAGAAAAAAGTGCGTGGTTATGAGGATCAACCCACCAGGGACGCCCCAGACAAATCTAAGTTGCATCCGCAAGACCCGCTGATAGACATACACATGCCTTTGGGGAAACAGGGCTTCTCCAAAGGTATGGATAGGGTGTGCCCAGCAAGGACCTCCCTTTCTGCTTCCCACCCACCTGCCCAGCCGCCACCGCCCCCCAGTCCTGTGAAAAAAAGTGTAAGGACACTTCTCGTTTCCACCCTAGGGACTCCCTTCCCACATCACATCCCCAAACACAGACACCCCCCTCCCTTCTTAATCTACTCTTTTGCCCTTTGTCCCAAAACAGCGCTGCCCAGAGTATTCAAACGACAGGCAAGATGACAACATTTGTCTGTTACAGCAGCTCTAGGTATTTTAAAGATTCTAAAAAGCCACAATGAGTGTCTCCCCCTTCCCCCTTTGATTGCCCTTTAAAGTTAAACATATAGTTTCCCTCTGATGTGCCAGGGTTCATGAGGAACTGGAGCTGAAATGTTCATGCTTTTCCAAAGAAGGAGGAAGGGGGAAGCAGAGAAGTCGGAGGAGAAACCAGACCCTCATTTGCTAAGGTTACTTTTGTCTTGAAAATCCACTGAAAATAAAACTGGATTTAAAATCTAATGTCAGTGGTGAGAGCCACAACCCGTTCAGTTAGCTAGTGGAGATAACATTTTCCCAGAGACGTTTCCGATCATTAAAAGACTAATTGTTTCACTCATTTATTCAACACTGACTTAGTGTTCACCATGTGTCCAGGAATAAAATTGGGGACGAGCTCACAGTCCAGCAAAAGGGACAGGAAGATCGGCTGCAGCAGCAGAGGGTGGTAAGTGCCGGGGTGGCGGTGGGCGTCCTACTGCAGGAGCCTTTTTTGTTAGGCTGGCCGGGCTGGGGCGAGGGCTTCCTGCAGGTGACACTTGAGAGGAATTTTTAAGGATAAGCAGAAGGTGATTTTAAAAAACATCCCAGGAACTGAAAAGAGTATGTACCAATGAATTCACGGAGCCTGCAGCAGGACTCCCATGGAACTGAGTGTGCGGTCTGGCCAGAGCTGGGAGGCGGGTGAAGAGCGCGGCACAGACAGGACAGCACCCTTCCCGGACCCCGCTGCAAGCTCTGGGTACTTTTATTTCAGCCACTGTAGAAATTACACGTTGCGCATCTGTTTCTCCACTCAACTTTAAGCCCCTCCAGGGTAGAAACTGCCTCTTTCTATATAGATCCTACACACCCAGGACAAGGCCTGGAATGTGGTAGTTGTTCAATAAATATTGAATTTCTCAGATGAGTAATAACATTTGAATAAATAAATGTGATGATGAATGGTGGAAGGTGTATCTGGAGAAACCGGCGTATCTCAGAAACCTGATCATGAAGGTTCATAGGTATCAAGGTAAGGAATTCGCCTTACAGGTTATGAAGACATTGCAATTTCTCATCAGACATGATCAGGTTTATATTTCTGAAAGGCCTTTCTGCCTGCTCTTGGGAGTGAAGCTGGGTGAGACTGGAGCAAAGAGACTAGTCAAGGACACTGCCAGCATTAGCCTTCCCTCACTAAATCACCCAACACACAATCAACAGGCACCTGCTATGGAGCAGGCACAGTGCCAAGTGCTAGAGACACAAAGACAAGGGTGCCTTAGTAGTTAAGGGTCCTGGTTCTACAATCAGGCCTTAGGTCAATTCTGGCCGAAACATTTCCCAGCTGTGCAACCTTGGGCAAATTACCTACCCTCTCTGTGCTTCAGTTTCCTTATCTATAGAATAGGGATAATAAGAGCATTTCCTTCATGGTGTTGTGAGGATTAAATGAGATAATGCATATAAGGTGCTTAGCACAGTTCCCAGCTCAATAAATACTACCCTTTGTCATAACCATCACTTGCTGTGCTCAAGAGGTTCATAAACCAGTGAGAAAGACTGACATAAAGGCGTACCATAGTGCTCGATGTGACAACTGAGTGTACACAGAGCATTACAAGTCACCTAAATGATTCAACAGGAGCAAAAGGGTTCCAGGTAAAGCTTCCAGGAACAGGGGTCCATGAGGCTTGAACTGTCCTCAGGGGCAGATCCTGGAGCCTTGAATGCCATGAAATTCTGATCTGGTGCAGTGGAAGTGGGGTCAGGAAGGTGGAAGAGTGTGCAGTGGTGTGCTGGAGCCAGCTCATACAAGCTTGGGCACATCTCTTCCCAACTCCATATTTAGAGTCTTCACGTTAGTAACTTGAAATTGGCAATAGTGGGAAGATTTACACCATGGAAATATTACAAATTGAGAATTTCTTTCCAAAGATTTGGTTGTTAAACATTTACCAGCATACCCCTGGCTGTGAGTAGTATTTGAGAGGAGAATCCTACTGGACTTTGTTACTGACTGGATTCTCCCATCTCTGTTTTGGTGGCCGGGCAGAAGGTGGTGTTGGTGCCTTGAGATAGGGAACAGGAGAGAGTTGGCTGAGGAGCCTGGAAGGAGCTGGAGGGGTTCATCTGCTCCAGGTCATGTCATGTCAATCCTGTTTTTGCACTCTTGGAGAGAGAAGTGAACTGCAGGGCACTGCCCCCAAGAAAACCTCCACCTAATGACCTGGAATCCCAGAAGTCTCCCCAGTCTTCCTTGTACAAGTAGTCCTGCACCGATCCAGGAAGAAGCTAATCAGTTCTTTCAAGCAGAGTTAACATGACCCATTGTTGGAAACAGTGACCAAATTAAAAGACTGTCTCTGGACTTTAACATGATATGACTCACCTGAAATTTACACGCCCGATACTCACAAGATAAAATGAAAATTGACCTTTATTCAACTTGAGTAAATAAATGGTTCAAGCACATTGTGTAACAGGATGGCAACACCCACATGGCTTTTCAATAACTGTCACAGATGCAAAATTCTAGAAAGGATTGCTGAACACTTGGCTGCTGGCCTCTGAGGACAGCAGAAGATATCCAGGAGCCTGCAAGTGCCCACCAAGAACTACTGCTGTGGATGGATTTCATCTGCTTTCCTGATCAGCAGATTAGGAGCCTGTGCATGAAAATGTATACCTTGATTTCAACTAGACACTTAACAAAATTGTTAACTCACTCATCCAATAATAAATATTTAATGAAGTGCATGTGCTAGGCACTGGGATACAACAGTGAGCAACACGCAATCCTACCCTCAAGCCAGGGGACGGGAGCACAGACAGTAAAAAGGCACGACTAACACAATGTGGTATGTCAGGCCCAGGAGACACATAAGAGGGCCTTCCAATCCAACTGGGGGGAGGGCAGTCAAGGATGGCTATACTTGTAGCTAAGACAGAAAAAGGTAAAAGAAATTACATTAGAATTAGGTGAATTTGTATCTGGGAGAACTGAACCCTAACATGCTAACCCGGAGAAAATCCTAAAATGTACTATAAAATGACTCTGCTCTCATCCTTCTCAATAATGCTATTTGTGATTTGGACAAGTATAGAAAAGGCAAACCTGCCATGTATGCAAATGGCCTGAAGGAGATGAACAAGGTAAAAATACAGTATAAAAGACTCAGGTCACTAGAGATTGTCACACTGAATGAAGTAAGTCAGACAGAGAAAGACGAATATCATATGATATCGCTTATGTGTGGAATCTAAAAAAATGGTACAAATGAACCTATTTACAAAACAGAAATTGAGTCACAGGTGTAGAAAACAAACTTATTTGTTACCAAGGGGGAAGCAGGGGAGAGAGATAAATTGGAAGACTGGGATTGACATAGACATAGTACTATCCATAAAATAGTTAACTAGTAAGAACCTCTAGCACAGGGAACTCTATTCACTACTCTGTGATGACCCATATGGGAATAGAATTAAAAAAAAGAATGGATATATTTATATGTATAACTGACTCATTTTGCTGTACAGCAGAAACTAACACAATGTTGTAAATCAACTATACGCCAATAAAAAAAAAAAAGTCAGGTCAAATCTTGGCAACTGGATTGATGGCTGACTCTGACACGATGGAATTTAGTAGATTAAGCATTCAGCTTTCCATTGATTTTTTTCCATTATGTAAATATGAGATGGGGAGACTTGGCTTTTGCGTAAATAAGTGATAAAGACATCAGTTTAATTTTGTCATCATGAAGAAGTATCGGGGAGACAAAGAAACTAACGTAGGCTTATAATAATGAAAGCACTGAGGACAGAACTGGGAGGGTAAGGTCCCTGTTCCTCTAGGCACAGGTCCAATCTTGATGACCTGGGTCCCATACCTTAAGAGGAATGTGGACAAATAGGAGGGTGTCTGGCGGAGATCCAACAAAGCAGTTAAGAATCAGAAGTCAAGCCACATGAGAGACGGCCAATGGAGAATAATAATAATAATGCTTGGTAAAATTGTTGAACACATTTTATGTACCAATACCTTGCTAAGAATTTTACATTTACTTTCTCACTTAATCCGAACAATAATTTTATTGTCAGATAGGTCTAGTACTACTCCCATTTTTCAGAGGAGCAAACAGCCTCAGCAAGCTTAAGTAACTTCCTCAAGTCGCAATAACACAGTTGTTATTGCAGGGGTTCTTACTGCAGTGTTTTCTACTGTAACATAACATACATATTCCTGAACCACCCTGCCTTCTGCAAAATCATGCAAAATAATGAAAGAAAGTTGGGTTGGAGCAAACCAGTCAAAAACTAATAAAAACAACAACATTCCTAATAGAAATTTAAAGGACACATCAAACTATAATATTGTTAAGTACTTCAGAAAATATAGGAATTTACCCTTTATAAAAAGGTTGTTGGAAGAGTTATGGTTGCTGAATTATGAGGGCAAGGGAAGAGGGAGGAGGCCACTGAGATTAGGATAACTGGTTTAGATCAATTACATTAGAACCTATCCTTCCTGGGCTCAAGGACTCTCCTCTGTCTGAACAGATTAAGCTTCTGTTAGGAGGAAAGAAGGTGGAACGGCTGATGGTGCCTGCCATTTATAACTTAGAAATATAGATCTAAGATCTTTCAGCATTAACATTATTACAATTCCATGTGACTGTGTCCTGTATTGCTTTTTCACAAACCCAGGGTCGCTCAGTGTAAATAATAAATGATGGCTGGTTGGCTCGGTACCTTTTAAGATCTGCCCTTGTGGCACAGCTTCTGGGTGAATAATCTAACAATTGGTAGGATTTAAGGTAGGAGAGGGAAACGGTCTGTCTACTGCATTAGGTATCTCAATTTTCATGAAAGTATTTCAGTGTCTTCACTAGCTGATTATCAAGTTCATACTTATTCTCCTTTTAAATTAATTATTTGAAATATAAACTAAGCAAGATCCTCTGGCCTTTCTGGGAGCCTGGGGATTCACTTTTCCAGGAGTTTTGGAACCTTACAACTAAGCCTCCTCCCAGCCCTTCAACATGAAGGTTAAGCTTTGTCCATTTTCTCTTCAAAAGCACATACTAATGTTAATACATATAGGAATAATAAAACAAAAGAAGAGAAATAAAACATAATCAACTGCATGTTAACCAATATTAATTTTTAACCATGGAAGACAAATTTGGGAAACTGAAACCGAGCACATTTCTTTTAAATGGTATAGGAATTCATTAAGGACTCTCATTTATTTTATGCCCAGGGTTTGAAGAATTATTGTTGTGATTTGTTGTATTAGAAAGTCTAATTTTGCCAAAGACCAAAATGGAGGAGGAAGAGGAAGAAGGAAGAAGGAAGAAGGAGAAAGAGAAGGATGAAGAGGAAGACATCCCAAAGGAAGGGAAGCCAAAGAGGAGACACCACACACAGGCTTCACAGGGGAGTTGGCTTATCTGCAACAGGCAGTGCTGAATATTAAATCATTTAAAATATTAAATTAAATATTAAATGCCTCATGGGCAGACCCTGCACAAATTCAGGAAAATATGACAAGGAAGCTGCTCACCGTGTGGCTTTCAGGGTTCCTGCCTGCCTCGGCAATGCCTTCCTTCCTACCAACCCTCATAGGGAGGGGACAGCCCAGCAGAGCACTGACTGAGGGCTGAGTCTTCAGCCAGATGTAGGACAGGCTCATGTCCTCTCCGATGCAAGAAATAAAGGAGGGAAATCCAGAAGACTTGGGATCCTGAAAAGAGACCAGGCTTGGAGTTTATTTATTGACTCGGCAAATATGGTTGAGTGCCCACTACGTGCCAGTCCCTAGCTGCTGAGGCTACAGGAATGAATCAGACATAGTTCCTTCCTTCTAGCTGTCCACAGGAGACGGACACAGAAAAAGGCAATACATGCTTCGAAGGGTGAAATGCAAAGTTCTATGGAATATGTGCTAGCCCTGAAGGGAGGGTGCCAAAGCAGAGACCCTGAGAGTGAAAGGCAGTTAGCCAGGTGGACAAGGCAGGGGGCGAGGGTGTTCTGGAAGGAGGGAGCCCCGTGTAACCTGGAGGCAAGGAAAGCAGGAGCTTTGGGAAATCGCAAGTCAGGCAGACTTGGGTTAAATTCCAGGTCTTGAAACTCTCTGGGACTGTTTCCTTATCAAAAAAAGGAGGTGGGTTTTATCACCTTAAAGCATTGCTTGCAGACTAAAAGTGATAACATCTATCTATAATCCCACTACTAACAGATTCTCTCCCTGACCGGACTGTATTCAGGCTCCCCTGAACTTTTCAGTGAGGTCTATTTCCATGTTTCTCTCTTCATTTTCCAGTTTTAGCAAGAATCATGATAAATCAGTTTAACCAGAATCCCTCGTCCTTCATATCTGATCATGCTCCATATCAATCGAGTTCCTCATCCTCCACCAGCCCCCGGGTGGTGTCAGATCACTGAGCCTACTTACAGGAAGAATCTTGTTAGGCCAGTTTATGAAGAATCTCCCCCTTACCCTGCTCCTTGGCTATAATTTCCCACTTGCTGTATTTGGAGTTGAGCCCAATCTCTCTGCCCCACTGCAAAATTCCATCCCAGTGGTTACTGCCTACTATGACAGTCCCTCCCTTGAATAAAGTCCCCCTTATCATGCTTTAACAAGAGTCATTGAATTTTTTCCTTTAATACTACTAGTGCTTGGTACTAATAAGTGTTCATTCCTTCCTATTCCTTCTCTGTTCCTCACCCCTACCCCAAACACAGGAGTCAGAAGAGTAAACCAACTGCTAAACTCAGGGAAGATCAGTTTCATCAAAGTAGGAGGTTAGGGGAAAGCCTAAAATATAGGCACTTGCTGGCTCTGTTCTGGAGAGGGGTTGGATAGCCAGTGGCCAGTGGAGTATGTAGTAACTAGAGTTAAGTGAGGGAGAGGATAAAAAAGAGGAGTTTTCTCCAAAGATCTACCATGTTGACTTAAGTGTTTTTCTGACATCGAGCCCTAGAATATGGAAGCCAATAAGCCAATACATGTCCTTACCCACTTTTTCCTTTGGGAAGGCAAAGTGGTATGTAGATGGAAAGAGCTTTGGGCTTGGAAGGAAAAGACAAAGCTTTGGCCACCAGCCCTGTGATTTTAGACACATCTGTCAATTTCTTTAAGGATCCGTTTCTTTCACCATAAAAAGTCTTCCTCTCAGGGTTGCACGAGGGACCAATGAGTTGAAGGAAGTGAAAGAGTTTGTAAAATATCAAACTCTATAAACAAGCATAATACAAATGGAAGAGTGAGAAGGAAACTTCGAAGACGGGTTAGGAAAGAACTGGCAAAATAAGGAACTGTAAAAGTTGGTGGCTGGGTATGGATTTTTGGGGTTTTTCCCCAACATTTCCATAAACAGCCAGTAAAAGGAGAACCAGGTCCTGAGCATGGTTTACAGCCCTGTCATCCTCACCACCATGAAAGGTCCATTCAGATCTTCACACAGAAGCCTGCTTCTCCCAGGGGAAGGGAGAGATATATGTGTGTGTCTGTCTTATGCTCATGTAAATAAAAAGAAGAAATAGTAGTACTCCAAATGCTTCTTAAGGCACAGCACTTCTTGAGATGTGTGGATAATAAAGTGTCCCTCTTCTGGTCCAATAGCTAGCTCTTACACTTTTATACTCGGGCACAAAAATCTTCCCAAAGGACATTACTCTCAGCAGAAGAACCTTGACTAGTTGTTACCTTGTAGAATTTATAAGAAATAGTTTGTAGGTGTCATTTCTGCCTCTTCCTGCATATAAACATCTTATGTGACTTAACAGATTTGTTTCAAAGCAGCAAGCTTCTCTAACCCACACGGGAAGAAAAAAACGAGGATCCTTGTCTCCACACTTTCCATCCACAGAATCCCACTGCACACACAGAATGCATATGGGCCAAGAGAGTAAAATTCCCATCAAGATACTCCGATCTGCTTTTGTATTGTTTTAGTATGCACGAATAGAGAAATAGCTACGCAAATTTAAAAAACTGTTTCCATACGTGCTTTTATAAGCTTTTAAAAATATTAGTTCAACTAGGATATTTTATAGGATGTTAAACAGTAATATATTCTTTTGATTCTTTTGGGGTTCCCAACCTTTACTTACTGATTATCCACAGACAAAAATAATAGAAGTAATTAAAAGCTTTGATACCTTTCAAAGAATTAGGGAATTTAGTTATGTGCTTCAAAGCCAACTTCTCAAACCCTGCCAATGCATGGTTGAATAACCTGTTTGAGGTCAGCGGTTACCAAGGTTAGCAGATAACATTTTTCATATGTATTTTACACCACCCTAGCCTTTTCCGAAAGACAACTGACAGATCAAAGAACTAGTTTTCTTACAGGTAGAGCATCACAGAATAGAGGTAAAATGAAACAAGTTCTCTCTTTAAACTGAGTTTGCAGTGTCCCAACTTCAGAACCTCTTACAGATTTACTATAAAATTAGGACAAATGCTGTAGACTATTCAAGAACAGACAATGATAACAACTTATTCCTTTCAGCTTTGATTCAACCTCCAAACAAGGAATGCCCACTAACCCTTAAAGATATGGTATTAAGTTTCACTGTTCTGTTTTTTTCTGAAAAATGTTGATTCCAAGACCAACATGGAAAAGCTGAACCTTTTGCAATAAAAAGAAATACTCAGTACTTTGTCCTTTGTTGCTTGGCAACTAAAGGCTATAAATGGGTTTTATGATTATAAAGGCTCTGGAATTAATGTGAACACGTAAAAGTTGTAATAACTCCCTGGGGACAGGAGTGTTTCTTTGAAAAAAAAGTATGAATATATATATGTAGCTTTTACTCATTCTTGTTTCAAAATAAATAGAGCAAGCAATTTTGTTTCTCCACACTTGCAAGTGTTATAATAAAAATCAATAACTAAAAAAAAAAAATCAATAACTATCATTCATTTCATCATTTTAATATTTTATCATTAATGCTCACAACGCCAAGAGGTAGGTGTTATTATCTCCATTTTACAGGTGGAGAAAACTGAAACTTACAATGTTATGTTATTGGCCCAAGGTCACAAAATTAAGAAGCAGAGGAATCAGGATTTGAACCCAGGTCTGCCTGAACTAAGGCTTCTGCCATCAAGTGCATATCATAGAGATTTCTAGGAAGCATTTTTCTTGGCTTCTAATACTTGAGGATATTGATCACTTTAATCCCATGAGAGCGATACTATTTCCAATTATCAAGTCATATGATGTTAGCCTTAGAACACATTACTCCCCGTTGCTTTACATGACAATGGTTTCTTATATTGCTAATACCAAGGTGTCAAATATTGGGGTACCATCTTACTGGACTTTATGTCTTGAGTCTGGGTACCAAAAAGGACAATATTGAGAGTTAATATTTTCTACTACACTTCTGAGCAAACCCAACTTCCTAAATTCCCTCTATGGATTCTTGTTTTGCATCAAGCAGTACTACAGGTCAGTGTTGGTGTTCTTATATCTTTGCATTCTTATTAGTAGCCTTATCTTTTGAGTTTCTGTAGCTGCCTGCTCCATGAACATAAACCACTGCCTTTTTACTGCTAGCACTTCATCTTATGGTGCCAGAGCTGGGCTTTGCCAAAAAATGCCAGATGGCACTTAAGTTCCAACAGCTCACATTCCAGAATAATTTCATCTATACAATGGAATTACATGCACATTGTGACACACACACACAAAAGCTCTGGTTATTTTAAGAGGAGCCATTAACTTCCAGCTAACTTTGCAGATGTCCCCTTGCAACCTGTTTGGAGGACACTGCAGAGTGGCAAGGAGCACAGGCCTTTGGAGAAAGACAGACATCTGTCCAACTCTAAGCTCTGATACATAATAGCTGTGTTACCTTGGGCAAGGTACAAACCTTTTCTGAATCTCTGTTTCCTCATCACTAAAATGATGATAACATTATTTGCCTGTTCATTTTGTTGTACAAATTAAGAATACATACAGCTAAAGGCCTTTGTATAAGGTCTAGCATAAAGTCAAGCATTCATTAAATGGTAGAGGTTTCCTTACTGATCACAGACGGCTTCTGGGAGCTCCATTAAAAGAATAAACATTTTTCTTAATTACAAAAGACTGATAATACTGTTTCATTGGGCAATAACTGTAAGTCAGGCACTATTCAAAGTACTTCACATATATCATTTTACTTAATTCTCATTTTTCTCCTATGAAGTAATACCTGCTTCATTTAATAGATGAGGAAACAGTCTCAGAGAGACCCAGTCATTTGCTAAAGCAGCATCTCGAGTGCATGGTAGAGGAGGGATTTGAGCCCAGGGAAATCTGGATACAAAGCCTATGCTCTGACTACTATGTCGCTCATCACCACACATGCAGGCTGGTGTCGGGAGCTCAGAGACAGTGTGCGTGATGTGCATTGGTGCCCAGTTTCTAGAGCTGATATGGGTGGCCTGTGAAATGCAACCTCAGAAATGGGAAAGATGCTGTGATCAGATAAACTCCAAGATCATTCCTGCAACCCAGGGTCCATTACCTTGACTGGTTTCCTGGTGCCTAGATCTCTACTTTTGTCAAAACTAGAGCGTCTACTCTTCTGTTTGTCTCCTAGTGTCTCCCAGTGACTCCCAGGTAATGATTCTGAATCTCAGCTATAACCCATTTTGAGTTATAGCCTGAACGACTCACAGAGGGACTTGGTTTTTGAATTCTCTCGATCCCCAGATAGCATCTCTGCCATGTTTCCTACTGAACACTACACCACCTCCACTCCCTTCCTGCTAATAAAGAGTTCTTTTTAGGGGAAACAGAGTTATCACACCTAGGGGAAGATATCTGCCATGGGTCACAGATCTAAGTGTAATCTACATAAAAAAATGTTTATGAGGAGCTGCGATTTCCCCCCCACCAGAGTTGATTCTGATATTAAAATATACATAAGAAAAGGAGCACAACCGTTGCGTGATGCAATAAAGGTGCCTGCCTTTCTATCAGAAGTTTTGGTCAAGAATCTCATTGACTTAACACATATTTAACAAATATTTCTTTTTTTTTTGTAACAGCTACATTCAAGACAATAAGCCTGCATAGATAATGAGACAAAGTCAGGTCCTCACCTGGAGGTACTCACTATCTTCTGGGGAGATAGACAAGTAGACCTATAAACTAAACCTCAGCGCGAAAGGTGCACATCCAAAGGTACGGAAAAAGTGCTGGAGAAGCATGGAGAATTTTGCTTCACAGGATCAAGGAGTAGGAAAGTGCATTTGGGGCAAACGGCACAAACACCCAGTGTTATAAAAAGGTGTTTTTAAGAAACCATGAAAAGCTCAGCATAGCTGGGGTATAGAAACATTAATAACAATACTGATGATGATGATGGTGATAAACATAGTAACTGAGGTACTGTTCTGAACCTCATGCATATTGAATCACTGAACCTTCACAATAACCTTATTAGATAGGTATTAGTAGTATCTAATTTTATAGATACAGAACTGAGGCACACAGAGATTAAGTAACTTGCCCAAGATCACATACCTAGCAAGGGGCAGAGTCAGGATTAGAACTCTGGTCTTGGAACAAGCTCCTATCCACTACATCAAACTGCCTCTCACAACTGTGAGGATGGGGGAGTCTCAGAGATAAGGACACTGAAATGCTACCTTGGGACCATATGCTAAGCTCAGGCAATAGAGAGTCAACAGAAATGTTTAATTAATGGCGTTCACGTGAGCCAATAGTGAAGTGGAAGGTGGTCAGCTCAGGGAAACAAATTAGGAGGCTCTTGCAAGAGGTGAAGATCCAAAGGGGAGGCTGCAGTTGAAAACATTTAGCAACAGTTTGGTAAACAATTAGCTGTAGAGCATGGGAGGAGCCCGTAAGGGTGACACCCTGGTTTCTAGTTTGGAAGGTTTGGTGAACACCGAAGGGGGTATAGGAAGCAGCGAAGACTGGAATCAGGGAGGGGAAGGGTAATGGGTTCCACTTTGAATGTACTGCTTTGATGAAACGCACTCGGCACATACAAGTGTACATTAAACATCTGTAACTATAGGTCTGGAATGTGGCAATAGGCTTTGGGAAATGCTGATCCATGGGAGTAAATGAAACCATTCAGGGTGAGTTTTTGGTGCTCAAATAAAAGAGTTTCCAAAACAGGACCCTGGGGCAGAGAAGGAGGAGGGTGTACTAGCGAGCGCTCCTGAGAGGTAACAAGAGACACTGGATGAGAATCAGAGGCGAAGATGCCATGGGATCAAACAGGAAAGTTTCTGTGAGCAAACATCGATGAAGAGAGGACACCAGGAGGATGAGGGCCGATGATCTTTAATACGATCTAGCAACTAGGAGAAATTTCAGAAGGGTAAGTTGGAGCAGAAGCCAGAGAAGATTGGGTTGAAAAGTGAATGGGATGTGAAGAATGAAGAGAGTGGGTATTTTTCAGAGTTTGGTGACGAAAGGGAGGAGAAAGATTGATGAATATTTGGAAGGAGAGGTAGAGTCAAGGAAAGAGATTTGAATCTTTTGCTGACCCACAGATAACTTAATTTCACTATTGTTCCCCTGAGGAAGTTCTGTTACTCTCTCCCTTCCCTTATATACATCAATTTTTTTAATGTATCTTTTAATGTAACCTAATTCCAGAATCTTTTTAGAAGCAGATAACCAAGAGATGTGGATCCACTGCCAGGGACTTCCTCCTATCAAACTGGGCACCACCTGGACCCCTGGAAGCATCTCTTCAAATGCCACTGATGTGGCCTCAGGGATAGAAGGAAGCCCAAAGCAGAGGAAATAATCACTTTTCCTGGCTAGGTCAACTGCTCAGGGAGAAGGCATCTGATTTTCTATATCCACCATTAAAACTGAGAACAGACTTTTAAGAATTTGCTCCCTTTCTGGTTGCAGTATAGTTTTGGTGTAAATGATTACTGCTACTGTTACAGCTCAGAAGATGAAGATGAAATAGGGATTTTTTTCATCATTGCTTTTTTTAAAAAAAAAAATTATTTATTTGGTTGTGCCAGGTCTTAGTTGCAGCAGGCGGGCTCCTTAGTTGCAGGTCGTGGGCTCCTTAGCTGTGACAAATGAACTCTTAGTTGAGACACGTATGTGGGATCTAGTTACCAACCAGGGATCAAACCCAGGCCCCCTGCATTGGGAGTGCAGAGTCCCAACCACTGCGCCACCAGGGAAGTCCCTCATCATTGCTTTTAATCATGCTATCAAATCTCCCTTTCCCATCCCTTAACAACCTGAGAGCACACCTCTCAGGAGCGCTCGCTAGTACACCCTCCTCCTTCTCTGCCCCAGGGTCCTGTTTTGGAAACTCTTTTATTTGAGCACCAAAAACTCACCCTGAATGGTTTCATTTACTCCCATGGATCAGCATTTCCCAAAGCCTATTGCCACATTCCAGACCTATAGTTACAGATGTTTAATGTACACTTGTATGTGCCGAGTGTGCCTTAGTTTCACCAAATCAGTACGTTCAAAGTGGAACCCATTATCCTTCCCCTCCCTGATTCCAGTCTTCGCTGCTTCCTATTAAGGAACAGTAGAATCTGTTCCTAGATTCTTTGATTGTTAAAGCATGCTCCAGTCCAGAATCTCTCGCCTGGTTCAGAGCACACCCTCCTCAACTGTGGGCTGCTCCAGGCGGGGCAGGTGAGAGAAGCAGCCAACAGCCTGGGGCTAGAGCAGAGTTTCTAAAGCTCTTGTGGGCCATAGACCTCACTGATCATCTGACGAAAACTACAGAGACTTTCCCTATAAGTATGTGCCTACACATTTCCACCCAATTTCAGAGGGTTCAAGTCCCCTCCAGAATCTCATCCCAAGTTAAGGACTCTGAATAGAGAGTAACTTTTTTTATGCCAAAAAATGTAAATTAATATCAGGTAGTGGTGATAGGGACAGTCTGCAGATGGATTTTTTTTTTAAACTTCCTAGCAGGTAATTTGGCAATACCAAAGACCAAAATTAAAAAAAAAATACTATGTTCCAACAATTATATTTTGGGAAGATTCATACAAAGTTAACAACTAAGGGCTTGGGGGAAAATTATTATAATGGTATGTATTTAACAGGGAAAAACCTAGCACAAGCCTACATGTCCAATGATAAGAAATGGTTAAATTATGGAACATCTCAAATAAAGGTTTTCCCACATATACCTGGGGCCTGAAAACGGGAGAGGTGTTCTCCTTGCTCTTCATTGCTGCTTCCGGATCAATTTTCTTCCTCCCTCCTTCACGAGCTTTGGTATATGCCAATGACCAGGCCACCTCCTGCTAATAATAGCATCTACCAACCTCTTGGTCACTATTCCTTTCTCATTGAACATTCAGCATCTGGTACCTCCCTCCCTCTCTCTAACACTACTCCTGCCATCGCTGCTGGTTGCTTCAACATCCACCCAATAATATCACAGCCTCTCAGGTTCTTAAACTCCTCACCTCTATCCTACCTCAGCCACCACTTCCCATGTCCCTCTCCTAAACCTCGGCATCACCAATAATTGCACCATTCTCTGAAATCTGTTTCAAGTGTCGTGTTCTTTGACCAGCTTGACCTTCCCGACATTTATACCCCTACTCTAATACCTTCACCTGTTGAGATCCTCTGCTCATGAACCTTATCCCCACTTTTCCAAACCTCTTCATCCCCCTTCCACTCCTTTGTTACCCAGCTTAAATTCCAGGGTCCATCACTCTAATTACTCCCTTGCAAAGACTTGTAAGTCCCTTTTCTTCTTTCCACCTGTGGAACTCACATGAGAAAATCCTGACTTTGGTTAAACCCAATTCTTCACCCACTCCAAGACTGCACCGAGTAGCTGAATGTTGCTGAGAAAATCATACAAATGTAGTGACTAACCTCACTTAAAGTAACTAACCACAAATCTCAAGTGAACATGGCACTGACTAGCATTCTTACTATTTCCTGGCCGATTTGCTTTTTACTCTGTGTAGTGAGTTGAAAAATGGACCCCAAAATGTATGACCACTCAGAACCTGTGAGTGCAAACTTAACTGGAAAAGGGGTGTTGGCAGGTATAATAAAGTTAAGTGTTTCGAGATGAGATCATCCTGGATTAGGGTGGGCCCTAAGGGCAATGATGAGTGTCCTTGTAAGAGAAGTGACAGATACAAGAGACTCATGGAGAAGGTGATGTAAAGATGGAGGCAGAGATGAGAGTGATTAGTCTACAAGTCAAGGAATACCAAGGATATCATCAGCACCACCTGAAGCTAGAGAGAGTCATGGAGTGAATTCCTCCCTCGAGCCTTCAGCGTTTGTGGCCTTGCCAACTCCTTGATTTCAGACTTCTTATCTCCAGAATTGTGAAAATAAATTTCTGTTGCTTTAAGCCACCTGTTTGTGGTAATTTTTTATGTCCGCCCTAGGAAATTAATACACCAACTAAGAAGATCATTTCATAATTTATCCTCCCTCCTAAAGCCCCCAACAGTCCCCCACCACCTGGATTCACAGGTAAAGCAGAAGTAACCTGTCTCAGCTTCCCACCCTGAAACCTACCACACTACCTGCATGTGTTCCAGATACTCCTCTTTTCCTCCCTTGCAAGACAGTAAGTGTTCCTGGTACCTAAGGGCAAGCTCTCTCCACCCCATCCTCATCCACTTTCTCAAGGTTCCCCTCCCACAATTATCCCCCTCCCTCTTCCGCATCAAACGTTTATTCCTCCACAATGAATCATTCCATCTGCACATCAAGCTTTCGTATCTCCCGTCTTAAAAACAAAATTATCAAGTAAAGACCCTCTTGCCTCCGCACTTCCTCTGGCTATTGCCGCATTTCTCTGCTCCTGGCACAACACGACTTCTCAAAAGCATTATCCATATTAGCCACTCACCTTCCATTCTCTCTTCTTCCCCTACTGCATGGAAACCACTTGTCACGGTCACCCACAACCTTCCTTCCCAAATTCTATGCTCAATTAACTGGCATTTCAGAAACATTTAAAACATCTGACCACACCCTCTTTGAAACACTATTCTTTCCTAGCTTAACACCACACTCTCCTGGCTTTCCTCCCACCTCATTTAACATCCTTAGCTGGTTGCTCTCACTTGGGTCCCTAAATGTTATCGTGGGGTCCTCTTGTCCGACTCTCTTCTTGGTGACCTCATCTAGTCTCAGGGCTTTAAACACCAACCATACGCGGATAACTCCCAAATTGCTATCTATGGCCCAGACCCCTCCCTTGGGTTCCAGATTCAAACATCCAACTGCCTCGTCATCACTTCTGCCTGGTTCTCTAAAAGGTAGCTAAAACGTAAAGTGTCCCAAATGAATTCTTGATTTCACACATATGCACATGAACGCACACACACACAAAAGTGCACTTGCACACTTATTCCACAGCTGAATACATTGTACTAAATCCACCAGTTATTGACACCAACACCTAGTTTAGGCATCACCCTTGATTCCTCTGCCTTCCTCACCCCCACATCCCATCCATCTGCAAGTTCTGCCTGTTCTCCTGCTTAAAACCCTCCACTGGTTTCCTATCACACTGAGAATAAAAATCCAAACTCTGACGTCATCTTCGACCGCCCACTCCATTGTCATTCAACACTGTCCCCTGCCTCTTCCCACTCCAGCCCTGCCCCTAACCACTCCAAGCTTAGGGACTTCACACTGGTATTCCCTTTTCCTGGAATGTTCTTCTTATGGAGGATTATGATTCTATGCCCAGTACATAGTAGGTGCTCAATAAATAATAGTTATTATTAATTAGGTTTAGGTCAAGGGTTAGCAAACATTTGCTAAAAAGAGCCAGATACTATTTTAGATTTTGAGGGCCATAAGGTCTCTGTTGCCACCATTCAACTCTGCCATCACAGCATCCAAGCAGCCACAGATAATATTTATTTTTTTTTTAATTTACTTATTTATTATTTATTTTTGGCTGTGTTGGGTCTTCGTTGCTGCACACGGGCTTTCTCTAGTTGCGGCGAGCAGGGGCTACTCTTCGTTGCAGTGCGCGGGTTTCTCATTGCGGTGGCTTCTCTTGTTGCGGAGCATGGGCTCTAGGACGTGCGGGCTTCAGTAGTTGTGGCGCGTGGGCTTCAGTAGTTGTGGCTCGCGGGCTCTAGAGTGCAGATTCAGTAGTTGCGGCGCACGGGCTTAGTTGCTCCGTGGCATGTGGGATCTTCCCAGACCAAGGGTCAAACCCATGTCCCCTGCATTGGCAGGCCGATTCTTAACCACTGTGCCACCAGGGAAGTCCCACAGATAATATTTAAATGAATGAGTGAATAAAACTTAATTTACAAAATCAGGCTGCAGGCCAGATTTAGCCTGTGGGCCATTACTTTCAGACTCCTGTTATAAATGAATAAGTAATGACAAGAAGAGATGTTTCCCTCTATACTCCATGAAAAACTCCATTATTAAAGAATATAAAGAGTATGATCCCATTAAAAAAAAATACACACAAGATCAACACCGAAATGTGAACAGCTGTTATCACTAAGTGGTGAGATTACAGGTGATAACTATTTCTTGTTTTATGTTATCTATTTTTTCCACAATTGTCCATGTATTCAATGTTTAGCTTCCAAGATACTGTGGAGTCTTCCAGAAGCTGACTTCTAACTCCCAAGCTGAAAAGATGACAACATCAATAACACCAAAGAAGGTGGTGTAGTCTCCTCTTAGAAGCGTTTGTCTGAGTGATTTTGTTCCCGGATTCCCTACAGTTGCTGATGACGTTGGCAGTTCTCAAATGTAGGTTGTGTGCAGGTGACAGAAGTTAGCTCTGACCTAGTTACAGCACATTTTAAATTCTAATGAAATCGGCTTCACCTTGGGGATCCCAGCGTGAAAGAAGAAAAGGGATTTTTTTTCTTAATGGCACCAAGCCCACGCCTCTCTGTTCTGGATGCTTCATGACAATCAACACAATTTCTAATCACCTGCCAACATCAGATAGAAGTGTTCAAATAATTATAAGCAGCTTGCATGATTTGGGTTGTTCTTCTTGTCCCTGACATATTCTCATTCCCAGTCCCCTAGAAAGTCCATAGTGTCTCCAAAAACAGAAACAGAGGTGGCCTCATCAATAAACAAGCAGAACCTGCCTCTGTGGGATAATTTCAGCGTTTCTAGGATGCAACATGATGTCTAAAATTCCACCATTACCTACTCTTCAAGAAGGTAATCTTTTTGACTTGTATGATCAAAACGACTTTGTATTCTGTGAAAGCACATTGAATACAAAACTCTATAGAGATGTAAGGTGTCATCAGATCCTTTGCCATTTGTACCTTCTGTGCAAACTCAGGTTTTATTGGGACAGAAGGAAGAGGGCATAAAGATGCTGGTTATGTGAGAGGGTGAAAAATTGGTGGTCTTAAAGTGAAAGAAAGACAAAGACTGAGAGACTGGCCGGAGGCCAAAGATACCCTTTACCTGCAATACAGTCTTGCCCAGGGCCAGCCCTCTACACTGCATTCAGCTGCTCAGAGCTTCTGATTCCAATCACAGGAATTCAGAAACATCAACCAATCAGAGTTGGTTTCACTTCTGGAGAAGTAATACACAGGAACCACATAAGACATTTACGACTTTACCTCTGGTGATAATGGAATCTGAGGCTTCCCACAAACTGGCAGCACTTGTCTCAGTGGCCTCTGTTTTATTCACTGAACCTTTCTGCTGCTTTCTGCTCTGCTTACTGGGCAAGTTTTTCTTCTTCCCATATTTGAACTTGCTGGGTGCTCCGAACCTAGAGTTCAAACTGTTGAACAGAATAGTCTGTGCACTGTTCTTCATTCATTTTTATTCTATAAAGATTACTGTCTACTATGTGCTGGCACCATTTGGGCACTTTTCCAAGCTACATCTCTCTTGTGCTCAACAATTCTACCAACCCTCCCTTGAAGCCTCTCTAGATCCATTCCATCTGGGTCAGTCCCTTGAGTCTCTGCTTTTCTGCTCCAGAATCTTCAGCATTTTCTTCATTTTCCCAAAAACTTGACACCTCCATAATATTCCTGTACAGCTCATGGGTAGCAGATGTTTTTGCCTACCCTGCATCCCTACCACCCTACTTTAATAATAGCTAACTAGAAATTTAAATCTCAGGCAGAGAGAGGAGGGCAGAAAATACCTTGAAGCTTGTTTGACAGTAGCTTCCTGAAGGGACTGTTCTTCCTCTTAGATCTCAGGAGCTGTCCAGTGGTTCCTGCCCATCCATAGCTTCTGGTTTTAGGAGCTACCCCTCACCTCCCAAACTTCAATGGGTGAGTGGGAGTTTCTTCAGCTAGTTTCTCTCTTCTGCTTTCATGTGATCTCTTCAGGAGAGTCAGCCCTCTGTGTCTGCAGGTCCCACATTTGCAGATTTCAACCAACCGAGGATGGAAAATATTTGGGAAAAAAGATCCCAGAAAGTTCCAAAAGGCAAGACTTGATTTTGTCACATGCTAGCAACTACTCACCTAGCATTTACATTGTATTGGGTACTATAAATAATCTAGAGATTACTTAACATGCACTAGAGGATGCACACAGGTTAATATGCAGATACTACTGCCATTTTATGTAAGGGACTTGAGCATTTGGGAGTTTTGGTATCAGAGGGGATCCCAGAACCAATCTCCTCCCGGATTCCGAGGGACAACTGTATGTAGTTTTTCCCACTCTGCTCAGTCAGGACAGGCATCTCCTCTTTTGCTTTCGTGATAAGCCAAAAAGCACTTGAGAACCTGCTTCATGACTTTATGAAGAGGATGAGCTAAACAGCTTCTCACCAATTTAGAAAGCTTCTTTTTAAAGACTAAATATAATGAACAATAAAATAGTCTCAAATTAGTTTTTATAAACTGTTCTAAAAAGCTGGGAAATAAAAGATGAATCTTGCTATCACAGTAGCCCAAAAGAAATACCCATCAGGAACCAAATTAAGAATGTAAGGTCACAGCTATGGAAAACAAGTGAGGTAAACTGAGGAATGGGATTTTCCATACTTCATTTTCTATTCCTTTTTTACCTGAGGGGTTGCTGTAAAAAGTAAATGAGGTAATGAATGTAAAGTGAATGGAACAGTACTTCATGCATGGTAAATGCTCAGCAAACGTTATTAATCCGGCGCAAACTTAAGATAAAACAAAGTCGAAGTTAACTAACTTAAAACTTGGCTAGTGTTAAAGGATATATATTTTTAAAGATAAAATCATGACTCATGGGCTTCCCTGGTGGCACAGTGGTTGAGAATCTGCCTGCCAATGCAGGGGACACGGGTTTGAGCCCTGGTCTGGGAAGATCCCACATGCCGCGGAGCAACTAGGCCCGTGAGCCACAACTACTGAGCCTGCGCATCTGGAGCCTGTGCTCTGCAACAAGAGAGGCCGCGATAGTGAGAGGCCCGCGCACCGCAATGAAGAGTGGCCCCCGCTCGCCACAACTAGAGAAAACCCTCGCACAGAAACGAAGACCCAACACAGCCAAAAAAATAAATAGTGTTCCCTTAAAAAAAATAAAATAAAATAAATGTTAGCTCAAGAAATGTAAATCCTAGCACATTAAAAAAATAATCATGGGGGCTTCCCTGGTGGCGCAGTGGTTGACAGTCCACCTGTCAATGCAGGGGACACGAGTTTGTGCCCCAGTCTGGGAAGATCCCACATGCCGTGCACAGCAGCTGTCCCGAGCCTGTGCTCCGCAACGGGAGGGGCCACAACAGTGCGAGGCCCGCGTACTGCAAAAAAAAAAAAAAAAAAAATCATGACTCATATAAATCTAAGATGAACACATGTCAAAGATTTTTATTTACTTCATGAATGAAGCAGGAAGATGTTACAAGTGGTTCAAGGATAATTCAAACAGCAGACCTAGATCTAGGTACCTAGATAGATAGAGATAGATCGACAGATGTATATAGACAGAGATAGGTAAGCAGATAGACAATCTAAATCTGGCTATGCCATGGAATGAATTTACAAATAAATGGAAAACTGGGTTTTACTGAAACTATTGATCCCCAAAAGGAGATAATTCATTTACATATCTATAGACAAGATTCACTGCATTGATATCAATTATCTACAATTTACAGTTTCAAAACAGCTCTAAGACAATAAAGGATGAAAATCCCATAGAATCTGACAGCCCAAAGGACATGATCCAGGTACAGTTTTCTATGGAAGACACCTAATAATCTTTTTTTTCATCCATTTCATACAATTTTTCTTTACACAGAAAAGAAACTCTTAAACAGAGGAGTTTTGTGTAATTAAACCCAGTCTCCTTTAAGAAAAACTGACTATGACATCATGCATTCCAACTTTGAAGCACTGAGATCATAAAGTATAAAGAAGAAAATAAAAATCCCCATATTCCTACCACTAAGAAATAACTACTGTTAATACTGGTAGTGTATTCATCTAATTGTTTCTACATATATAGGTGTGCATGTATGTATATATAGCAACTGTTTTCAGATCAGTTTTAATAAACTTTGTTCTAGAAAAATACATATATATTCAATTCTATTATATATACCAATTTGTAATCTGCTTTTCCCCTTTATATCATAAACACTTTTCCTTATCATCGTCATTTTTTTTTTTTTTTTTTTTTTTTTTGCTGTACTCAGGCCTCTCACTGTTGTGGCCTCTCCCATTGCGGAGCACAGGCTCCGGACGCGCAGGCTCAGCGGCCATGGCTCATGGGCCCAGCCGCTCCGCGGCATGTGGGATCTTCCCCGACCGGGGCACGAACCCGTGTCCCCTGCATCGGCAGGCGGACTCTCAACCACTGCACCACCAGGGAAGCCCATCATCGTCATTTTTAATAGCTACAAAATATTCCATTATATGAAAGAACCATAATCTATTTAACTAATCTACCACTATTAGAATTTTAAGTTGTAACCAATTTTTAGTTATTAGAAATAAAATAATGTGCCTCTCCTCTGACAACCTTTCTCTTGCAGTGGTATCAGCTTTGCTGAAAAAGCCAAACATTTCACATGGTATCTGAGTTTCCAGTGGATGTTGGGATCCCTAGAGAACCTGATCCACCTCTTCTGCTTTAGCTAATGGGCCTACCTATTGCATCAGTGGCAGGCAATACAATGAGGTTTGCCAGCTACCTGGAACCACGCTTTGTTCTTATCATCTTCCTGAGACACACCATAAAGATTCAGCATGATCAGCATGAGATCTGATGTTCAAGGCCATTTAATTCGTGATGATACTGTCAGTACAAATAGTTTTTAATACGAAAGTGTTCATATGAAAAACATATATTATTTAGGATCCAGATTCTTAGAATGAAGAGTCTGAGAAAGCAAAGAAAAAACAGCTTTCAGGTGGGTAATAAATTACAAAAACTTTTCTTGCTTTTTAGACCCTGATTTTTTATATGAATTTGCATTTAATTAGAAGCTGACGTATCGACAGGAGCACAACATAGAACTGGCCCTCCTCATGAGAATATCAGATCCAGTCTTGCTGTCCTCATTCTAAGGAATATTTGAGAAAGGAAATCATAATCTAAAGGAAACATCTCACAGCCCTCCAGGCTATCATTTAAAAGATGTGGTTGTTGGACTTGGCACACCGTCAGTGATCGATATTTGCTAAACAGATAATAAAAAATTGACAACCAGCTGTGTGACTTTTGGGGGAAGGGGAATAACTTAAGTTAGTGCTTCCATTTTTTATTTCCAAAACTTACCCCCTTTTCCATTTATTCATTCAAAGATAATGTACACTGACTATTTTATTCTCTTTCCATGGAGAAATTACTCCTCCCTAGTTAAAAAGGCTTCAAAAAGAGCCAGAGTTTAGTTTGGGCTAAGAAAGATACTATAATAATAATAATAATAGTCATAAAATAAATCAGATTTTGTAATCAGCTATACAGAGAACTTGTGGAAACTATATCCCCAAAGACTTCTGAAAATAGCATAAACAAGGACAGTATAGTGACCCTATAGGTATAACAGCACTTCCAAAAAAGAGAAGGTAGACCAGATGAACTTTTCAGGTCTTCTCTAGCTCTGGAAAGAAATCAACTAGACTTTGTGTTATTTATAAAATCAATTGGTGGTTTCCCTAAAATAAAGCAGATAGAACTGTAGCTTGGAGCTTGCTACCTACTGCTCAAATGAAAGTTACATAGGATATAAAATCAGGCAACAACAATTAAGCAACATTAGTGTGCCTACTGTGTGACCCAAGTGGACACACTGACTTGAGCACTGTCAGAGACAGAACATGATGGGATGGATCATAGGGCTGAAACAACATAATAATTCTCTAGGTCTCATATTCCTTCTTATCCCATGTGGCAAAATCCAAGCCACAGAACCTACTGTATTGTACTAATTCCTTCTGATAGTGACCTCACTGTTTCTTTGACATAAACATTCTTTAGTGTTCGATACAATGTGGTGTTGGGTCAATTCCATTCAATCTTTAAACGTCTAGTATTTGTCAGGCACTTTACTAATCACAAGAAATGCCAAAAGCACTTTCTCCTTATGCTGCTAACTGCCCTCTGGATTCTGTGAGTGAGCTGGTCTGCGCTCAATTATTCTCATACTCCCTCCTGGGAAATACCTGGAAATGTGCAAAAAGCTCTGGCAACATGTCCCTTCCCATGGAAGTCTGAGCATGACTTACTGATAAGGAACTGCAGCTGCACTAACACGCAGTTTCCCAATGGCTCCCTAAAAGGTGTCACAAGAAGGCAAGCCTTTCCTGACATTTTCAGCAGACCCACCATGAGAATCTCAACCCAACTGAATATGAGAAGTGGTACCACTATTTCAGGTTTTTAGGAAAAAATCTTTGTAACCATGTCCTATAGTAAGCCTTCGCTTGGGTAAAAATATATTTAACCTCAAAAGAAAAATCATCATTCAATAGTTACACATTTTTAAAGTGTTGTGAAAAACAAAGAACGGAATGGGGGAAGAGGTGTTCCTTTACTGTTAGGCTGTTTTGTATTTAATTATATTAACAGAAAAACCATCTTAAGTAAACTCTTACATTTCTCCTGTGTTGTATTCAATAATTTTAGAGATAAGAAAAATCTAGTCTTATGAAACATAGGGATTAGAAAAAAAATCTAGCACAGGACAGGGACAAATTCTAATAACATAGGTATGCTGACCTCTTGATTCTTTTAACAACTAAGCTGTAAGATGGAAATCCTGAATTTTTAAAAATCACTGCCTATACCATTGATTTTTTTTTTTTTTTTTTTGCGGTACGCGGGCCTCTCACTGTTGTGGCCTCTCCCGTTGCGGAGCACAGGCTCCGGACGCGCAGGCTCAGTGGCCATGGCTCACAGGCCTAGCCACTCCGCAGCATGCGGGATACCTCCCGGACCGGGGCACGAACCCGCGTCCCCTGCATCGGCAGGCGGACTCTCAACCACTGCGCCACCAGGGAAGCCCTATACCATTGATTTTTTGCTACAAATACAGCAAATAAACCTGCACTTCTGACTTCACGACAGTTAGTACAATAGTATTTCTTTCAAAGCCCAAGTGAATTCCAAAAAGGTGAGACAGTGATAGTAAGGAGTACCATTTCTCAGATGTTGGAAACGGGCTTCTTACCTTCGAAGAACTGCTGTAGGGCCTCGTTTTCGCCTACCACATCCATGGTGCCGTGGTCCTGGTAGTTACTTCCGCAAAGAATGATTATCAGACCTCAGGAACTAAGTGCTGTCCTCTCAGCTCGAAGCCTACGAATGCTCTTGAAAAATGTTCATTTTCTTTTTATTGGAGTGAAGCATATCTTCAGCCATCAAACTGTGCCCAAAAAGATGGTTAAGTTTTCAAATGTGATCATAAAACTAGAAGGATATGTAACCACGCAAAAGAAAAATTCATGAAGAGGGAAGTGGTAGAAAATCCATCTCTCTTTCTATAGGGAACTGTTTCTACTCTGCCTTTCGTCTTTGTTTTAAGGACCTTTGTCCTTAGTGACACATGTAATTACATAAATGGGCAATAAATACACAGCCTTATCTCCTATTTGTCCTTTTACACCAATATATTTATTTCTCTGCCTCCATCAACCAGATCGATTTAGCTACAGCCTAGCAAAGATATAGGGGCTTTTTTTTTCACCTAGAGAAAGAGGGCAAATCAATATAATCACTTTCATAGATACCGAGGCTTGTGATAATGAAAAGTTAGGATTTGTTAAATATTTCCAAATCTACTCGCAGTGAAAAAAATTCCTTGATACGCACCTCGTCCATTTCCTCCAGTTTATTTTCTTTGAAAGTAGAAACCATAAAGTATGCGAAGTCCCTCTAATGAGCAATAAAACTGCATTTCTGATTTAGTAATTCTTACAACCAACTATGTGGTTCACTCCTAGCTGGTTTAATCCTAAATATAAAGGTATACCCAAATAAATGTTTTGTTTTCACTATTTAGCTATTAACTTATCTAATAATAGACTAAAAGGAATACAGTTAGGAAATTAAACTAGTCCTTTCAGCTCCTTCCTGTTTCCTTTTTCCCCAACTTTTTATTTTGAAAGTTTTTAACCTATAGAAGAACTCCAAGAATAGTACCATGAAATACCCTGTACTCTTCATCTAGATTTACTAATTGCTAACATTTTCTCACTTTTGCTTTTTGTCTCTCCCTCTCTCCCTCTCTCTCTCTCTCTCTCTCTCTCTCTCTCTATATATATATATATATATATATATATCCTTGTCATTTTTGGTTGGTTGGTTTTTATAACATTGACACTTGCTTAACAGTCCTGGAGCACTGTCTTACATAATGTCCCACATTCTGCATTTGTCAGATTATTTCATTTTTGTTAGAATTGGTATGGGTGATGTGGTATACTTCCCAATAAGTATTTTAAAACTTCACACATATAAACTGTTTAAACAAAAAAATTAATTTTATCCTGGGGAAAAAAAGAGGCTTAGAATCCTATTTTGAAAGTTATATTGGACCCCAGATCTTTAAGGACAAGTCATTAAGTTGCTTCAAGAAATAGATTTTCTATTTGTTTCAGTGCAACTTGTGCTAAACTCTCTGCTGGGTGCAGGAAATAAAAAGATGTGTAAATTATGGTCCCTGCCCTCCATAGGCTCAAATGCAGGGCATGAGAAAAATACAAGGAACTGTAACTCTGATAAGAGCTGGGGAAAAAGGCAGACTCTGATAAGAGCTGGGGAAAACATCCCAAGAAAACAGAGGAAGGAAAGGTTAATTTCATCTGGGAGGATCTGGAAAGGTGTCATAAAGAGCTGGGATTTGAAGAGACTTAAACAATGGACATGTTTTTAAAAACATGAGCAATGGCTTGGAGGGGAGAAAGCCCAGGTACAGCGACTGGAGTTACAGTGTATGGATGGTGGAGTGAGAAAAAAGATGAGAAGTAGGCTGAAGAAGGGTTTGGGTAGCTTTTGAATGTTAGGCTAAATCTGAATTTGATTCCATGCATATTCATTCTAAGCATATCTATTGATATTTTCTATTTGGGTAGTTGTGATGCATGATATAATTAAGTCTAATTTAGAAAGAAGCTGTGTTAGAGTGTGTTGATTGGGGCAGTAACTAAATTTACACCAGCTGAGAAGCTACTGCAAATCCAGATAGGCAGTAACAAAGCCTGAAGATGCTATAGAACCAAGAAGAGTTGGCTACCAACTGGATATGGGGAGCAAGGGAGAAATCAAATGTGATTTTTTAAAAGGACTTCTATGCCTTTAGGTGCAGTATGAATTAAGATGTCTAAAACATGTAGCCTATGTTTTAGCTGGAAGCTCCCAGCCAAGTTTTCTGGAGGCTGTTGGACCTTAAGTCACTATACTATATCCTCTGCCAGATGATGATTCTGGATTCTATCCAGCAGTTCACCCAGAGACTTCACATAGTCAGCAGCAGAGTAATGAGTGATAGGAAAGAAATTAGATTCCATTTAATAAGCTGAGAGACAAAGGTGAGAATTGGAGTCCCAATCTCAAATAATTATAGGACCAGGCGGGTAAGTGAGTAAAATGGGTCAAAATAAGCAAAAAAACAACCATGAGAGCGTATTTATAACCGACAACTGACCCTTAGCTGTGTCTCGTCAGGGAGACACTTAGGGGTGGTGGAGCAGAGAGCAAACCAGAGAGTACCTGCCCTAAGGGTAGAGCCGCCCAACAGGTGGAGTGTCACTCGGCTTCCTCCACATGCTGCCACTCAAGGATATGGACTCAAGGTTCTTGAAAGGGCCAACTTTAAAAGAGAAGCTGGAAATGCAGATTTTAATTTTAAATCTCATTTTTAAATGTTGCAACAAATACGTTTAAAAACAAAACAAACCGAACAATACACCAAAACATTGTCAAGGACAAATAGCATACATATGAAAGGGTAATTCAGCCTTCAGTTTGCAACATCTGGGTTGGAGACTAAATTGTAACAACCAACAGGGTTTGAGGAAAGCAAAGAGAATTTGGAAGAAAGATGTTGGAAGGGCTAGAAAATACCTCTCTATTAATTAATGAGTCCAGAGCACACAGCTGAGCACAATGCAGCTGGAGGCAACTGGGATTTAAGTGGAAGTTTATCCCTCACAGTAAATAACAAATATTACCCATATTTCCTTGATTCTGGTCTTTACATCTCCAATGGTCTAAGATTTTCCGGTTCTGTTGGGCATCCCATTCTGCACAAATTCAATGGAGACTCATTCTCTTGAACAGCAATCTAACGTAGTTGTCATTTGGATTTGTTTTGGTATTGACATTTCCTAAGAACATCAATAGATAAATAGATGAAAGCTGAGCAGCTGTGGTTAAATCTGGGGATGTAATGATGGGAACCTTGTCTCTCTTAAGACTGTCCCTGAGACTGATAGCTCCAGAATTCTCGTATTCATATCACAGTCCTTCCTCTTGAACTCAGTGTTTGTGGGCTTGTACTTCCTTGATAGCTGCCTTTGGCAAGGGTTTCTATTCTTTAGCAAGCTTGCTCCTCTTCTCTGATATTTTTTTCATTTTAAATAGGTTCATGCATTGTTTTCCAAGCTGATTTTTATTATTTCTCTGTTAACAATAACCACTGTGGAAACTTAATGAGTTTGGGTTGAGTTTGGGTTTATGGATTTATTTTTCCTTTTTTTTTTGGCCACACCATGCAGCATGCAGGATCTTAGTTCCCTGACCAGGGATCAAACATGCACCCCCTGCAGTGGAAGCGTGGAGTCTTAATCACTGGACCACCAGGGAAGTCCCTGGATTTTTTTTTCTAAGAAGCCATGAGAGGACATTAAGTAGGAAGTGACATTCTGATTTTTGTTTTTAAAAGGATCACGTTGGGTGCTGTCAGTGATTGTAGAAGGGCAGGAGTGGAAGCAAGGACACCAAGTAAGAGATTATTGCAGGAGTCCAGGTGAAAGATGATGATGGCTTGGACTGAGTGGACGTAGTGGACACGGAGAGGAGTGGATGGATCCAAGATATGTTTTGGAGAGAGTTGACGGGACTTGCTGATGGATTGGACTGGGGTGGTGGTGACAGAAATGGAGAAATCAAGAATAAGCCCTAGATAGTTGCTTAAGCAACTGGGCAGGTATTCAGCCATGTTAGATCTGAGATGCCCATTTGCAATCCAAGTGGAGTGACTTTATAGGCAAATGGATACAAGAGTCTGGAGCTAGGGAAGGATTAATGCCAGGGTTGGAGATGCACAGTTATGAGCAATGGTTACATAAAGTTTTTAAGACCGTGAGCCTAAATGAGACGATCTAAAGAATATTGAAAGAGAAAGGGGCCCAGGGCAAAAATCTGGGGATTCCAGTATTTAAAAGCTGTGCTGAGAAAGAGCCAGCTAGAGCTTGACCACAGCTGTCACAGAAAGCTCCCAATTTCCAACCATGACTGAGAAAGACCTACACAGTCGGGCCCTGCTTAACCTTCCAATTTTCTCTTCCTACCACCAACTGCACACCAGCTCTTCTTGCCGCTTTTTGTTTCTTCCTCAGGGGTTTACACCAGCTTTAAAATGCTCTCCCTACTCTCCTCCCTTCTCAAGAACGGATCTCCTCAGAGCCCTGCCTAAAAATGTCAAGTCCAAATGTGGCCTTTCCTCACCACCTAACCTGAAGTAGTCATTCATTCTCTAGCCATTATCCCATTTTAATTATGTAGAGAGAACGTGTCCCATCTTTTAACATTTGTCTATTTGTCCATTTCTCACTACACTGAGAGCTCCAGGAGAACTCGGACCTTGCCTGTCTTGCTCACTGCTGCTCCTGTAACACCTACAACAGCTCCTGACACATATAAGACTCTCAAATATGTGTGAATGAATGAATGGATTTAGTGTGGAGGAATTCTCTTTCTAGAAGTTCTACAAATTGTAGATATTACTGGGTCTTTATTTGCCCACATATCAAAGACAAGAAACTCAGCATCTCTTAAGATGGTACTGCATCCCATGAGGAAAACAAAAAAGTATTTTCTAGCACAAACGTTAAATACAAATACATATTCATACTGCTTTGGACTGTTTTAAACATTGTGCCTTATAGGAAAGAAAAATATCTATGTAGGGAAAAACAGTGAAGAAATCTTTGAAAATAAAAGCTTCTGAATAAAAGCAGACCCGTTTTAGACTGAGTGCACAAAACAAAAAAACACAGGATTTACGTGGTGGTGTGGAAGTGGGTAGGTTGGTGGTTGCAACTTCTTTCCAGGACTGAACAAACCTTTGTTCTTTCAGTGTAGATGCTTAGACAAAGGCTGTGGGTTTTCAGAGCTGGGAGAGATGCTTGGAGAATGCTTGATCCAGCTTTATGGAGGAGGTCAGAGAGGAGTGGCCACCTGCCTAACCTCTCAGGTTTGGGGGAACCAAGCCTGGACCAGAATGTATGTCTTCTGAGCAACTCCCAATCCAGAGTTCTCTCCACTGGGCCAGGTTCTCTCCCCAGCTCTGAACTTACTTATAGAAATGTATCAAAGTCTTTCCCTCTTTTTTCAGAATTGGTAATCAGGGCGATTAAATTCTTTATAGAAATACTCTCAAGAATCTAAATTGTTAGTCAGCACCCTAACTCTACCCTCTCCTCCGCCTTGTCATTCCAACTAGCTCCTCTGTAGTCAAGTCTTTTTCGTAGGCTTTTCCTCTCTCTGTCATAGCTCAGGGCCCGGTGCCGTACTTCTCTGACTCCAAAGTATCCCTAAAGCTCTCGTCTGATCTCATGGCTAACTACTCTCAAACTTATCTGCTGGCCTGACCATATCATTGAATTTAGACTTGTATATCCAATACCTACTTAACATTTCCACTTTGATGCTTAACGGGCATCTCAAACAATGTGTCAGACACTAAATTCTTGTCTCTATTCCACCATGTGTAATATGCCCCATCCCAGGTCTGCTCATCTCAGTAAATTGCAGCAATAGCTAAAGCCAAAAGCCTAGGATTCAGAACCGACTTCTCTTTCCTTTCCTTCTTCCAATTCATCAACAGGTCCTGTTATCCCTTTTAGGTTTTGGAATTCAGGTTTATATAATTGGACTAGTCATAATCCTTGGTTTGTAACACCCCACCATCATGGTCTGTGCATGATTCTATTAATTCATTTGTTCATGCATTTACTTTAAATGACAAATGAACCCATCATCCAATCCAGGGACTAGAACATTAACAATGATTTACTCACATATTTGCTGCTCTCAGTTCTCTCTCCTTACCTCCCCCTCATCCAAAGGTAACCCTATCCTGAACTTTATTACTATCTTGTGTTTTTTTATTAATAGTTTTGTCTCATATACACAGATGCCTAAACAACTGTTTTAGTTTTTGAACTTCATGAGAAAAGTATTATGCCATGTGTAGCCTTCTGAGTGTTTTACTTTTTCATTCAATTTATGTTGCCATGTTCCATGTGAGCACACAATACTTTACCCTCCTGTAGATGGACTTTGGGTTTTTCCCAGGACATTATTATATATGTATTCTGGGACACTTTGTGCAAGTATTTCTCGAGTATGTTCCTAAAAGTGGAATTGCTAGGCTATGGGCAACTGTTCAACTTCTCAAATGAATGGTTTTTCAGTAGTAGATACACATTAACATTCCCATTAGCAATATATGAGTAATCCTGTTGACTGAAATTCTCTTCAAAACTTGACTGTGTTGCATTTTTTAACTTTTGCTGGTTGGATAAAGTTAAACATATCACTGAGGTCTTGACTTAGTTTATCTGATTATTAACAGAAATGAAAACCTCTTAATATGTGTTTGGCCCATATGCACTTCCAATTCTGCGAAGGACCTGTTTCAGTCTTTCGGCCATTTTTCTGTTGTTTTTTTTCTTATGGATTTGTAGAATTTCTGTGTATATTCTTAATATTAACCGATTATCGGTTATGAGTTTTGCAAATTTCTTCTTACAGTTTACAGTTTGGCTTTAATACGTCTAAATTAATAATTTATAATAAAGCACTATTTTCTTTTACATTTATTTATCTTTCATGGTCTCTTTTGCTTCCAGTTTAAGAAGTCCTTCTTAAAGCAGCATCACGAAGATATTCACCTATGTTTTTGGAATGTTTCACCTATAGTTTTAACTATATTTTCTACATCAAAATTTCTAAAGTTTCAGGACAATTAAAACAGTTGTTTTTATGTATGGTGTGAAGAAGAGATCCAATTCTGTATATTCCTCTTTTTTTGTCAGCTCTACTTAATAGTCCTATCATTCATCTACCATGCCTCTGTCATGTGAAATTTACACCTATGCATGGGTCTGCATTGGGGCTCTCTATTCTATTCCACTGGCCATTTTTCCTGTTTCTGCACTCACATCACACTCTTAAGTACTTCAGCCTTGTAAGAAGTCCTTCTCCCAGGACAAATTATCCCTCCTTTCTTTTTATTCAAAAGTGCCTTGGGGGCTTCCCTGGTGGCGCAGAGGTTGAGAGTCTGCCTGCCGATGCTGGGCACACGGGTTCGTGCCCCAGTCTGGGAAGATCCCACATGCCGCGGAGCGGCTGGGTCTGTGAGCCATGGCCGCTAAGCCTGCGCGTCCAGAGCCTGTGCTCTGCAGAGGGAGAGGCCACAGCAGTGAGAGGCCTGCGTACCACAAAAAAAAAAAAAAAAAAAAGG
>NW_020185339.1:12856480-12963172 GCF_003031525.2 Neophocaena asiaeorientalis asiaeorientalis
AAAAAAAAAAAAAAAAAAAAAAGTGCCTTGGTCATTCTTCATCCTTCACCGCGTCACGTAAATTTCATTTTGTCAATTCAAGGGGAAATGTTGGGATTTAGTTTGGAGATGCACTAAATCTATATATCAACTTGGAGAGAATTAACATCTTTCATATTGTCTTTCTATCCATGAACATAGGATCAATCCAGTCCTCCTTACTGTCTTTTAGTGAAGTTGTATAACTTTCTGTACACAGGTCTGTGTACAGATTACACAGTAATCTAACCAAATCTAATCTTTGGTTAGATTACTTAGCACTTTAGAATTGTCTGCAATTGTTTGGTCTTAAAAAGTCTATTTTCTAATTGTTTGAGGTCGGTGTATGTAAGAATAATTCACAATTATATACTGATCCCATATTTAGCCACCTAATAATTTGATGGAAGATTTTTAAAATTTCCTATGTAGATAATCACATCATAAGCAAATAATGACAGTTTACTTTCTCCTTTCCAATATCTTTATCTTCCTCATGGTGCTGCACTGGCTAACATTTATAGTACAATTCTGAATAAAAGTGAAGACAGCGGTCATCTTTATTCTATTGTTCTATTGTTCATTTCAGAGAGAATGTCTCTAATGTTTCCTCTCTTAGGGTGATGTTTATTATAGGATGCTTGAAGATACCCTTTACCAAGCTGATAAGTACCCTTTCATCTACAGATTACTAAAAGTTATTAATGAGTATTTTTATCAAATGTTTTTCTCCATCTATTGATTAGCTGGCTTTTCACTTTTATTCTGTAAATGCAGCAAATATTTATAAATTTTCTAATATACCATCTTTGTATTCCTGGAATAAACACCACTTGCTCAGTATATTACGTTCAGTTTGCCTTTGCATATATATTCACGACAAAACGGGCCTATAATTTTCCTTTTTTGTATTGCCCCCATCTAGTTTTACTATCAGTTATATTGGTTTTTGATGTAGGAGACATTCTGTTCTCCAGAATATATCTAAGATTAGAATACCCATAAAGTTTGGTAAAACCACCTATGCCTAGAGTTTTCTTCACAAAAGGATTTCTAACTACTTGCTTTCCTTTAATAGTAGTAGTACTGCTCAGGCTTCTGACTTCTTCTTAACCAAAATATAACACATTTTTTCTAGGAATTTTCCCTTTTGCCTAAATTTTGAAACTTATTGCCATGTTGTTCATAACATCCGTTAGTATGTGCAGTGACACAGACCTTTTCATTCCCTGTATGGGTTATTTGTGCATTTTCTCTTTCTCCAGGATAAACTTGCCAGAAATTTTTGTCTATTTTGTTCATCTTTTCAAAGACTCAATAGCTTTGATGATCTTCTACTGCATTCTTGTTTTCTATTTCTGCTCTTATCTCCTTCATCTTGTTCTCCTATAACTTCTTTAATTGGACACTCAGCTCATTTTAAAAATATAAATAAGGATTTAAAGCTATAAACTTTTCCTTGAAGCACTTTCTCTGTATCCTTGTAAGTTCTGCTATTCATTATTAGTCAGCTCTTAGTATTTTAAAATTTCTCCATTTTTATTATTTCTATTTTCTCATTAAGTCTTCTTGGTGCACTCAATTTTTAGTATTATGTAAAACCCAACTCTATGTCTAATAATATTTTTGTCCTATCATGTTCTTTTCTGATAACAGTATAACCACTCTAGCTTTCTTTTGGTATTTTCCTGGCATCTTTTTTCCATTCTTTTATTCCAACATTTCCATGTCCTTATACTTTGTTATCATATACTTTAATCCAACTTGACTATATTTTTACTTACTTTTTATTTCCATATCATAGTCTTTCTCTACTTGGTCTCTTCACTTTTAACTGATTATCTCCATTTTTCATCTAACAAGAACTTTAATATATCCCCATGCTCTCTGGTCTTCTCCCATTCCCATTGTGTTGATATTGCAAATAATTTTAGTTCTAGATTGTTATGGATCTACCTGATGTTTTAAATTTTTCTTTAGCCTTACTTTTTTATTCTTTTAAAGTTATCAACAAACTTTCTCTACGTATCTGATCACTTTTCTTCCCAAATCTCAAAGCATCTCCTGGATTTGTTTCTCTTTTAGTTTTAGTATTTTCTCCAAAAGTTTTTTTTTTTTTTTTTTTTAATTTTTTTTTTTTTTTGCACATCCCAGTGGACCCCCGCATCGGCAGGCGGACTCCCAACCACTGCGCCACCAGGGAAGCCCCTAAATTTATTTCTTTATTGGCCATGCCATGTGGCATGCAGGATCCTAGTTCCCTGACCAGGGATCGAACGTGTGCCCCCTGCATTGGGAGCATGGAGTCTTAACCACTGGACCGCCAGGGAAGCTCCCCCAATTTTTTTTTTTCCAGCTGCGTTGGGTCTTTGTTGCTGCGCACAGGCTTTCTCTAGTTGCGGTGAGCGGGGACTACTCTTCGTTGCGGTGCACTGGCCTCTCATTGCAGTGGCTTCTCTTGTGGAGCACAGGCTCTAGGTGCATGGGCTTCAGTAGTTGCATCACACAGGCTCAGTAGTTGCGGCATGCGGGCTCTAGGGCATGCAGGCTTCAGTAGTTGTGGCGTGTGGGCTCAGGAGTTGTGGCTCGCAGATTCTAGAGCACAGGCTCGGTAGTCGTGGTACACGGTCTTAGCATGTGGGATCTTCCCAGACCAGGGCTCGAACCCGAGTCCCCTGTATTGGCAGGCAGATTCTTCACCAGTGTGCCACCAGGGAAGTCCCCCCAAAGTGTTTTTAATTTGCATCTTTGTGTGGAAAATCTTCTGAAGCTTTGAAAGTCTGAGCACATGTTTATTATGCCCTCACATGAACTATCAAGACTTAAAATTCTAGTTTCAAATTTCTTTTCATGTTCAATTTCATATTCTTGAGCTGGGCATGGTAATGATGGTTTCTACCATACCATTCTCAAATATCCTTTTGTCTGTGCGCTTCCATCCATCCTGGTGACTGAGTCATCTATATGTAAGGTTGACCAAACCTTTGAGACAGGACTGAAAGTAATACCACCTTCAGAACACCAGTTCTCTCATACACATCTACTGTGAATATAAATTGGTTCAACTTTTCTAGATGGCAATTTGGCAATGCAGATCAAATATTTTAAAATACACATGTACCTTGCTTGACCCAACAATTTTACTTCTAGGCATCTATATGAAGGAAATAAGCCAACAATGTTCAAAGAAGTATACATAAGGATCCTCATCACAGCATTATGACATGAAAAAGAAATTTAAAACAAACTAATCTCCAAACACAATTAGTTAACGTCCTATCATCAAAACCTTACATTGATCCAGATTTGTAGAATTTTTAAGTAAAAAAAAAAGAAAGTCTACTTTTTGTTTCAGAAATGTACACACATAGGTAGAAAATATCTGAAAGTCTATTCTTCAAAAATATTGAGTAGCTTTCTCTAGATGGAGGGACTAAAGTGGTTTCTCATTTCTTCTTTTTGCTTTTCCACACCATTTGTTTTACAATTTGAAACTGACAGATCGAGTGGCTCTGTGATCAGTGTATCCTTTGCAAGTATCACTCTTTCAACCCACACCCTTTCCAACTCCCCTGAGCACACATCAAACTCCTAATTTATCTTTATACCCTCTCAATGATTACTACAGTGCTCAATGTATGTAAAGTATAAATATACTACATCAAGATGTTCAAGGATGCATCTCTAGAATAAAATGTGATTGTCCTCTATTAATCACCATAATAAAGGGATTCTTTAAGTTACAGAGAACAGAATGAATAAAAGTAACTTTCTTTTCAGAAGAAATCTTTCTTTAAATAAAATGTTTTTTCAATCCTAACATATAAAACAGACAAAAATAGAGTCATTGTAGTGGGGGGGGGGGAAGGAAGCTGATCCTGTTCACTTACCCTTCTTGTCTTTTGCAGGCTGCTATGAAGTTTGAAAACTACAATTCAATATATTCAGCTGACCCTATATATCATGTCAGAGCTAGAAGAGAAAGCAAAAATACACTCAATCTAATATTTATTTATTTAGCTTTTTTTTTGCAACTATAAATTACAATCACTAGTACACCTGTAATTCTTTATAGTGTGTTCAACTAAATAAGCAAACACAGCATAGGTCAGTTTAAAAGAAATCATAGCACTTTTCAGTGTAATTTGCAAAAGAGGGAAAAAGTCTTGGACCCACTCCTTGAAAGGAAATAAATATCAAGTAACCATAAAAATATTCAGTCATTTTCCAGGTCTTCAGGGAGGTTCATGCATGGTCCCAGGCAGAGCATCACAGTTCCTCTTTGAAATATCCCAGCTTTGCCAATGACATCTCTTTTCTCAACTGCATAACTTCCCAAAACATTTGATCAACTATACAAACAGAAAAGAGAAACACATAAATCATAAACTATTATCTTAATTATTTTTAATCTGTTTCACTGAAAATTTAAGATTAGCTGAAATGCCAGCTGGGCATCTCCTAATGATGTACCTAATGCTTAGACATGCTATCACTGCTTCACACTAACTTCTCCATGTACTTGTGAGCATCCCAGTTTTATGAATAAATAAGCAGTATTTACCAATTTTGCTACAACGATTTGTTAGATACATCAATGACTGACTACCATTTTAGCCCAAAAGAAGGCAGGCATCTCAATGTCCTGAGTAACTGGCAATGCTGCTGCCTTCTTGAGTAACTACACTCAATGCGCAATTACACAAGAGTTATTATCTAACTTATGCATCTTCTTGCTATAGTTTGCTGTATCTTGGCCATTTTTCACTTTTCATTAAAACCAACAGAGTAAACAGGAAAAAAAGGAAAACAAGAGACAGTCCAGAGAACTTAGTAACATTCTTTGTGAGTAATAATAGGGAAAGATTCTGTGTATGGCTCAATTAGAAATAAAAATAAATGCAGAGGATAAACTGTAAATTTTAATTATCTGTGCTTCTGAAAGTCCCCTCTATAAGTGGGAAGAAATTTGCTCTATGTTTTAGATAATAAAAGGTCTCTCTCTGACATATTATCAGATTAGATTGATTTAGATCAGTGGTTCTCAACCTGGGAGAATGTGTCCCCAGGTGTGCATTTGGCAATGTCTGGATATATTTTTCATTACTAGCATCTAGTGAGTAAAGCCCAGGGATGCTATTAAACATCCTACAATGCACAAGACAGTCTCCCACAACAAAGAATTATCCAGTTTAAAATAATAATAGTACCAAGGCTGAGAAACCCTGCTTTATATTTAACTGCCTTAAATCCTTTTTAGCACAAGGCACAGATAATAAACAGACTGTAAAATTAACAATAATTTACGACAAACCCACTCAGTATACAATGTGTAACAAATGCTGTGAAGTGAAAGGGTAAGAGGAACCAGACAAGATATCACTTTTATCACCATCACCACAACCACTCATGATCCTTTCTTCCTGTTTTCACAAAGTAGAGTACCTTTCATTCTTCCCTACAAAAACTTTTTTCTTTTCTTTTTTTTATTCAAACAGAAAGTCACAAAAATTATAATCATCCTTATCAGTTCACTCAGTCCCATGTAATTTTTTTTTCCATCTTGACCTTTTGTTAGCACTTTTATGAATTCATCAGTTTTCCATTAGAGTTCTGAAAATGCTCATTCATTCAGTTCAGCAGTATAGTCAGTTACCAGAAACCTGTACTTGTCAGAGTCTTTTCCATGAATTCTCTGAAGATGAAACCCTTTTATAGGAACATTTTTGCAAAAGCATCAGAGTACACCCAGAACTGTCTGTAAATGACAAAAGACTTAAAAATGACCACGGTTAAAGATTTGATGAAAGTTCATAATAATGCAATTGACAAGGAAATTTAGTTGTTTCTGAGACATACATTTTAAAGTAATAACTAGAATCATGACTTACAACATTATAGCAGCACATATAAGATTTTTAGAAATGTCATGTAATGTCTGAAACATTTATATTAACATATTTCCATACAAATAACCCAAAGAAAGTTTAGTATTAGTTGTTTTTTTTGTTTTTTTATACTGCAGGTTCTTACTAGTCATCAATATAATACACATCAGTGTATACATGTCAATCCCAATCACCCAATTCAGCACACCACCATCCCCACCCCACCATGGTTTTCCCCCCTTGGTGTCCATAAAAACTTCTTTTTTTAACAAGGAGAAAAAATATGCTTGACAACTTAACACAAATCATCTGTTCTTCAGCTTAAATCATATTATCTACCAATAGGTATTAAAAAAGATTTAAATTTTATTAAAGTCATAAAAAGTACTGTATAAAGACTGCTTTTATGCTCTGTGGGCTTTTGAAATTCAATGTTAATTAGAGACAGGTTTCACCCCTTTTCTTTTATGCATTAAAACCTAATTATATGGGATTATAAATAAATGACTATTTTCAACGTACTAAAGCTTGAAAACGCTAAACTAAGTTTTTATCAACATGATTGATTTTTCCAAAGAATTAAGATTCACTGGTTTACATGACAGAAAGATAGTAGGCATCCACTAGTTTTTAAGTATAAGAAAATTTTCAATGTTTAGAAAAATAAAAACAGGAAAATTTCCCACAGCTTCAAATACAAAATTGGCATGGACTTGTCCCTAGCCTAGTATCTGCTATTTCTGTTTTAAAACAATGATACATATTTAAAGAAAAAACAAAAACACAAAACAAAACACTGCTTTTGAGCTGTCAGGCCATATTAGTTTCTATGCCTGGTATTTAAGACATTCGGCTATAAAACCATAAGTAATCATGAAAGACTACATTAAAAAATATCCAGCAGAGTCCTGGGCTGACTATCCTGGATATATCATCCGCATGTCTCAGCTGATTTAGAACACAGTCATCTTTATTCCACTCAGAATTACGCTCAGGACTGCTTTATTAACTTACACGTGAAAGTAGAAAATACAGAAAAATATTTATTGTTAGTGCCTTGTGGGTTCCAGTAATTAAAATAAATCTGGGGAATTCCCTGGTGGTCCAGTGGTTAGGACTCTGCACTTCCACTGCAGGGGACATGGGTTTGATCCCTGGTCAGGGAACTAAGATCCCACATGCCACGTGGCATGGCCAAAAATAAAAAAATCTATTAAAAAATAAATAAAATAAAATAAAATAAATCTGACCATGTCTAGAGCTTGTTCATTTTTATTTCTTAAGGAGTAAATTCAATGGGCTTTATGCTCCTCTCACACTTACCATCTGGTTTATCATATACCCCTTAAAAGTTAAAACTGATTCTGCTTAAAATTAGAGTAAAATGAGGCAAATATAAGGATTAAATACAACATGTTTAAAAGATGCATTTGTTCCCAAACTCTTCACACATTTTATTAGACTTACAAAAGAGATTCAATATAAATGTACCAATGATAAAGTTGACTTGCGCTTACTATTACGTTCCATACTTTTTACTGAATTTCATGCAAATATTTTATAATGAATTAAGAACACTCACCATCCTGCTGTTTCACAAGTCCCTGTTGAATATATCGAATATACGTGAAAAAGTTACATACAGAAGTGATCTATGCCAAAAAGAAAAAAAAATGTTAAACAGTCAAATATCTCACATCAAAGCAAGCTTTATTAAAACTTGTGGTTAATGAGGAGCAACTAAGCCTGTGCGCCACAACTATTGAGCCTGTGCTCTAGAGCCCTTGAGCCACAACTACTGAGCCCACGAGCAACAACTACTGCAGCCTGCACGCCCAGAGCCCATGCTCTGCAACAAGAGAAGCCACCACAACTAGAAGCCCGCGCAGCACAATGAAGAGTAGCCCCCACTTGCCGCAACTAGAAAGCCCACACGCAGCAACAAAGACCCAATGCAGCCAAAAATAAATAAATTAATTAATTAAAAAAAGAAATTTGTGGTTAAATTACTTACCCTGTATCTGCAAAAAGGAGAAATATAATAATAATTGCTTGAGTCCCCTAATTTAATTCTGTGTTTACAGGACTTACTCTGACCTGTGAGAGCACATTTTCTGTAAAACAAGGATAAATTTTAGTTTTTTAAATTAAAAGCATTTTGCGCCTACCTTCTGGACAAGTTGTATATTCATTAAGACAACTAATATCTGAGAACCGAACATGTACCAGGCACTTTGTGATGCTGGGCTATAATGATGAAAAAGACAAAGGCCCTGCCCTTTGGGGCTTACATTCTAGTATAAGCTTACGGCATAGCTTTAACCATGGTTCTAGAAATAGAAGCTAAATGTGTTCATATATGTCCTGGGGCAAATTTACAAATGAGTAATCAGCTGCAGGGCAGCTCTCAGCTTTCCATTGGCACTTCAACTTCTCTCTCAGTTGAAAAAAACTTAAAAGTGACTGCTTAGGTCTCAAAACATGTTATTGACAGCTTTGCAGGAGAACAGCTTCCAGATGGGATACTTTTTGGTGTGTTGGGTTGGTATATATGCATTTAACGTGGCACCTAGGCCTAAGAAGTACAAAGGAATAAGCTACCGTACAAATACACTGAATCTTAACAATTACACAAAGGGTACACTACATTTAGACATACCAACCTTTCTCTTTACATACTACAACATGTAAAATTTGGTATGAGGGCTTTCTGGCTGGGATTAGGCTGAAAGCCTCTTTTTTTTTTTTTTTTTTTTTTTTTTGCCACACCACTTGGCATGTGGAATCTCAGTTCCCCGACCAGGGATTGAACCTGCACTCCCTGCACTGGAAGTGCAGGGTCTTAACCACTGGACTGCCAGGGAAGTCTCCCTGAAAGCCTCTTGAGAACAGTAAATGTATTTTATTCATCTTTAAATGCCTGGCACCAAGCATGGCCTGGCACACAGCAGACATTCAATGACTGCTGGTTAAGTGACAGGCCACCTGTCACTCCACTGCTCAACAGGATCAGGCTGGACTCACAGCAGCCCAGGTGTCAACCTCCTAAATTAGAAGCTTGACTGAAGATAGCTATCATTCCTTGTCAATGCAAAATTAGTGTAGCTCTAAGTAAAATAAAGTGGCCAATAGCATTTTATACAACATTATAAATTATATAATAAAGAAAAATATATTAAATGAACGTTAATTTTCAGCTATACTTACCAGAAATATGATACAAATGTGCCTCCATATTAAGCAAACACATGGAGAGTGTGCATTTAAAAGGGTAATTTTGGAAGTGGCCATTCAAATCACAAAAGAATTCTTACCTTTTCAAAGAGATTTAGCCTCATTGTTCCTTTATTAGAAAATTCCTTTAATGATCTATAACAATATTTAAAAGCACTAACTACTAGCTTGGGGAGGATAGACAATCAAGAAATTTAAGGCACAAGTGGTAAAAGTCCTTGGAACTATACTATTTTAAGCACAATTTACACAAGAGAAAAAGTAACCATCAAACTGATAAAAATCACCTTTTGGAAGCAGACATACCTGTTTGTCTACTATTTTTCTAATTTTGAAAGGACTCAGGTAAAGTGGTTTTAAGTATCAACTTTTAAAATAATAAAAAAGTGTTTAAGTTATCTCATTTCTAAAGCCAATATATTTTTATTTGAGCCAGGATTCAACACTAAGTCTTCTGACCTCTAATTCCAATTTTTTTTTAACATGCCACACTACCTCAGTATCCCCTAACAGCTCTAGTCCCAAGATTTCAAATCCTTGCTTGCCATTTTCACTTAGGGATGTCAACGTGTCTACCTATCATCTTGTTTCCAAAACCAGAGCCCTTCCTATTGATTTCCAAAAGCTCACAGTATCCCTCTCATCAGTCACCTCTAATTCCTTTTTTTCACATCTTCCCTCTCCAAACACTCACCATCCTCTGAACACACTGTTTTCTTGTTCCTTTATTCAGTCGTATGTACTGTTCCGTATCTCCCCAATTCCACCCATGCTTCAAAAGCCCAGATCGAATCAAATCCCAAGAACAGTCCCTGATCACCACCAGTAGAATGATCTTGCCTTCCACAAAATTCCCCAAGCACTGTGCCATTCGTTTAGTGTTTATCTTGATAACCTCGTCCACAAGAGCCATTCTTCACATTTCATAAAGGAGGACAACGTCTTCTTTAGTCTTCTCCACACAATATGCACCGCAAACACCTTGGTTTCTGGCCCCATTCCCACAAGAACAATATTCTTAACGATGTAAATTATTCTCTAAACCTAATCTGTATAATTATTTTACTAAAATACTGTAAAAATCTACTTTAACTGAGACTCTGATTTGTTATCATTTGATATTTGCACATGTTTAATGTGTGATATATAATGCAAGTATAAATTTAAAATCCTACAGTAAAAACTGCTATATTTAAAATAAGGTATAACATAGAAACTGAAAGTACAAAAAGTATTAATGACCAGGATAAAAATACCCAGGTGTTTGCTGAAGGATAGAATTTAGGAATGAAAATCTCCTCCCCAAAATTCAGAGGTCACCATACTACAGGTGTGGCATGGGGGAGTGTCAAACAGGACATAACTCTAGGTAGACCTGTGGCTCACAGAGCAAATACAGGATTAAGTTACCCAAATACCAACACTGTGTGATGCTGCTGAGAGTGTGACGTGCGTAACAGGAAAGAAGAACTACACAACTCCTACGACTGGCTTTAACAGACCTAGTAGTTAATCTCAACCAGCTATTTCCTCCTCTGCCTTCAAAATGGCCTGATGGGATTCAATTATTGCTTGCTGTGAGCTCTCTCGGGCTCTTCGGTCCCCTATACCGATCTAGTTCTTCACCACCAACTAAGCAGCTTCCTCAAAATCTTCTGAAGTCACTTTTTAAACAGCTGTGGCAAACGTTTTATGTACTGTTGGTTTCAGTCTTTCCTCCTCCCAGGACCAGTTGGAAGACAACTTGCCCTGCTACGAAGTGTGGGAGTCACCCCTGAAGGTATAAAACTGCCAAATATCTCTCACATATGGGAGACAGAGCTGTTTATTTACCAAAGTGAGAAAGTTTTATAATGAGAGTAGTAAAGGAGAGGACTAACCAAGCCTTCTGGTACCCTGTTTTCATGCTTGGTAAGACTTGGTCTAATTCACTGTCTTCTCAAACTATTTTTGATGGCAAGCCTCAAAAAGAAATAATTTACACAAAGCCCAGAACACATAGCTGTACATATAAGTATAACAAACAAAAATTCTGCTTATGACCCACTAAAGAGATTTCATAAGCAACTAATGGATTATAACATGCGGTTTTTAAAGAAGTTTCTAACACCTGATCTACCTGGATCCCACATATACGTTTGTAATTAAAAGGGCTCTCCACTGATGCTAAATTTGAAATCCCCACACTGCCCAGGGATTGGTCTTTGGGCTGCACAGACTTTAAATAGAAAACTGACAAGAGATTTAACATTTAAAACCAGAAAATATTAAATAACTACAACACATAAAATTTTAAAAGCTCAGTATCTTCCCTAAGACATGGTTTTGAAAACGTACTTTGGTCCTCCACATTCAACTGCAGACGCTTTCACAAATCGAATAGGTTGTAGTCCCACTGGTTCAATGCTTAGAGTATTGTTTTCCACTGCCTCCAGAACAGCCGAAGCCAACTTCAAAAAGAACAAAGAAGTATTAGATGCTATGCTGGCAGGAAAATATAAAAATTCTATTCTATAATAAACTGGTTTTTAAAAATTATTTCTTCCAAGGTCCACTAGATTTGCCTTAGCTAATGAAAAAGAAGGAAACCACATAATCTCGGTTTGAATTCTTTTATAATTCAAACATTGTTATGAAAGGCAATTCAGTTATAGCTAAATAACTTTTCTTATTATCTAGAAGGAGATTAAAGACATTAATTCCACGCCACCCCTTACCCACAATTAACATCCATTGGTTACGTCACTTCAAAATGAATATCCTAAGGCTTTAATTTTGCTAAATTTATGCATTATTTTTTCCTATTGGTCATTCATAACACAGCAATATGTGTTAATTATAGCTATATATTCACTGATCATGTATTTATGTGCACAAGAGTCTACAAAAGAATTAACTGAGGGCATCCCTGGTGGCACAGCGGTTGAGAGTCCGCCTGCCGATGCAGGGGACACGGGTTCGTGCCCTGGTCCGGGAAGATCCCACATGCCGCGGAGTGGCTGGGCCCGTGAGCCATGGCCGCTGAGCCTGCGCGTCCGGAGCCTGTGCTCCGCAACAGGAGAGGCCACAACAGTGAGAGGCCCACGTATCGAAAAAAAAAAAAAAAACCCAAAAAAAAAAAAGAATTAACTGAGTTATCAAATATTAAATGCCCAGATGGAGACGGTAGTAACTGATAAACAATTGATGAAATAGACAAATTTCATTCTGGCAAGATTACTCATACTGAACAGCCTACCTAAAACCAGAGCCACAATGACTAACATATCTACATATCAAAAGCATTTTACTGTTCATCTTAACTTTTCCTTACAAGCAGTGTTATATAATTAAATCCTCTAAAGACTTAACAAAAGACTCTTAGGATTAACTTTCTTAAACACTGATTAACAGGATATTTGTAGACAAACTTTCCACATGTAAGAACAAATTAAACTTATGACCTTACATTTGTATACTGCTGTGTAGTATTTTTAAAAAAATTTTTCTATCTACTTAATTCACTTCATTTTATCTTAACAATCCTGTGATACAGGCAAGGAAGGCATTTTTCCCCGTTTTAAAGATGAAGAAACTAAATAGGACTTCTTTTTAATCACATACAGATAAACCCAACAAACACTTTAGAGTGTACATAACTTACTTCCCTTGCACTGAACCTTGGACTAAAAATTAAGTCCTACCCCGTTACATATTTAATACTTCACTCCAATGCAACACACTGCAGCATAAGTGATCCTCTGCTCAAATAAGGAAAGAGGTTCAGTAAGTGAATGCCAAGAAATTATTACGATCCTAATATGGAATGGAGAAATGGCAAAATATGACACTTTATAACTTATTTATGTAAGAGATATTAAAATATGTAACATGACTCAGTAAAAGGTATAGGAACAACTTTAATGCATTTCTGTTCAAATGTGTTTTTAATTACCTCACTTTTTGAGAAGGTTAAACATGGAAAAATATCTTCCTGATAGATTTTGTCTAAGAAAGGACATGTTCTGTCCATTATGGGCTCATCCTTCCAAGATCTGAATTCATTATACAGGGATAAGTCAGCCTGACAAAAGAAAACACAAAATAACTTTTTAAAAAGTACAAACATAAAATAACTTTATAAAAGTGAAACCTAATTTAAATATTACTGAGAAAGAAATACTCTTTATTTAAAATAATAATTGAACCATTCTTGATTAGTTATAATACACAGTAGTAATTTTTCTTTTTTTTTTAACTGAAGTATAGTTGATTCACAGTATTGTGTTAATTTCAGGTATATATAGCAAAGTGATTCAGTTATACATATATTTTTCAGATTCTTTTCTATTATAGGTTATTACAAGATACTGAATATAGCTCCCTGTACTATACAGTAAATTCTTGTTGTTTATTTTATATATAGTAATGTATGTCTGTTAATCCCATACTCCTAGTTTATCCCTCCCCCGTCCTTTCCCCTTTGGTAACCATAAGTTTGTTTTCTACGTCTGTGAGTCTGTTTCTGTTTTGTAAATAAATTCATTTGCATCTTTTTTTAGATTCCACATATAAGTGATATCATATTTGTCTTTCTCTTTCTAACTTACTTCACATAGTATGATAACCTCTAGGTCCATCCATGTTGCTACAAATGGCAATATTTCACTCTTTTTTATGGCTAAGTAATATTCCATTGCAGCAATTTTTCTTTTCTTCTTCTTTTTTTGCGGTACACGGGCCTCTCACTGTTGTGCCCTCTCCCGTCGCAGAGCACAGGCTCCGGACGCGCAGGCTCAGCAGCCATGGCTCACGGGCCCAGCTGCTCCGCGGCATGTGGGATCCTCCCAGACCGGGGCACGAACCCGTGTCCCCTGCATCGGCAGGCAGACTCTCAACCACTGCGCCACCAGGGAAGCCCCGCAATTTTTCTTTTAAAAAAACAATCCAAACTCCCAAATGATTAGCTGGCGCTTTTCAATGTATCCACTATGGTGTCCAAGGACACTACTATTAACCACCTCGCCAAAAAAAAAAATAATAGTAATGTTGGAGCTCCCCTTAAGATACAAGTGCAGGGCTTCCCTGATGGCGCAGTGGTTGAGAGTCCGCCTGCCGATGAAGGGGACACGGATTCATGCCCCGGGCCAGGAAGATCCCACATGCCGCGGAGCGACTGGGCCCGTGAGCCATGGCCGCTGAGCCTGTGCGTCCGGAGTCTGTGCTCCTCAACGGGAGAGGCCACAACAGTGAGAGGCCCGCGTACCGCAAAAAAAAGTTAAAATAAAAAAAGATACAAGTGCACACTGTTCTGAATATAAAAGATGATAAGTCTTTTGTGAAAATAATCAAAAAGTAATTTGGAGCCAAGTTAATTAAATAAAGTGTTTGAGGGGCTTCCCTGGAGGCGGAGTGGTTAAGAATCCACCTGCCAATGCAGGGGACATGGGTTCAAGCCCTGGTCCGGAGAGATCCCACGTGCCACGGAGCAACTAAGCCCGTGCACCACAACTACTGAAGCCTGCGCGCCTAGAGCCCATGCTTCGCAACAAGAGAAGCCACCGCAATGAGAAGCCTGCATGCCACAACGAAGAGCAGCCTCCTCTCGCTGCAACTCTAAAAGCCCGCGCAGCAACCAAGACCCAACACACACAAAAATAAATTAATTAAATAATTTAAAAAAAAAGAATTTAAAAATAACATGTTTGAATAAACAGAGACTGACTAAACCGTGAAACCTCGTTTGGGGTCAAAAGTGACAGCAATTCTTCTGCTATTACCTTAAGGCATTTCCAAAAGAATTTCCAAAATATTTACTGTATAAGCTGCAAGACTAAAAGCAGCACACACATAGCCTCCTAAACAGACTATCTTAAAATATAACATTTATTTAGATTGTTTTGGCATTTCAACATCCAGTATCTACCATCTGAATTATCAGTAATAATCCAGGCTGGCACCCACCTTCCTATTCACTCTTCCAGTTGTCCTTTCTCTACCCATCCAATTTAATAAATTTTCCCAAGTATTCTTCTCTACAGATTCCCTCAGCCCAGCTCAACACTACCTGTCAACATACAAAGCTACATCCACCCACAGCCACCCAAACACAGAGTAGTGTCTCTCACTCGCCTGGCACTCTAAGCCAGAAGCACTGGATACACTATAAATGAAGCACTGACTGCAGCTATGACCTCTAGCACAGCTCAATCAGATGTGCAGGGAGTCTACACAAAAGTAACAAAAGGCTGACTGTACCCCAGGTTTCCTACAGACTTTCCTTTAAGGTGTATAATGGCAATCTCAAAGTGAATATTTTTCATCCCAATCCATAAATTCCTTGAATCAAAGCTAAAGGTGAAAGGATAAAAATATTAGCAGATAAGTAATACTTACATTTTCAAATTCACTTTCTTTGTAAAGGCTACCCTTTGATGGATATAAAGCTCAAAGTAGGTAGTGTTCTAAGGAAAGATTCTAGTTTAAAGGCAGTAATTAATAAGAGCTGACTCTGTCAGGAACTATGGTAAGCACCTCACAAACATTTAATCCTAAAAGCTGAGCAAGATAAATATTATAATCTCCATTTATTGATAAGGAAACTAGGGTTTAGAGAAATAAAATAACTTGACCAAGGTTACAGAGCAAGAAACCAGTAAAAGTTGACATCTGAGTGACTTGATCTCAAAGCCTTGCCTCATTACATGTGTGTGCACACATTCACGTGTGTTTTAAATGCTTTCAGAAGATACGTTATGACCAAATGCCCCCATCACATTTTCTGCAGAAACATGGACATGTTTCATTTTCCTTCCAATTGTTAGATCGTTTTTTAGGACTTACACAAGTCAAATTTATGTGTTTCTGCTGTCTAATGAAACTATTTGACAAGTTTTTCACATGTATTAGAAAACAGGGTATATGTGGAAAGCAAAAAGTTATATGCTGCCTATTCATATTTTAAGGAATTTTGTAAATTAAAAACAAAACTTTAAAATTTTCCATGAGAAAATATTTAAATTTTCTTAGTGTAGACAATAGGGAAAAAAGGTACATAATTACACACACTGAGAAACCATAGCAAAAATACAAGTTGTACCAAGCAATGAAAAATGCTATCTAGGGCTTCCCTGGTGATGCAGTGGTTAAGAATCCACCTGCCAATGCAGGGGACACAGGTTCAATCCCTCGTCTGGGAAGATCCCACATGCCGTGGAGCAACTAAGCCCATGCACCACAACTACTGGGCCTGCGCTCTAGAGCCCACGAGCCACAACTACTGAGTCCACGTGCTACAACTACTGAAGCCCACACGCCTAGAGCCTGTGCTCCACAACAAGAGAAGCCACCACAATGAGAAGCCTGAGCACCACAATGAAGAGCAGCCCCTGCTCGCTGCAACTAGAGAAAGCCTGCGCACAGCAACGAAGACCCAATGCAGCCAAAAAAAAAATACTATCTAAATTGAAAGAAATCAGAATTAAAGTTATGACTAAAAAAGCTTCTTAAATATTTAATAGAAACCAATGTGAATTTCAGATTTTGTCACATTCAGATTTGACCAAGTACTGAACTTCTCTCTCACTAGCATCTTTTTTATTAATAACTAAAAATGCAATTCAATTAAAATAAGTAACAACCTTGGTTATTCAATTTAATAATTGAGCAAGCAATTATTGGCTTCCATGCAAAAATCTGAACAAGCACACACAGCTTCTTAATGAATAATGATGAACTTGAATTCACAATGTAAAATATAGCTTTTAAGAAAAAAATGGGAGAAGGCTGCTCATTAATTAGTGATCAATCCCCTTGGAAATGTTTTCTCATCATATGTAAGTAAAAACTATTTTACTCAAAACACCTCAAAAAGGGGCTTCCCTGGTGGCGCAGTGGTTGAGAGTCCGCCTGCAGATGCAGGGGATGCGGGTTCGTGCCCTGGTCCGGGAAGATCCCGCATGCCACGGAGCGGCTGGGCCTGTGAGCCATGGCCACTGGGCCTGCGTGTCCGGAGCCTGTGCTCCGCAACGGGAGAGGCCACAACAGTGAGAGGCCCGCGTACCGCAAAAAAAAAAAAAAAAAACCTCAAAATATTTCCAGTTATTATCTCAGTTATCTTTATAACATATCTTTTAAAATGATATGGCTACCATTAGTTCCATTTTTCGTTGCTTAATTATCTGAACTCTAGGACTACCTTACTGATATAAAATTCTGCTTCTCCCAGAATTTAAGTAAAAGCAATGTGCCATTCTTCAAGAAAATCACCTAAATGTTTTCACACATTCTTATATTCATATTTTGCTTGAGCACCCTAGCAATAAATTTTGACTAGTCATATCATTAAAGCCACCCACTCTCCTTTATACAACACATGACAGTTTGCTCCCTAAATGAAATATCGAGATTAAGAAACTTACCAAGTTTCCAGCGGGTACTCCAAAATCAGCCAGGTAGAGAAGGGAAATGAAGAATCCCTGAAAGCAGCCAGCTCTAGATAATGCCTCCCCCATCTTAATATTGAATATTTTGTACTAAAAATTTTGCTGGCAAAAATCATAACCAACACCTCAGTGATGAGAATTAATAAGTATCAACAGTCAGAGGGGACAGTCCTGGATGAGTTACCTCTTTGCAGTCTTTTACAATTGGCTGTATCACACTGAGGTCCTGATGACTGCCACTCATAGCACTGCTTGTACTTTTATTTCTTGTATGCCCCTTTTTAAAATGTGTCTTTCCACCTGGCAAAGGCTCTTGTGTAGGTGATGTTGGAGAACTGGACAATACAAGTGTCTTCAATGCAGCTACTTCAGCTTGAAGTACATCAATCTTGAAAAGAAATCAACACAGTCACACACACTGAATATGTTTTATGACAGATGCAGCTAAATGTTAGCAATTTGGTTACTTTCAAAGATGAAATATAAGTTTAATCTGTATTTCCTATGGATTAATAAAAGGAAAGTAAAACCAAATTTTTTTTTTTTAAACCAAGTTTTTTGATGTTTCCATACAGTCTGGATTCAGCTGCTATTCACATCAGATGAAATTTTTTAAATTATCAAAATGTCTAACATTTCACTTATGTGACTTTTCAAAATCTTCAAAATATATTAAAAAATAGCTTATGATTAGTTGCTGTTCGTTCCTAAAATAGTAAAATCTAATAACATTTCAGTTGGCTTTTTTTTAGTGAATTAAGAAAATAAATAATAACTTTAAAATGTGATTATGTGGGCTTCCCTGGTGGCGCAGTGGTTGAGAGTCCACCAATGTAATCCTTTTGATAATACATGTGATTCACAAGGCTTTAAATCATTTGCTTCTAATATAAATGGACACCAAACATTCATTATTAATTATATATATGTAGTAGCTATTTTCTTCTTTATAGTTTCCTGTAGTTTTAAAAATCTTCTAAAGTAAGCACTGCTTTTATAATCAGAACAAATCCAATAAATGTTAAGGTATTTTTAAAATAGTAATCACTAATTTCTTTACATCTTATAGTATTAAAAGCAGCAGCAACTTACTTTTCCTTGTGCTTCTTTTAGCTGTTTTTCTGCTGTTGCCTGCTTGACATTTGCTTCTCTCACCATCTTATGAGCTTCCTGAAAAAGTTAACATCTCAAATTTTGGAAACAAAGTATCTAGCATTTGTTTTCAAAAATCTTTCAACATGTGTCTATGATTGAGGCAAAGATACACTAACAAAATTTTGCCTAAAATTAAGTATCCAGCGTAAACTGCTGAAATAGCAGTTGTCATCAGCCAGACCAACTATTAGGAATAAGGAATAGGTACCTTATTTTAGTATCTATTACCACTGAGGCAGCCAAGTTGAGTTTGATCATTCTGATCAATCCCTGTGTAAGGACTGCAAATGTGATGAAGGAAAACACATAACCCACATGTCAAATCCAACTTCTTTGCAGTTAGGTTTTTATAATTTGGTATATACACACACACAGACACACACACACACAATTCATTCATATTACTACCCACAGCAAAGGCATACAGAAGGGACAAGTAAAAATATTAACACATCAATAATGTTGCAGTTTATAGGAATAACAGTTGAGAAACCTTAGAGCTTCCAATAAAAGTATCCACAAAATGATATTAAATGACAATTTTGTGCAGAGCAATCTAAAAAGGCAAATCAGAGTTAACCCTTTAATAAGATCTTAACTTTTTAGTACCACAAATATGAAACTCTAGGTATTTAATTCCCCTTTATTCATATATCACTTATTCATCAAACACTTAGTCATGACACCTCTTCATGAGGTACTGTTCCAGGTGCTGATAATACACTGGGAAAAGAGACAAGGTCCCTGCTCTTAAGGAGCTTACATTCTGATTACATTCTAATAATCAAATAAAATATCTGAGTACAAATTCTGGATTTTATTCTAAATCCACTATGAAGCCTTATGGTTTTTTAAGGAAGAGAGTGACATGATCTTACTTGTACTTTAAAAAGCTTACTCTCCTGTATGGAATAATCCCTATAAAGAATAAGAATAGACTGGAACAGTATACAGGTGCTCAAGATAATCCCCCAAGATTTAAGAACATGTATTTTAGAACTTCAGTTTACAGTTCATGAGAAGGAAGGACGTGAGGGAAGGAGGAAGGAAGGAAGGAAATCAGCTTCAAAGACATTTAATCGTTTGACAACAGAAACCCTCACTAGGTCTGTTGACTGTTCAGGGGAGAGTAAAAGTTCTCCACACCAGAATTCCACGGTGGCACTCCCATTTGTCCATTTGCTCTTAGAGTACTGTAATGAACTGCAGCTTGTATGTGGCCCATGAATGTGAGTTTACAGATTATATTATTTTAGATAAGAGAAGCTTTACTATCAATGCTTTATAATGAGATTAACTGTGAGAATATGCCATGCACAATTATGCTGGTTATCTTGTGTCAAAGTCTGTAAGAGCTATCAAATTTAATAATGAGGTAAGCATCTTTCTTTTAAAAATAACAAATGTTTCAGCTGTGCTAGATTTTTCTGTGATGTCGCTGTCAATAAAACACTACTTGACAGGTAGTTTCAAAATAATAAACATATCTATCTGACCCACCAAGGTAAGTGATATTTAAACTATGAATGCAGAAGTAACTCATGCTAAGGAGAGAATATTTGTTTAAATGTTTGGAAATGGACTCTGGTTTCATAAATAGCGGACTATGCAACTTGAAACAAACTTCCTACAGAGAACAATTTTTAAAAGTGGGACATTTTTTAAAAATGTGTTTGAAGACATTAGAGAGCTAACAAAAGAGTGAAGAATCAGGGGACCAAGATCCAGGAGAACAGGTAAATCCAGGAAAGTGAGCTGGGATTTGGGGTGACTTGTCCCCTAGAGATATAAGGGATACATTGAAAAGGTATAACATACATGTTATTGGAGTCCAAAAAGGAAAGAGAAAAGAGCTAGAATGAGGCAGGAGCAGTATCTAAAATGATAATTCATAGGTTTTAGCAAATTGACAAAAGACATCAAAGGATATATTCAAAAAAGTTTGAAAACTTTTCTATCACTCTCATTCTGAAACTGAAAAATGATATAAGTATCATCTATATGAGAAGTCAGCGAACTTTCTAGAAAGGCCAGATAGTAAGTAGTTTGAGCTTTGTAAGCCATATGGTCTCTATTGTAACTACTCAACTCTGCTGCTGCAGTGTGAAAGCAGCCATAGACAGTAAAACAATGAGTGTGGCCATTCCAATAAAAATTCATGGGCACTGAAATATGAGCTTCATATAGTTTTCATATGTCACAAAATATTCCTCTTTTGATTTTTTTTTCCCCCACCTCTTACCATTTGGAAATGTAAAAACCAATCTTGTCTCATTAGGCTGTACGAAAGTATATATAGGCCAGTTTTGCCCTGCAGGCTGCAGACCTCTGATCTATACAAATATTCATGTCTGTATACTTACAAACTTTAAAAACAGAATTTTTTTCCTATCTGGTTAGCAGTGATTCAAATGAAGGGGATTTTCTTCTCTTTTTTACAAAAAGTGTTTATTCAACATCTTCTGATTAATTTGCAAAAACAATTTGTTGGTATTAGAGAAGACAAAAATTCACTAGAGAATGTTCTGGAAAAGCCTTCACATAACTGGCAATGGGACTGAAAATTCAGTATAATGACTTATTACAGGAAAAGAAGTACTTGTTCCTTTTGGATCAGTATATCTGTGAGTCAGCAGCAGCATTACATCTAAATTTTAAAAATGGAATTTAGACCAGACCTTCATCTGGATCATAAATTTAGAATAAGATTTCAAAAACAAGGTAACATATTCAATCACACTGCTCTCACTAAATAAATATACACACACACAATATGTTTTAGTGAGAATAAAATACTTTTGTACTATTATTAAAAATTTAAGCATTTTTATTATCTCACTCTTTTTAAAACTTTTGTTTTATACTGTAACATATTATATGTGTGTTAGTGTATGTGCATAATTTGTAAGTAAGTACATATGCTCTTAGAACAGTGTCTAGTACATAGGAAACTTTCAATAAATAGTAGGTCTCTTTATCATAATGAAGGTCCATGCTCAAATTTATCTCTGTGGCTTGAGACAAATGAAGTTCCATTTATGACTTTCATAGCACTTAAAGCAAGATCAAGGTCATGAATCTGAGTCCCAACTTTGCTCCTTACTCTAATTATGCCTCATTTTCTTCACAGACAAAATAACAATTTATACTATATGTGCCATATGGCATTGTTGAGAGAAAACTAAGCATATCATAGACATTTATTAAAACTGGCTGAAAAAATATAAAAACATCTTAAGACTACATATCTTTTTTTTCCATGTTAAATGTAGACTACTTTGTAAAGCATTCTTTCAACCAACTTCATTTTATATTTTACATTATCTCAAAATCTAAAATACTAGAAGAAAAAAATATATATATACATATATACACACACATATATAAAATTTTAGAGTCCTGTATTTGATACATTTAAGACTCAAGTTTGCTAAATACAAAGTATAATTATATTCAAGATTATTCATCATTCATAATAAATTCCTAATCTGAGTTTACAAGTTTACCAAAATTGTACAAATTGAGTTTATTCAGAAAAATCTTTAATTCTTAAAAAAACTACAGACACATATACATAAAATGTAGGCAAAAAACATCTTTTCATAAGACAATGGTAAACTGAAATCATGAAGGCACAACTGAGACCACAGAAAAATGTTTTGCCCTTTTTTTCTAAATTCATATTGGTTTGAATACAACTTTCTTCATTACTGAAATCATCTTTAATCAGTGTAGTTTCTTTCCCAGAAAGTATACACAGTTAAGGCTATTAGCCATTGTTAGGTTGGGGATAAGTTAGGGATCCCAAAACTATGTTTTTTAGATAACTTTTTCATTCACTGCATGAACCGCATTTCTGGTACTTCACATCCTACTATAGAGAGGGAAGAGTTTGTTTGTTCTCCCCCTACTTCATCTAACAAAATGCACATGTAAGTGCAGATGCATGGAAATAAGCAGGGTTAAAATTAAGGGCAGGCAGATAGGAAATCAAAATTAACATAAGTAGCATAATGTATTTGTTTGCTTATCTACTATCCATATATTTATAAACATTTCTTCTAACCAGACATTGCTGGAAGAAAAGTCTTGTTTCCGAGTCCTTCTACATATAAAAATGTAACAAGTTACACAGCTCCTGTTTCAGATCTTTAACTTCCCACTACCTCTATGCTTAAATTTATCTTCCTCTCATCTCTGATAACTAGCGAACTAAACAAGAAAATAAGTTAGTTTTTAAACGTCCATGAAAGCAAATGACACCCAAAAAGACAGGGGAGAGGGCAAAGGGTTGTGGAGAAGAGGGGGCACAGAAAGCCCACATGTTTGAAAATATCTTCTGCAATATTACTTGTAATGATAGAAACTGTGGAATGTACACTTGATAGATTATGATTATCATTACATTCACTATGTAGTAACATGAAAAGATGTTATTTAAAGTACAAAATATATTAGGATTACAACTAGGTAAGCAAATATATACAGCTAAAACTAAAAAAGATTCTGCATATACAAAAATAACAAAAGGTAAAGAAATTTTTCCTCCAAATTTTTTTTTTTTTTTTTTTTTTTTTTTTTTTTTTGCGGTACGCAGGCCTCTCACTGTTAGGGCCTCTCCCGTTGCGGAGCACAGGCTCCAGACGCACAGGCCCAGTGGCCATGGTTCATGGGCCCAGCCGCTCCGCGGCATGTGGGATTTTCCCGGACCGGGGCACGAACCCGTGTCCCCTGCATCGGCAGGCGGCAAAATCTTTTTTTACATTAAAAATTTTAAGAACAAATTTTTAGGGAAAAAAAGAAAATATTGGTAAAGTGATAATGACACTAGTCATTCTAGTAACACATCAATGTTTTTAATAAGGAACTTCTGAAGGCTAAAGGTCTTATACCCTAAAGGTAGTGGTTCTTAACCAAGAATAATACCCTCTCCCCATCCTCCACAAGGATATTTAAAAGCTGTCAAAATGATGAGGGAGTATTACTAGAATTGGGGTTAAGTGTGATGGTTAACTTTGTGTGTCCAACTTGACTGGGCCACAGGTGTCCACATACTTTAGTCAAACATTCTGGATGTTTCTGTGAAGATGCTTCTGGATGAGACTAACATCTGAATTGGTAAACTGAGTAAAGCAGACTGCCCTCCATAATGTGGGTGAGGCTCATCCAATCAGCTGAAGGCCTGTTAGAACAAAAAGGCTCATCCCCAAAGAGTAAGAGAATTCTTCCTGCCTTCAGACTCAAATTGAAACATTAGCTCTTCTTTGGTCTCAAGTCTGTCAGCCTTTGGACTAGAAACTAGAACTACACAATTAGCTCTCCTGGTTCTCTGGCCTTTGGACTCAAGACTGGAACTACACCATCATCTCTCCTGGGTCTCCAGCCTACCAACTCATCCTCCAGATTTTGGCACTTGCCAACCTCCATAACTGCATGAGTCAATTCCTTACATAAGTCTCTTTCTACATACATGTAAATGTATATATGTATATACACACATCCTATTGGTTCTGTTTCTTGGAAAACCCTAATACACCAAGGATTCTAAATGTCCAACAAAGTCAATGGCCCCCCCACTGAGAAACACTGCTTGAACTGGGTAGGAATTTTGATCCTGTGGCAGGCTGGAAATAAAGATGTGTGCCTTCTAACTTTCCTCAAATCATCCCCTATCAGAAGACGACCTCAAGGGTTTGCCATCTTTGTTACGGAATCATATAGAGATACTCTAAAGCAGCCCCTAAATAGTTGGTAAAATCAAAATTAAAATTTATCTCCTTTCTTTCCACATACACATTTTTAAACCACCTGATTCTGGTAACCCACAGTGTTTTTTTCTTTTCATATCATTTTAAGTTGTAGACTTTACATTTCTTAAAGATTTTATCTTTTTAGAGGATTTATAAATATGCATGAAGCTAAGCATATCTTTTTCAAGATTCCCTCATAAAACAAATCTATCAATATATAAAAACCATGACGTTGCTCTTGGCCAAGATGTAAACAGACCAACCTCAAATAGACTAGCTGTGAGTTCCTCCAATTCCTGTCCAAGTTGATCTCGTACTTTAGAAAGCCTCTCACACTCTTCATCTTTTAACTTCAGTTCCTATGAGAAATTGATCATTTTATTTTTTATTTCCAAAGTTTGAAGTTAGATTCAGCAGACTATACAATTTTTACTAATAAAATTACAAAATATTAATACTGCCCCCACCTACAACATTCACACTGAAAGTGTTTATTTAGCACTTGCTATGTGTAAACAATCAGGCAAGTCTAAAATTACAAATAATTCTAACTCACATATTAAATTTTCATGTTTTTTCATAAAATATCCAAAGATTAAGTATAATTATTCATTACATGTGAAAATAAACAATTAAATAACTTCATTCTTTTTTCCTTAACTTTTCTCTGAACATATTTATTTCTATCAACCAAGGAATTTCTTCAATTATGCTGATTCATTTCAATAAATGTTCAGTGAAGTTTTTTCATGTTTACTTTAAAAATTGTTTACCTATAATTCCATGTACCATACTGCAATTAGTCTAAAATTTCCATTAGGAGACTATACCCATTTAACACTGCAACCAGAGGCAAACAATGTATATTACATTTAAAATTAAGAAGAATATTGACAAAAATCCTACATTTATACGTGACTCCTCAGTAGGTCATAAATAGATGCTAAAAATTCCTTTATTAAGATGTTAAATACGCAATTTTATGTTACCCTAAATTTATCTTTCAAACTTAGAGATTAAAAAAAAATCCAAACTCTCTATATATCAGCCACAAATACAGTTATTCTGTAACTGTGGTGGCAGCATAGTTTTTCAATCCCCTGACAATTCCTGACAACCAAATATTCCAACTGGGATATCAGAAGAACCAAATGACTACATCTTCAACAAAACTAGGTAAAAGAAAATCCCAACGTATCTTAGACCATGAAAAATGTGGCTACACTGCCCAGACCACAGGATCAGTCACTGTGTGGAAGGGAGCAGCAGGAAGTGAAAGGGACTACAGAGATACTGTATAAAGCCTCAGAACCCAAAAATCATTACAAATGCCCCAAAAGCAGAGGACTATACCCTTGGTAAAAACTGGAAGAAAAAAATGTGAGAACAAATGGAGAAAAAGGGAAGGGTTTTCACAGGCTCCAAGTTAGAGATGAGTGCAAAAATCATATGCAGTACAGAGGCAGCTAACAGTACAGTGAAGCTCTAAACACTCAGGAATCTCAAAGCATCCAGCAAAGAGACCTTTCCAGAAGGACAGAGCCCCACCATAAGGGGAGAACTCTTGGAATATAAAACCAAATTGCAGGATGGGAATAATGGAGATAGCAAGAGAGAAGGTTCAGCTATTAAAGGAGGAAGAAGTGGCAAGGTTCCAAAGGAAACCGATCACTGGAAGTATTATTAGGAAAAAAAATATCTTAGGATGTAATGCTAAGCACTGAGACACTAGGCTGATGGAGAAAACCTTTCACTTTCATGGGTTTTCTTGTTATTAATTAGTGCCTTTTCTTTTCAGCTTTAAAGAAGTCCTTTTACATTTCTTGTAAGGCTGGTATAATGGTGAACTCCTTTAGCTTTTACTTGTCTGGAAACCTGTTGATCTCTCCTTCAATGGTGAATGATAATCTTGCTGGGTAGATTATTCTTGGCTGAAAGTTTTTTCCTTTCAGCACTTTGAATGTATCATGCCAGTCCCTTCTGGCCTGCAAAGTTTCTGCTGAAAAATCTGCTGATAAGTCTTTTGGGAGTTCCCTTGTATGTAACAAGCTGGTTTTCACTTGCTGATTTTGATACTCTCTTTAACTTTGGACATTTTGATTATAATATGTCTTGGTGTCTCTTTGAGTTCTTTTCTGGAACTCTCTGTGTTTCCTGGACCTGGATACCTGTTTCCTTCCCCAGGTTGAGGAAGTTTTCAGCCATTATTTCTTCAAAAAGTTCTCTGCCCCCTCCTGTCTCCCTTCTCCTCTGGGACCCCTATAAAGTGAATGTTGTTCCACTTGATAGTGTTCCACAGGCCCCTTAAGCTACCTTCACTTTTTTTCATTCTTTTTTCTTTTTGCTGCTCTATTTGGCTGAGTTCTACTGCCCTGTCTTCCAGATCACTGATGCTTTCTTCTTCTTCATCATCTATCCGCCTGTTGAACCCCTCTAGTGTATTTTTCAGTTCTATTATTAGATTCTTTGGTTCTGTGACCTGTGTTTGGTACTTTCTTATATTTTCTATCTCTCTGTTGAAGTTCCCACTATGTTCATCCATTCTTCTCCCAGGTTTGGTAAGACCATTATTTTGAACTCTTCATCAGGTAAATTACTTTTGTTTCATTAAGGTTATTTTCTGTGGTTTTACCTTGTTCTTTCATTTGGAATATATTTCTCTGTTTCCTAATTTTGACTCTCTGTGTTTGTTTTCATGTATTATGCAAAATAGCTCCCTTTCCCAGTCTTGGAGGAGTGGCCTCATTTAAAAAATGAACTTGGGCTTCCCTGGTGGCACAGTGGTTGAGAGTCCGCCTGCCGATGCAGGGGACACGGGTTCGTGCCCTGGTCCGGGAGGATCCCACATGCTGCAGAGCGGCTGGGCCCGTGGGCCATGGCCGCTAAGCCTGCGTGCCCAGAGCCTGTGCTCCACAACGGGAGAGGCCACAACAGTGAGAGGCCCGCATACCACAAAAATAAATAAATAAATAAAAAATGAACTTTATTGTTCAAGTCCTAGCTCTTGGTTGCCTCTTGAACCTTTGTGACTATCTAGGCAGCCTGATTTATACTTGACAGGTCCCAATTGTGAGGGTTTGCCAAGACCTGTCAGTGTTCCAAAGGGCGGGACCTTAATCAGCATCTAGTTTCAAGTTGATGAGAAGCCAGACCCTTAGGCAGCAGCTTTTAAAGTATGAAAATATATACAGTCCCACAGGACCACAATTGAAAACCTCGCCAGCCTCCAGACCAGGTGATCTTGAAGTGTTCCCTTGGCAACAGTTGCAAAAATCAGGGCTCCAGACAAGTGCTCAAGCTCCTTTCTGGGAGGTACCTGCGAGCTGTAGCAAGGCCAAGGGAGACAGCAAAGATGGCATCCCCTGGCTTACATTCCCTGAGAACATGCCATGCCCTTCAGAACAGGCTGAAGCTCCAGGACAAGTAAATAGGATTTTTCACAGGAAGACTGGGAGTGTGTTTCAGTCAGCTATCTATGCCATACCCTGGGGATGGTAGTCTGCCAAGAACTGTCTCTCCAACTGTTTTCAGTCTCGTGGAGCCCCAAAAACACAAGCCCCCCTCTGGCCTCTAGAGCCAGGCATTCAAGGCTCTGTGTGGACTGTGTGCACCCACTGGCTTTAGCAGGGCTGCAGGAGAGCAAGGGGGTGGCGTGTGCCCACTGGCTTTCCTGAGGCTGTGGGAGAGCACAGGGATGGAGAACACAAGCAAGGTAGTGTGAGAGTGCAAAAATGGCACCTGCCAGTGCTTGCAAGATAGAGAATGCAAAAACAGAGCCTGCCAGCACTTCCATCCCCAGAGAGAGTCCCAATAAGCCCCTCCCGCTCTGGCGGATGCTTTAAGATTAGCAGATGAATCTCCTCACTTATGGTCTAGGCACTTTTCAAACTGCTGCTTTTGTGCTGGGTCCCAGGGTAAGAGAGTCTGCATGTGAGCCTTTAAGAGTGAAATCTCAGTTCCCTACAGCCTTTGGGTCTCCTGGACATAAGCCCCATTGGTTTTCAAAGCCAAACATTTTGGGGGCTCATCTGTCCAGTGCAGGTCCCAAGGTGCCTGATGTGGGGCACAAACCCCTTGCTTCTCAGGGAGAAGCTCTGTGTTTGTGAGATCCCTCCTGACTGTGGGTCAGCTGCACCAGGGGTGGGATTCCTCGTGAGACTGCATGTCTGCCTCTCCTACACGTCTCTATGTGGCCTTTTTATCCTTTGTGTGGAGAAGCTGTTCAACTAGTTCTTTTTCAGAGCGAATTATTCCATATGTGGCTGTAGATCTGGTGTGTCCATGGGAGGAGGTGGGTTCAGGATCTTCCAACACCATCATCTTGAACCACCTTCTCAAGAAAACCTTGAACAAGGCTTACCTCTGAGAGACAGAAGTGGCTACACAGATACACCACCAACAACAGAAGGGAAAGCCCTGGAACATGAGACTGAGAGAGCTATCCTGGTTTATCCTACTCCTTCACAGGAATCTCTTCCTAATAATCCTGGGAAATCCAATTCATTTAAACATGAAAAACAAACAAACAGAAGATATGTGAAGTTACCATAATAAAAAAGTTAAACATAAAGCCAAGTCAACTACTGATACAAGGGAAAGAAAATCAGATAGGTATCAAATTTCAACAGCATTTTATGCTAGAAAACAATGGAATCACATTTTTAAGATACTCAAGGGAAAAAACTGTGAGTTGAGGATTTTATATCCAGCCAAAGTATCCTTCAAATGTCAGACCAGAGACAGAAAATTATAAAACTGTAAAACTTTAGAAAATATATCCCCCATGAGCTTGGCTGAGTTATGAAGCAGCAAATGAGTTTCACGTAACCAAGAAAAAAACTGGAAAAAAAAAAAAAAACTGGAGAAGCTTTAACATTAAGAACTGGGGGTGAGAAGCAAATTTATTTAACTGTAGAATTACAACTAGAAGACGAGAATACACAAGAATGAAAAGACAAGCCACAGACTGGGAGAAAATATTTGCAGAAGACATCTGATAAAGGACTGTTAACCAAAATACACAAAGAATTCTTAGTAAGAAAACAATCTGATTAAGAAATGTGCAAAAGATCTGAACAGACACCTCACCAAAGATATACAAATGGCAAATAAACATATGAAAAGACATTCCATATTACATGTCATCAGGGAAATGCAAACGACAGCAACGAGATACCACCATACACCTATCAGAATGGCCAAAAACCAAAACACTGAGAACAGTGTATACTGACAAGGATGGAGAGCAATACGAATTCTCATGCATTGCTGGTGGAAATACAAAATGGTACAGTCACTTTGGAAGACAGCTTGCAATTTTTTACAAAACCAAACATACTCTTACCACACGATCCAGCAATCATACACCTTGGTATTTACCCAAAGGATATGAAAACTCGTATCTACACAAAAGCCTGCACATAGATGTTTACACATTCATAATTGCCAAAACTTGGAAGCAACCAAATATCCTTCAGTAAGTAAATGAATAATTAAACTTTTGTACATCCAAATAACAAACCATTACTCAGCATTAAGTGGAAATGAGCTATCAAGCCATGAAAAGACATGGAGGAAAATAAATGCATGACTAAATAAAAGAATTCAATCTGAAAAGGCTACTTACTGTATGACTCCAACTACGTGACATTCTGAAAAAGGAAAAACTATGGAGATGGTAAAAACATCAGTGGGCGGCCAGGGACTGAGGGGTATGGAGGGATGAATAGGTAGAGCACAGAGGATTTTCACGGCAGTGAAACTGTTCCATATGATACTATAATGATAGATACACATTATTATATTTTTGTCAAAATCCACAGAATGTGCAACACCAAGAGTGAACCCTAATGTAAACACTAAAGTAAATGGGGGATAATAACCTGTCAATATAGCTTCACCAACAGTAACAAATGTACAATTCTGGGGTGAGATGTTGATAGTGGGAGTGGCTATGCATATGTGGGAAAAGGGGATATACAGCAACTCTGTACTTTCCTCTCAATTTCTCCTATGAGCTTAAAATTGTTCTAAAAAAAGTCTGTTTTTTTCAATGGGGATAAAATTGAGAAAACAGTTACATAAATGTTATAAGTTTTAGAAACGTAAAAATAACACACACAAAAACAAAAACAACAACAACGGGGCTTCCCTGGTGGCGCAGTGGTTGGGGGTCTGCCTGCCGATGCAGGGGACACGGGTTCGTGCCCCGGTCTGGGAGGATCCCGCGTGCTGTGGAGCGGCTGGGCCCGTAAGCCATGGCCACTGAGCCTGCGCGTCCGGAGCCTGTGCTCCGCAACGGGAGGGGCCAGCATACCAAAAAAAAAAAAAAAAAACAACAACAACAAAACAGGAGAAAGATGAAACTAAATTCACTAACTTCTTAAATATAAACTGGTAATAAAGGGATATAACTTGAGGCTCACAAATCAATTAGTATAAATCTAAACATATTTAACACCATAGAGATTAAGATAATACCTTTAACTAAAATTAAATGATAGAGGAGAAGGAAAGAAATAGTTACAGATAATTTTATGGTATTGCTTATAGTAGGGAACAAAGTCAGTACCTAAAGAAAGGCTAAAAGAAATTCTAACAACTAGAATGGAAATCAAACCTTCCAAAATACCAAATAGGAAAAAAAGGAAGAGGGCACAAAGAAAACAGAGCACATAGTGAAAAGAATTGTATTCATAGAGTAGACATTTGAAAGCTATGTGACAGAAACAAGCCCCAATGCAGAATACTTATCAATAAACACAAATGTGTGCAACTCACTTATTAAAAGAAAATGATTTTCAGATTAGCTAAAAAAAGCAAAATCCATCTCTATTCTCTATACAAGAGACACACCTAAAACTAAGTGATTCAGACAGATTAAAAATAAAAGGATGGATAGAAGTGCACTAAAAAATATAATACAAATAAAAACAAAACAGAGACCTCAATATTGATATCAGACTAGGCAGGGCAAAAGTCATTAAAGTAGATAAAGGAAACTTCATAATGCTAAAGACTACAACACAAAATGGAATACTCTCAAATACAAAATACAAAAGTAGACCTAAATAAACTGGAAGAAAGACATATTATGTTCTTGAATAGAAAGTCATCATAAAGATGCCAATTCTCCCTGAGTTAATTTATAACTCTGTAAATGCATACGTTTAATTCCAGATCCTTCTGAACTCTCAAATTTCACAATTTTATAATTATATATGAAAACTAAGTCAATTCATTCAACATTTCCTACTATGTAGGTACTACAGTAACCCCTCAGGATACAAAACCAAGTAAGATACTGTCCCCTTGAGAAGCTTCCAATCCTCAGAGCAACACATATGTCATTCACAAAGGCAAATTCTTGAATCATTCCCTACCATTTACCAAAGTAAACCTCACCCTGATACTAAAGACCCTCTACAATATGTGCTGTTTCCCTTTTCAGAGTTATTACCCTTGATCCATACTCTAAACTAGAGTTAAACTGGTCTGATTCATTCCTGTTTCATTCCCCAATTTGATCTCATCCACCTGGACTGGGCATAAATCTCTGACTCTTTACCTTTATGCTTCTAGGTCTAAATCAATCTACCCATATGAACTCAAATTTGTATTTCAATGTGAATACTTTTTAGAATGTCATTTGTACTTTTCATTATCAGTACCTTACACTGTAAAATAGCTATTCGAAATTCACTCCTTCAACAAACATTAATTTCATGCTAACAATGCATCAGGCATTCATCTAGGTGCTGGAAAGAGAAAAGGAATGAGGCCCAGTCCATGCTTTTCACAAAGCCATAGCCTACTGAGGGCAGCAAATCTTTAAACAGATTCACAAGGAAAACTGATAAGGGCTATCGTAGTGATGTGCACATATTAGATAAAGTAGGAGCCTGCCAAATGGAAAGACTAAAACAGTGTATTCCACTGTGGCTAAAGATGGGGAGGGGTGGATGCCACAGATAATGTCAGAAAGTTAGGTTTATGGTGAGTCCTGAAAAGCCTTGGCTAAGAAAGTGGAACTTACTTCAAAGAAAAGGGGAAATCATCCCAAAGGCAATGGGAAGTCACTGAAGGATTTTAAACAGGACAGTGACAATCAGACTGCAATTCAAAACAGTACCTTGGACAGTGTGGTTAGGTTAAAAAAAAAAAGACTGGAGACAGAGAAGACAGTTGATTACTGAAGTATTTCAGGCAAGAGACACAGACTTAAGAGTAGTAGTACTAGAGAAAAGAAATTTGAGGGATATTTCAAACACAGAAAATCAGGACTCTGTGATCAAGCATATTCCATCAAATTTAAGACTCATTAATTTTACGATAAACATTTTATACATCAAGAAAGAAAAATGCTGGCAATGAAACTATGATCTGATGGGTTTTGGTTTTTTTTCACTTAGAATTTTTATTTTGTACTTATAGGAAGAACTCTTTTAAACTGATGGAGACACAAATTTTTATCGTATGTCATTCTCTTTTGTACCTTTCTCTTTGTTTTGATGTCCTATCATAGTGAGATCCTTTTAGGACATTTAACCCAGTAATTCAGCACCCAGCTCACATAATTCAACTGATTTAATAACAACATGTATGGCTACAGGCAAGTTAGCACGCAAGCAGGCAATGACAACTCTTATGACTGTTGCCTAGCTGGGAGCAATTTTAAAACTCATACTGATTTCAGAGATGTTAAAATGAGGGACAACGTACAACTAAGGATCAATGAAACATCACCACGCATACATGTCTTTTCTCCCCAACTAGTAAGCACCTTAAGAGTAGGGTGAAGTCTAATTTATTTTTCCCTCTACAGGGCCTAATACAAGCTGTGAGAACTCTGGTTACTCAAGAAATGTTTGTTCATAAAAGAACACAGTAAATGTTTATAAGCATCCTTGGTCACAGTTAGTAGGGCCATGCTTAACATGGATCTGTACGAGTACGTGTTTTGAATGACTTTCTCTGGCTGCAAGCTATTCCACCGGATTTTATTTTCTAAGTCATTTTCATTCTCTTTTAAGGAAGAATAATTAAAAGTTGAAAGTAACACCTTATATCAGTAGGTCTCACACTTTAGTGAATATAAGAATCAATAGGGTGCTGTACACCAGAAACTAACACAACATTGTAAATCAATTATACTTCAATTAAAAAACAAAAAGGAGGGCTTCCCTGGTGGCACAGTGGTTAAGAATCCACCTGCCAATGCAGGGGACACGGGTTCGAGCCCATGCCGTGGAGCAACTGAGCCCGTGAGCCACTACTGAGTCTGCGTTCTAGAGTCTGCGAGACACCACTACCGAGCCCACATGCCACGACTACTAAAGCTCGTGCACCTAGAGCCCATGCTCTGCAACAAGAGAAGCCACCACAATGGGAGGTTCACACACCACAACAGAGAGTAGCCCCCATTCACTGCAACTAGAGAAAGCCCACTAGCAGCAATGAAGACCCAACACAGCCAAAAATAAATAAATAAATTTATATATATTAAAAAAAGAATCAATAGCGTAGTTTATTGAAAATGCATATCCTCAAGCCTCAATACAATAATTTTGTTTCAAGAGAATCTGGGGTAGACTCCAGGAATCTACATTTCAAAAGTGATGTACTAAAACCCAACTTCTGTCTTAGGATTCCACCAAAAGTTGTTCTTCAGCAATGACCTGCAGAAGGCCAAACATCACCACCTCTGGCATCCCTGCACCTGAAAATCAATAACCACATGGTTGCTCCCCCTACACACAGTATGGATTTGTTGCTGGTAAGTGGTTACTCCACCAAAGACTACATTTCCCAGCCCATCACACATTTAAGTATCAGCATGAAACTGGTTCACACCAATGGCATGTAGGTACAAGTTATGTGTATCACTTCTAAGTCAAAGCTTTTTAGAAGCAGGTGTGCTTTCTCCAAGTTTTCTTTTCCCTTCACTTCACTGGTTAGATACGATAATAAAACTCTAAAAGATTACAAAGATCCAAGACAGAAGAAACATAGATCCCCGAATTATTTCACAAAGAATTGCCTGTGAACTATGAACATTTGCTTTAAAGTGTTAAATGAATAAAAATGAACTTCTATTAAGTCACTAAAATTTAGGGGTACCTTACAAGAAGCTAGCACATCCCTAACTAATATATTATGCATGTGTGTCTACTTACACAACAGTGTAATTGCATACACATGTATATATTCATTTAATCAACAGAATGTGTTGAGAAGCCATTATGTACTCAAGATATAATCATGAGCAAAAACACATGTAATCCTTATCTTCATGAAGCTCAAAATTACTGAAGTGTAAGTTTAAGTGTAGACTTCTGTGTTGGGGTTAACTGGGATGGGGCAAACAATACAAATACAGAAATAGAACTTTCACTCTCAATCGAGTACCAGGGATCATATTTACCACCCTGCCTGACAGAACTAAAAACAAAACCAGAAAAAAACTGTAAAATGATTTTTAAGACATTGGACATCAGGCAAAAAAGACAGTGATCCTCCAGAAATGGGAAACAATAAAGTGAGGCCTATGATCTGTTCCAGCATTTCACCTGAAGAGATAAAAGCATTATTAGACAAGGATTAACTGTTATTAAACTGTATTTCGTATGTTCAAGAAGCTAGAAGACAGACTAAACATGTTAAAACAAATGAAATACTTAAAAGACCCAATCAAACTTTCAGGGATGAAGACTAACATGTCTGTGATAAAAAATACATTGTATAGAATTAACATATTAGATACTACAGGGGGGAAAAAGAAGAGTAGTGACATTGAAGACACAGCAACAGAAATAATACACAATGAAACAGAGAGAAAAAAGATTTTAAAAATAAATGAATAGAGCACCAGTGAGCTATGGAACAACTTTAAGCAGTTTAATGTACACATAATAGGAGTCCTGAAGGAGAGGAGAGATAGGGGAGGTAAGTAAATGTTTTTGAAGAAATATTGGCCCAAATTTCCCATTTTCTATGAAAACCAACAACCCACAAATTCAAGAAGCTCAACAAATTCCAAGTTCAAGAAAGCCGAAGAGAACTGCTCAACAAATTCCAAGTTCAGGAAATGCGAAGAGAACTGCACCAAGGCACACCATAATCAAATAGCTTACAGCCAGTGATAAAGAGGAATATCACATCACATGCAGAAAAACAAAGGTAAGGATAACAGCTGACTTCTTGTGAGAGACAGTGCAAGCCAGAAGACACTAGAGCAACATCTTTAAAGTACTAAAAGAAAAAAACTATCAACCTAAAATTCTTTACCCAGTGAAACTATATTTCAAAAGCAAAGGTGAAAAAAAAAAAACCTTTTAAAATATACAACAGCTGAAAATAATTTATCAGTAGCACACACATAACAAATATGTTAAAGGATGTCCTCCAAGCAGAAGGAAAATGGTATCAGATGGAAATCTGGATCCACATGAAGGAATGAAGAGCACTGGAAATAGTAACTATATGGGTAAATATGAGGATTCTTATATTTAAATCCCTCTAAAAAATAACCAGCTGTTTAATGAAAAAATAATTTAAATGTATTGTGGAATTTAAATAAAACATATAAAGAAGTAAAATTATGGCAATCACAGCACAAAAACTGAATGGCAAAAACAAAAGTACAGTTGAGCCCTGAACAACATGGGTTTGAACTGCATGTGTCCACTTATATGTGGATTTTTAAAAATAAATACATACTACAGTAGCACACAATCCGTGGTTGGCTGAATCCACGGATACAGAACCACATAAAGTCATATGCAGATTTTCAACTGCACAGGGGTCAATGCCCCTAATTCCACTTTGTCCAAGGGTCAACTGCATACTTTTGTAAAGTTCTTATACTGTATGTGAGATAGTATAATATTATCAGAACGTAGAGAGTGATAAGTTGTATACTACAAACCCTAAAGCAATCACTAAATTAGCAAAATGAAGATATACAGCCAATAAGCCAAAGGAGGCATACTTTTGTAAAGTTCTTATACTGTATGTGAGATAGTATAATATTATCAGAACGTAGAGAGTGATAAGTTGTATACTACAAACCCTAAAGCAATCACTAAATTAGCAAAATGAAGATATACAGCCAATAAGCCAAAGGAGGCAAGATGAAATCCAAAAACATATGGAATTAATCCAAAAGAAGGCATAAAAGGAGAAAAAAGGGAAAAAGAAACAGAAGAGACAAACAAAACAAATAGTAAGATGGCAGATTTAAACCAAACTGTATCACATTAAATGTAAATAGTCTAAGATAAACACACCAATTAAAAGGCAGAGATTATCAGAAAGGATAAAAAAGCAAGATCTAATATGCTGCCTTCAAGAAAGCCCACTTTAAATAGGGAGACAAAAATAGGTTAAGAGTAAAAGGATGGAAAAATGGTAACTTTCTGGCCACTCTTAAAAGAATAATCAGAATAAACAGAATGACTATTGACATAATTTTGATTCACGAGTTGCCATTAATTCAGGAAGTATTTTCATATTCAACAGTCCTTTTCAAGTCTTGAGCTCTAAGTATTAATACTATCTTGTACCCTTCATAATAAAATTCACCATATGCATGTGTTCACACATCATTATCATTTCAATTACCTCGACAGTACTTCTAAATACAACAAACTAAAGATTTCAAAAATAACTCCAAACTTGAGCTAAGAAATTAGCAGTATATTCTGATCAATCAGTAACAATGTATTCCCAAAGATGGATATATATGTTCAATAGTTTACCTCTATATAAATTGTTATTTCACTTAATACTCTGTATTAAGATGAGAGTCTGAGCCAAATGACAGATGCCAAATACAGCCACATCTCACCACACCCCCTACCTTTGGGAAAAGATTAAAAAGGCTATTGATTTTTCTTTCTGATAAATATACATTCAACCAAAACGTTTCAGCATGTCTTCATGGATGTTTAACCATTAGCCATTCATTGAAGCATTATAAAGAGACATATATGCCAGGCATCGTTCTGTATTATTCTAGGCACTGGGGATACAAAAATCAATGTTATGCTCTTGAGAGAAAAGTCTGGTGGGGAGAAGATGGGAATATATGTTTGTAAAATGTCATAATATGCTGGAAATCATGTCATAGAATGTTTTCCCTACTGCTTCAATTTTCTAAATGTGCACTGGTCCATTTCACCTAAGTTGTGAAATTTATATACGTAGAGTTGTTTGTATTATTCCTTTATTATACTTTCCATGTCTGCAGGGTCTGTAGCGATACCCTCTGTTTCATTCCTGCTATTGATAATGTGTCTTCTGTTCTTTTTTATCAGTCTTATTAGAGGTCTGTCAATTTTACTGATCTTTTTAAAGAACCAGCACTTTGTTTCATTCATTTTCTCTGTCTTTTCTGTTGTCAATTTCATTGATTTCTGCTCTTTACTATTTCCTTCCTTCTGCTTGCTCCTGGTTTTATTTTGCTGTTCTTCTAGTTTCTTTAAGTGGGAGACTAGATTGTTGATTTGAAACTTTTCCTTTTTTCTAATGTATGAATATTTAGTGCTATATATTTCCCTTTAAAAATTTAATTACAGATGCAGAAAAAGAATGACATATAGTCACAAATTTGGGAATAAACAGAAATTTAAAAGATGACCAAGTGAGAAACAGAACAAATTACTAGGAGAAGAAAATTCTCCAAGGTAAGGTACAGAAAATATTCATACCCAGCTGAATGGCAAGGCACCATTACTAAAACAGTTCCTCAAAACATGACTTGGACTGAATGGCTTCAAGTAAATAATCACAAAGTCAATTACATACAGAGAGGAAAACACCCACACATGGAACATAACTCACCAAATCTGCATTACAGATAATGCAAGACAGGGAACAGGCAATGTAGGGGGGGGCACAAAAAGAATTTAAGAATCTCTTTTTTCTAGTTTGTACTCTTAGATGAGCTGCTTTACTACTCAATTTCACAGATTCCTAAACGCTGCCCAACAGGAGCTGAGACTGTGCATATGCAAAAGATAAGTGTAGAACTGTAATGATTTCACTTGAGTCCCCCCCATGGATAAATATTAATTTTGAATATAACATATGGAAGAATAAAATATCTTTTTGCTTACCCTCTGAGCTTTTGCAAGTTCTTCTTTTAATCTTTCATAGCCCTTTTCTCTAACTTCCAAAACAGATGGGCTTCGTAAGCGGGACAGACTATCAGTACTCAACCCAAAAATATCATCACTGCCATCACAGGCCTCTGTTATGGTAGCACCCTGTAAAAACTCCCTCTCTGCATTACAGTTGTCCTTTCTTGTAGTTAATTTAGTTAACCCAGCTGTGACTCCAGAGGTAGAACAAGGTGCTGGGTCTGTAACATGGATGCTGTAAAGGAGAGTTCAAAAAACATCAGCATGTGCTTAAATATAACTGGCATAAACACACTCTATAACTGCATTATCCAATCTGTTCACCACTATATCTAATTAATAGCACGTCCTGAGCCAAAGCAACCGCATTTCAAGTCCTTCATAGCCACATATGTCTAATGGCTATTATATCAAACAGCACAGAAACAGAACATTTTCATCATCCCAGAAAGTTCTATTGGATAGTGCTACTCTAGAACAGGGGTCTGCAAACTAAATGCAGGATAAATCCAGCCTGCCACCTGTTTTTTAAGGCCTACAAGCCAAGAATGATTTTTACATTTTCAATGGTTGAAAAAAAACAATAATATTTTGTGGCACAAGAAAATTATATAAAATTCAAAATTCAGTGTCTATATATAAAGTCTTATTGGAGCGTATTCATTTACATACTGTCTACGGCTGCTTGCACACTTTAACAGCAGAGTCCAACAGTTGCAACAGAGACTGTGTAGCCCACAAAGCCTAAAATATTTACTATTTGGCCCTTTACATAAAAAGTTTGTGACCCCGGCTCTTGAGCATTAACATGTATTGCTCTTCATGAACAACCTTGTATTACTCAAATTTTCTAAAACAATAAAACTTAAAATAAGTTAACCAAGCAAACTTCGTTTGTTTAATACAATACTCTAAAACAAGCATTTTGATGATCTCCTACCTGACACTAGATATTTCTGCACAATTTAAACGTCTGGGGGATGAATACACAGGTTGTGTAGGAAGGTCGGAAACATCTAAGGCATTAGCCTGGATAGGGACGGAGCATAAAGCTGAAGGATGTGGCCTGTAGATGACACTTGGTGAGGTAGTCTGCTCTTGAGTTCCTGGTTCATACACACCAAGAAGGTCTGGAGAAGTAGGTGAAGCGAGGTTTACTTCATGGAAGCCTTCCAAGGGGTCATTAGCCATAGCAAATGCCTCATCATAGGATAACCTATGTTAAAAAAGCAGGAAATTATTTTGAGATAGTGACATTTAAAATTAAATTAAGATGTATATTTATAAAATGTGTTTAACAGTCCATTATAAACTATAAACTTACAACGAAAAGAGACAGCAAAGGAAAGAAACTACATTTAAAATTTATTAAGTGATCTCAGACAATAAACACTACAAAAGGCAAACAATCTGATTCAGAATAAACTTGAAAGTGATGGCTAACACTGTTACAGTGAGTAATTAATAAATATTTAACAATGAGGAATGAATAAAAATTTGCTTGGTTTTTTTTTTTTTTTTGGTGATACGCGGGCTTCTCACTGCTGTGGCCTCTCCCGGGCGGAGCACAGGCTCCAGACGTGCAGGCTCAGCGGCCATGGCTCACGGGCCCAGCTGCTCCGCGGCATGTTGGATCTTCCCAGACCGGGGTACGAACCCGTGTCCCCTGCATCGGCAGGCAGACTCTCAACCACTGTGCCACCAGGGAAGCCCTGCTTAATATTTTTAACTTTGCTATCATATGTGACTTTGGTTAGAATAAGGAGAAGAGGCAGTAAAGATAGAGACACATGTGTGTAGTTCAACTAACTGTTCTGTTCTGCCTCATACTGGCTCTGACTTTGGATGAGTCTGTGTTTTTTTTCTTTTATTCTGAAATAATTTCAAATTTACATAAGAGTCGCAGAGCTCCTGTACATATTTCACCCAGATTATGAAACTGTTAACATTTTCAAACCATTTGAGAATAGGTTTTAAGCATGATGCCCATTACCCCTTACTATCTCAGTGTATATATCCTAAGTAAACCATCACCAAAATCAGGATGTTAACACTGATCACTATTACCATCTAAACAACTGATCCCAATCAAAGTTCACTGATTATCCTAATAATGTTCTGGATAGGCCCAAGATCCAATCCAGGATAATGCATTACATTTCTCTAAGCCTTAAATTTCTCCTCTAATGGGATGAGAATGGGAATAATAATATTCCCTCCCTTCTCCAGGTTGCTGTGAGGATTAAGTCAGACAATCCACATAAAGTATTTAGTAGTGTACTATGTAACTGGCACAGAGTACAAATAAACATCTGTTACCAGTCAGCTGTTAGTAATAACATGTATGCTTCAGTTTCTCCATCAGTAAAAAATATTTCATGCAACTTCACAATTATATAAAGAATTTACATGAAAACTAAAAAGTGTACCACTCAAGTTTTTCACTTGAAAAATATAAAGAAATCTTATAAACCTTTACTGATTTCCCACTGTCTATAGAATAAATTCCAAACTTGTTATCCGGAAAATCAAGGTCTTCTACAATCTGAATCCAATCTCTCTTCCCAATTTTTTTCTTTCCTACGATAGTACTTTGATAATCATGACTAATACTTTCCCAGAACTTCAAAAAATTCCCAAACACAAGCACCAATATACCATATAATTTCATCATAAAATACAAAAACCCCCCACCTCATTCATTAAACTGAAAAATTTTACTCTCACACTCAATAAAAAAAGCATTGAAAATAAGACAAGTAAAAGTAGCAAGCTACTTTTTAACTAAGAAAGGAGAAAATACAAATTTATTTATATATATATATATAATTATATATATACTTTTTCATATGTACTTATATTTTAGAAATGGAAGGATACACCAAAAACTAATTTAAAAAAAAAACCTGTTACTTTTAGGAAAGGGCGAGAACAGGAAGAGGAGACAGGCATAAAAACTATACTTTTCCAAATGTACCCTGCTTTGTACATTTGAATTTGAACTTGGAACCACGTAAATGATAAAACAAAATTAAATTTTAAAAAAGAATATCTAAAAATAAAACAAATGAATCTAGCTGTGTACTAACATGGTAGTTTTAACCAACATCAAAAAGAACTATTTCAAATGATTTTAAAACATAGTAATAAAACTGTATATATCCCTAGTGGAATATACTCTAAGGTCAAAGGAAGTTAAAAAAATCATACACAATTTTCAGTAATCATATTAGTAAGTAATTTTGATACTGCTATTCTGAAACTATTATAAAAGATAAAACAAATTACATTAATATCATTCAGAACTAAGATTTTCAACATATGAGAAAAGAGATACAAATACAAAGTCAAGGAATTTAAAACTCTGAAGTCCTAAATTTGAATCAGAAATACCAGGAAATTTTTTTTTTTTGGCGGTACGCGGGCCTCTCACTGTTGTGGCCTCTCCCGTTGCGGAGCACAGGCTCCGGATGTGCAGGCTCAGGGGCCATGGCTCACGGGCCCACCGGTCCGCGCATGTGGGATCTTCCCGGACTGGGGCACGAACCCGCATCCCCTGCATCGGCAGGCGGACGCTCAACCACTGCGCCACCAGGGAAGCCCAGGAAATTTTTTTTATTTAAAAAGATGTCTACCTTTATCCACTGAAAAGGTATAACAATAGCAACCAACTCAGGAGCAATGAGTACCCCTTGTACCCAGAGTAATACCATTTCCTATGAAAAAAGAACAAGGACTCCTCGGAGAAATGGCTGATTCCAAGCCCGGGGCAGTAATGTACAAGAAGTCCTTGCAACATCTTGTTTTACCAGGAAGCAAGAAAGCTATCAAAGACTACTGGAGTGGTATCAAAAGGACTCCCACTAACCAAAAATGGGACAATCTGAACATCAAAAAGGATAATACCTCTAAAGAACAAAAAATAATTCTAAACCCATGAGTTCATGATTATACTAAAAATAAGACTGTTGTGGCCTCTCCCGTTGCGGAGCACAGGCTCCGGACACACAGGCTCAGCGGCCATGGCTCACGGGCCCAGCCGCTCCACGGCATGTGGGATCTGCCCAGACCGGGGCACGAAACCGTGTGCCCTGGATCGGCAGGCGGACTCTCAACCACTGCGCCACCAGGGAAGCCTCTCACTGGTCCCTTTTGATCAGTGCTATGGAACAAATTCACTATTTTGAAAACTGGTAAAATAAAGGAAAGAATCCAGTATTTACCCTGACTTTCCTATACATTAAAGAACTAAATAGTTTATGAGGAAAAATCCTTCTTTTAAAAGAATCCCATTTAATAAATATAACTTTGCAATCCTAATGAAATAATGAGTCTAGGCTACACTTATCAATAACTATTAAAACCCTAAGGTAAAACCTGGGGTACTTTATAATTAATGAATCAGAATGACAGTACCTGAACTCACTGATGACATTATTATCACAAAAAGGGAGAAAATCAGACATTATGAGAATTATGTGGTAAAACAGGAAATGAACACCGCCACCATCCATGAATCATTCTTGCCCCCCTAATAAGAAAAAAAAAGATCCCAATCCAATCAAGCCTTTAGGTCTTTATCAGTTTATAGGAAAGAGGCTAGAGGAACATACTAAAAATAACGCCTTCATCAGTTTATAGGAAATACAGAGCCTAGAGGAACATATTAAAAATAATACCATATGGGGCTTCCCTGGTGGTGCAGTGGTTGAGAGTCCGCCTGCCGATGCAGGGGACATAGGTTCGTGTCCCGGTCCGGGAAGATCCCACATGCCGCGGAGTGGCTGGGCCCGTGAGCCATGGCCACTGAGCCTGCGCGTCCGGAGGCTGTGCTCCGCAACAGGAGAGGCCACAGCAGTGAGAGGCCCGTGTACCAAAAACTAAAACTAATAATAATAATACCATATGGACAAAAACAGCAAAATCTAGACCTTGGGAAACTCTTACAGGATAAACCACCTGGTTTTTTCAATAAATAAAAGTGGCAAAAAAGAGGGAATTTATAAAGAGACTTAAGAGACATAATGAAATATAATATATGGACCTTGTTTGAATTCTTATTTGAATTAGCCAACTGTAAAATCATATTATAAGACAATAAAGGGAACTTGAACACTGGATATTACTGATATTATTATGAATTTCTGTCCATTTTTAGAGATAATGGTATAATGGTTACATTAAAAAAAAATTCTTACCTTTTAGAGATACACACAAAAGTATTTATAGATGAAATAAAACTACCTGGATTTGCTTCAAAATAATCCAGGGGGAGAAGGAGGGTATGGGGAGCTGGGCCATCAAACTTCCAGTCCCCCCCAGTCACACAGGATTATAGGGTGGTTTCTCTCATAATAACAGCTAATATTTACTGAGCATTTACTAAATATCAGGTATAGTTCCAGCACATGTACAGTTAAGGAAGCTGCAGCTTAGGGTAGCCAGTATTAAAACCTATGTCTGGGACTTCCCTGACGGTCCAGTGGTTGAGATTTTGCCTTCCAATGCAGGGGGTGCAGGTTCAATCCCTGGTCCAGAAGCTAAGATCCCACATGCTTCACAGCCAAAGAACCAAAACATAAAACAGAAGCAATATTGCAACAAATTCAATAAAAGACTTTAAAAATAAATAAATAAATAAATAAAACCTATGTCTGTTGGACTCCAGAGTCCCAGCTCTTCACCACCACACCACACTACTACTACTAGAATTGCTTTGCCTTTCCACTGTTAGATGGTTCATGTAAATATGTTTCTCCTTAAGCTGAATTAAAATCCATCATCCCTGCAACATCCACCCTAGTTTTCCTATAAACACTCAACTACTCTTTCAACAAATATTCATTGAGAGTCTACTATGTGCCGGGCTCTGGGGAAAGAAGATGATAAATCATCTCTGCTCCCAAATAGTATCAACATAGTAGGAGACACTGACAGTGGCAATGATGGTGTGATAAATGCTATAGAATATGCAGAGGCTACTAAGAGACCACACAGGAGGGGCAAATAAATCAGAAGGAAAGGACTCCCAGAAAAGTGAAGCCAAAGAAAAGACCCAAAGAAGAGTAGGAAATAATGAGAAAGATAACCCCCCTGGAAGGACTTTCCAGGTATGTCTAAGGTATGAAAGCAAAGTATTTATGGAAAATACAAATGTTGCATAAACTGGAGCACAGGCTAGGAACATAAGACCCAAACCTCAAAGAGAGGCAGGTCTGAATTCTGCTTCTATCAAGTTACTGGGCCAATGTGTGCCTAGGTTCTCTCATCTAGAAATCTGTAGCTCGGTTTTCTTCCTCACAGGGTGAGAATTAAAAGAGAAATGCAAGTAGTATTTCATAGAGTAGAGCACCTCTAAGCAGTGCCTCTACCTACAACACATTGTTTAAATTCCAGTCACTCCCAAAAAGGAGATTATTTTAAGATTAAATGTAGTCCCTTTATCAAGCATGTGACATTTCCATAAAATGTTTAGCTTAGCTTGTAATGAGCTGCCAACCAGACTAATCTGAAAATCTTTTGTTCTTTCAAATAGTACATGGAAGCTTTAAGATTTATTTTGTATTCAGAGTTCTTATATGAATAACAAACTATTTTAAAGCAGTAGTACTCTTTGCATTAAGTAATAAGTAATTTAAACTATTTTTTTTTTTTTTTTTGCGGTACGCGGGCCTCTCACTGCTGCGGCCCCTCCCGTTGCGGAGCACAGGCTCCAGACGCGCAGGCTCAGTGGCCATGGCTCACGGGCCCAGCCGCTCCGCAGCAGGTAGGATCTTCCCGGACCGGGGCACGAACCCGTGTCCCCTGCATCGGCAGGCAGACTCTCAACCACTGCGCCACCAGGGAAGCCCAGTAGTAAGTAATTTAAAAAACTAATTTCAAGTGGAGATTATCCCAATTCATAAACTAAACTTGTCAAGGATCACTAAAAATGAATAAAAAGGACAACAGCATTAAATTCTTATGGGTGAATTACCAACACAGCTTGGATGGCTTTCTTATTACTCAGCTTTAAGTAATAAAGCTGATTTCCAATTTAAAAAAAGTTGATCAAAACAATTTGCTTCTGATTTCTAGTATGCATTACGTTATTTCTTCTTTGCAGAAATCAGCACTATCACAGCAAAAACAGCAGTCAATATTTACTGAAAGTTAACTATGTGTCAGTTAGCTATGTGTTGTTACAAACTTCACGTGTATTAACTCATTTAATGAATGCCTAGAAAAAATCTTAATGATTTATATACTTACTAAATATATTTTATACGTATATTATTTTAGTATAAAATAAGTGTACTTAATAATTTTTATCAATTATATTTATTCTAGTTGGAATGGAAGATGTCTGCCAGCTCCAACTCTCCTCAGGGCAAATGCTGGTACTAAGTTCTGAGAACACAGATATGAAAATGGACTAAAAAGAAGGTGCATAGCCTATCATGAGCCACTAAATGATTACCCTGTGGGTTGGGGGGGAGAGGAGGAAGAGAATGTTTCAAGGAGAAATAAAATATAAGTTAGATTTGAAATGCGGAATAAGAGTCTGTAGGTCAGCTAGGCAAGGAAATACGACAGGACAGTCAAGGAATAAGGGTTTGGCACTAATGAAACTAACCAAAAAAAAAAAAAAGAGTGACAGAAAATCAGGCTGGAGAGGCAGATATGCGACAGACAATTAAAAGCTTCATTTAACATGGAAACTGCTGCTTGGAGTTTATCCGAGAGATTCTCAGATCTACGTTTTAGGAAGTACAGATGTACTGTGATGTCATTAGAAAAATGACTCCCGAGGACTTTAACTAGAGAGAGGAGACTAGAGGCAATTGGTTAAGAGGTTATTGCAATAGGCTAGGCAAGAGATTATGAAGGTCTGATCTAATGCCAAGATCACGCATTGCAAATGAGGAGACGGAGGCATATTTATCTATATATATGAAAAACATTCACAACAATTCATTTATATTTCTACATATACACACATATGCATTATGTTATTACATTCTATATGTGTGACATATACACATATACATTATGTACATTATTCTGTTATTCCTCACAGCATCCCTTTGAAATGATTCTTATGTTTATTTTACAGGTATAGAAACTGAGGATCAGAGAGATTAAATTAATTTTGTCAAGGTCAAACAGTCAATAAACCACAGAGCTAGGATTCAAGCCCTGGTGCGTCTGACTCCAACACCTGACTCCACTACATCTAAGAATCACTTAAAAGGTAAAACTGATTGGAGGTCAGGGGTAAGACTCAGATAAAGGTTACATCAAGACAAGAGGATCTCTAAGGCAGTCTTACCCAACCAACCGAAAGAAGAGAACAATCCAAGTAGAAGAATCCTATTTAATCTCTGAACGCTTGTTTAATTTCAGAAAGAAAAGACTAAAGTTTCTCTAATGCACTGCTATTGAAATGAGCATTTGCTATTACTTTGTGTTCTTTCTGGTTTTTTTCCTATATTCTCTCTGCTATCATCATTTCCTTATCTATTTTGCTGCCTTGCTGGGGTTTAAAATAAATACTCACTCAGCCCCTTATAGTTCTTGATGGGGAGGGGAGGAATAGCATATAAATAAAAATCAACAGAAGCCTGATTTTACTATAGTGGCCTTATGATGTATTCAAAAACAGTGTGGATATTCGATACTAAGGAATTAGTGTTAATTTTTCAAAGTGTGTCATAGTATTGTACCTAACTGCCCTTATCTTTTAGAGATACATACTGAAATATTTACAGATGAAATTATACAATTCCTGGAATTTGCTCAAAATAGTACAGGAGGGGGAAAAATACAGGGAAGTATATGGGGCAGGACTGACCATTGCTGATGGGCTAGATGATGGGAAATTTGAGGTTCATCATACTTTTGCATCTACTTATTGTATTTTAAATTCTCAATAATTAGAAAGTTTTGAGATTTATTCAAATACTACATAAAGGAAGAAAAAACAAAACAAAAAGGTGTATATATAAAAAATAATTTTCTCGGGCTTCCCTGGTGGCGCAGTGGTTGAGAATCTGCCTGCTGATGCAGAGGACACAGGTTCGTGCCCCGGTCCGGGAAGATCCCACATGCTGCGGAGCGGCTGCGCCCGTGAGCCATGGCCGCTGAGCCTGCGCATCCGGAGCCTATGCTCCGCAACTGGAGAGGCCACAACAGTGAGAGGCCCGCGTACCGGAAAAAAAAAAAAATTTTCTCATTAACTTTCCCTATAATTATAAAGTTGGTTTTCCAAACTAACATTTCGGTTGTAGCAAAAAAAAAAAAATTTCACATTTACATTTTAGGAAGCAGTCTATGTTTATAAGTGTGAATTTAATTCATAACCCAAGGGAAATATTAGATGGTCTGTCAAGCTCACAATCTTCCCACTCTTATTAAAACAGACCACAAATTAATTTCCATTTACTAATTCAACAGGATTTAAATGTACAACCTAACATATTGAGAGATGTTAGTTATTGCAGATTCTTAAAATGAAAGGTTTTCAGAAAATTCTCAGAACTTACTGGGTTACTAACACAGTATTTAATCACAAATTCTTGGAACAAAAATGTAAAAAACAATTGTTTTCCAGGTTTCTTCTTCTTAAAAGTGTAAGCCTCTTTATCTTATGTATGTAAGAATATATGTCAACTAAATATTCAATAGGCACTGAAGTATATATTGACTGGATAAATAAACAGTAAGACTCTTCAGAGAGGGAATAAATAGCAGAGCAGCGAAGAGTAGAGATAGTGACTCCCGGCCACCTTTAAAAATTAGAGATAAAACAGCAAGTACCCTGTAGCAAGATTGATGAAACTGAATTTTTAAAGTTTGGGGAAACCTGAGCAATTGATCAAACGGGCTTCAGAAAACCTTCTTTCTAGTTCAGATTCTGTTATTAACTGGCTGTGTGAACTTGGGCAAGTCACTTAATTTCTCTGAGCTTCAGTTTCAACATCTATAACAGTGGTGTTATCTCCCCTGCCTACATTTGAGAAAATGAAATGGCTTAACTGTCAATGTAAAAATGTTCTAAAGATTGTAAAGCATAACACAAACGTATAATATCTATAAAGAACTAAGAAGGAATAAATGATGGGGAAAATAACAAGAGCACAGAAAGGAGTCTGTCTTACAAAACAGAAGGGATCCTTGTTTATCCTAGATAAAGGAGAAGGAAGGGGAAAACAAGCCCTTTTGAGGTATAGTGTTCAAATATAATTCTCTTCCCAACAGGAAATTAATTAATGCACATTTACTTACTGTTTTTCTAACTTACTTTAGTTGTTCTTTTATACTTTATCCTGATCTGTCAATCAGATTCCCACAAACAAATATTCAATACTATTATCTGGACACATCAAATGACAATTCACTTATTTAATTGGTTCTAAGCTATCATCAGTATGCTCCTTTACAGGTGTTAACTATAAGCAACAAATCTCACAAACTTGAACTATTTCAATAATTTCCATTCTTTTCCCTCTGATCTAAGTAATCTTAGCTTATGGTTATAGCTATGGAATTTCGTGTTGTTGATATCCTAAGATAAATCAATATTACTTTTTCACTTTTTTCTATATACAATTGAAGCTTATGAAACTACCTCATTTAGCTTTAAGTTGAAAGAGAAAGCAGAAGGGAAACAGAGCTGGCAAGTTAACGTTACCTGTTGTAAGTAACCCCTCCCCTTCCCTTAGTCCCCTCAATTCCCACTTTGAACACTCATTCCCATTTCTACTGCTAGATCAATTTCAATACATCCTAACATTTTTTCCTCACTGACCATCCATCACCAAACAGCACAGTATCTACTGGGTTCCAGGCCCAATGCTAAAGCTATAAAATGGGGTAAGATGAATTAAAGCCCTGCCCCCAAAGCATGTGTACACTAGAAAAAGACATCTCATTGTCAACAAACGTTTACAAACACAATGTAAATACCAAAATAGAGGCATATACTCCATGCTTTGGAAGCATAAAAGAAAATAAAGATACGTACTACATGGCAAAGGTAAGGGCAGCAGTACAGGAAAAAAAGAGAAACTAGCTAGAAAGGAGTTTTCAAAAACTCAGATATTTTATTTTAGGATATCAGGTGTATTTAGGTAATTCATTTAGTAACCAATTTACTACGCTTTGTTGAACTACATCTTGACTAGCACTATATAGGGCAAAGGTTTAGTTTGAAAAGGTGCACTCCCCTCAGAATATCCTCAAAGCTTTCCCTCAACACGCAAGTACCGCTACCAACTCATCCTTCCTTCCTCCCCACTCTCCAACTATTCTAGCACTGTGTCTTATCTGGCACTCATTAAAATTACAAAAACAACATATGTGAAAGTGCTTTCTAAATTCTGAGGAACTTACAAAAGATATGGGAATGATTACACAGCCCACCTTCCAGATGCCTTAAAAAGTCTTTCCTTTAACCCCCACTGTGACTTGCAGAGTAGATACTCAATGAATATTTGACTTAAAAATCTCCAGCGATACATTAAGAATTACTTATTACACCAATATTAAGTATCTCATAAAAGCTAAATTAAAACCAATTCTTCAGCATTACAACCTATGCATGAAGAGGTAGTAGAGTGTAGTGGTTAAGATCATGGACATCAAAGACAAACTACCAGACTCCTAATTTAGTGCCCTCACTTAATTAGCTTTGACCTTAAGCATCCATCACCTTAAGCTCCATAACCACTCAACCTTCCCAACTATAAAATGGGATGAAGTATTACCTAATTCCTAGGTCACTCTGAGAATAAATGAGTTGGCATAGTGTTTACACCAGAACCTGATAAACCATAAGCTCTAGACTCCGTAGTAGTAGCAGCAGTGCTGGTTATCACCATCATCAGAAAACTTGGATATTTTTTAACCAGAAATACAAATAATAATAACACTTTTCATCTATGTGTCTTCTTATAGTCACAAAGCTCTTTTACAGAAGGTGTAGTTCAGGAATGGAAGGAGCAAAACTGGTAGGAGTTCCATTTGGGGCAGTCACTCTCAGTGTTTAATCCTGGCTCTGCCATTAGGCAGCTATAGGACCACCGACAACTAAGTAACCAGAGGCAAGTTATTTCACTTCTCTGATCCTCAATTTCCTGGTTTGTAACATGCAACAACACCATCTATACTCCAGGAATGTGCTGAGGACTAGAGGAGTCAAGGTACTTGAAGTAACAAGCAGGATGCATGGCACACTGTTGCATTAACATCTGCTCCTCTCCCCCACCTCCCACGTGGAGTATCTCATTTAATTCTCATCCCACCATTATGAAGTTCATATTAGGTTGAGCCATATTAAAAACAGCTGAATACTGGCAAATTCATATGGTTCAACCTAACACTACATCCATTTACAAATGGAGAAAATAAGCTCAGAGGTTAAATGCTTTACTCAAGGTCATACGCACGGTAAGTAATGGAGCCAAAACTTTAAAAATAGACAGTTTTTCATTAAAATTGGTTCAGCGAGTCCTGCTCAGAAAGGGAGGGGGAAAGAGGTTAACTACAATAATACATGTGAAACTACTGTAACCTACAAGTTTTTGTTCTGCCATATCAAAAAAACAAGATGATGATGTAGATTGTCTTCTAAGACTCTTTCAATTTAAAAAATTATTTGTAGAGTGTCTATGCGTGTGTTGCAGAGGTTGAGGGTTTAGTGACAATTAAAGGAAAATAATATCATCAAAGGAAGCACATGCATAACTACACACCAATTCAAAAAGTACAGCTGGATCTAATTAGAAACTCCACGAATTAGCAAATTCACAAAGCAGCTGAACATCAAATATCCATCCTGGTGAAAAGTCAGAGGTATTCCATACCACAGATAGGTGTTCGCCAAACACACAAGGAAGGGTTATACTAAATGTATCCACTTTGGTTCACAGAGGTATGTACCAATATATAATACTACTGAAATGGAAAAAGAAAAAAATGAAAAGGCTTTTCTTCTAATAGTAGGACATACACTACTGTAGTAAAACTGTGTAACTGCTAAGTTTATTTCTATACATTCCACAAGGGCTTTAGGATTATATCACATAAACCGTATTTAGGATACGTGTCTGTCCAAACATGAAGTGTCCTATCAAAATGCACGGCACTAGTAAATAAATAGCAAATGTTAACAGAACAAGGCCCCATAAAACTGGTGGAATATTTACCAGTATCAAATATTTACTATGATTGGTCTACAAATCTATTCTGCCTCTTTTCTCCTTGAAGTGCCATTCACCATTTTTTTTTCTTTAAAAGGGCATGAACAACAAAATACGAATGAGGATAATGAACAGAAACCAGGTCTTTCAACAGATTTACAATAGAACGGTTTTGTTCTTAATCCTCTTATCGGCCTCTCCTCCAATTATGTAATCATTCCACGGCAAAAGATTACATGGCTGTTCCCTACCCTGCAAGGGATAAGTTGGAGGGGGAAACAGAAGAGTAGGAAACAGGTATCCTCGGAATATGCTACATTTCCACGAAACTAAACTGCCTCTTCGGAATCAGTATTAACTGAGCGCTCTTAATTTTCAAGACCTTACCCTTTAGCCATTACAGATTTTTTTTCTTTTTTAAATCCCAAAACAACTGACAACTCTTCACGTGCTGCAGATTCCACCTACCACCATCACTTCCAGAGTCCATTAAGCTCTCTTTTCCCCGGGCGGTCGGAGCGAGTTATCCACGCTGGAAGGGCTGTGTAATTACAATTACGTCTGTGCAGCTCGCCTCAACTCCCCGAAACAAAAGTCAGGCTGAACTGAGCTGCCTCCTAAGGCGCGATACCGGGTGCCGGCTCTTGCCCACCAGGTTTCGCCGAAACCTCCCGAGGGTGACCTCTACGCCTCGACTCGGTGCCCCGCTCGCCGTCTCCGGTCCACGCCTACTGCCTCGCTCCGTCCAGCGCCGGCCTCCAGACTTGTTCGCGAACTCTCCTTACAGCCCCCTCCGCAACCCCGGGCCCCCAGCTCCCGGCCGCGCGCGCCCAGCCGACAGGTAACCGGGCGCCGGGCTACCAGCCTCAGCGCTCGGAACCGCGCAGTTAATGAGTAACGCGCCGGGGCCCGGAGGACAGGGGAGGAGCCGCCGCCGCCCGACGCCTTAGTGGGGCCGACGCGCTCCCGCGCCCCCTGGCGACAGCCGGGGCTTTCGCAGGTGCCCGGCGCGGGCCCCAGGTGCCTCAGCGGGCGGTTTCCTTGGGAACAGGGCGAGCTGGCGCTAAGCCTTGTTGCCCTGGGCTCGACAGGCGGTCTCGGGTTCACTTCGAGTGCGTTGGGCTTTCCAGGAGTCGGAAAATGAACCTTCGATGTGAGTTGAGAACAGCTAGAACCAACCTGACACACGGCGTGCATATGTACCTTACAACGTGTGTGTCTGTGTGTGGGTGTGGGTGCGCTCGTGCGTGTCTGTTGTCTCTGGGGGGATGGATGGGATGAGGGGGAGTCTGATAGAACCTAGATTCCAGCATTCTAGCAGCTGCTAGAGCATTCGAAAATGTCGTTTCTGCACCTGCCTTCTCTCATCTTTTGTGTCAACTCTGATAACTTCCACCCCACTTTAGGTCCTCCAGAGAGGAAACGTGAAAATACAAACCAGGCTTCCGAAAATCTGATCCAAAAGAGGCAGTCACATCATAGTATGTGTCTCTATGTTTAGTAAAAGAGTTACATGCAATTTGTGTGATATATGTATTGAGTAGGACCCCCGCTCTGTATATTGATCACATTTATTAGAGGCAGTAAAGAAGAGTAGGTTATGTGGATGGCTATAGGAATCAGAATTCCTGGGTTTGAGCTTGGCACCTACTAGCTGTGTCAGTGACCTTGGGCTAGTTGATCTCTAATAGCCCCAGTAAATGGGGATAATAAGATTACCTACGTAACTAAGTCGTTAAGAAATTAAATGGCTTAATATATGTGAAATACTTAGTGTACTTCATGACACAAAGTGCCTAATGAATATTAGCTATTATTAATAACATCATTATTATCATCCACCTATAATAAAACAGAAACCTAGAAAATCATTATTTACTCTTTCATACTCCATCTCCAATATATCAAGTCCTATCCATCCTATTTTGCAAATAATTCTTAAATCTACCCCATCTGTTATTCACTGGGACTAGACATGACCCTACTCATTAATGGACTTCTAACTATTCTCCCTTACACCATGTCGTTCATTCATCAAACATTTTTTATGCTCGATCTACGTACCTACTGCTAGACACAGGAACAGAGAAACCATTACACACAATCTCCATCATCCAAGCACTCAAACATAGTGAAGAAAACAAATGTGTCAATAACAACTAAGTGAAATAAATAAACTCATCATACAGCAAACTACTTGGGTTCTCCAGTCTTGCCATACTCCTTCGTACATGCTGTCTTTACATATGCTGCTCCTTTTTCTTGTTATGCCCTGACCCTCCATCTTTTCCTTACCTAGCTAATTCTTGCTTATCCTTCATTATTCTGCCCAGGCATCAATTCCATTGTGAACCCTTCCCTGTTCCTTGCCACCCAGCCTTATCCCACCCCAGTGTGGGCTAGGTGCCCTTTACTGTACTCTTATAGCACTTTATCTCTTTCTAGCACTTATCACATAGAACGGTAATTGTAGTTTTGTCTATTTCCTTATGAACTTTTTGAGAACAGGAACAAAGCCTGATATGTAGGAGGACTGGCTCAGAAAATGCAGAATGAGTTAATGATATACATGTAGATACACTGTCTTGGTATATAAATGTTTAGAGGACAGGCCCTATGCTGTGTTCTACGTAGGACCTAAGATATCATGCATCTACAGGAAATAGTGAGCAGTAGCCATGGGCCTGAGTCCCATGTTGGCCCACCTGTCATCCACAAGGCTCTCTGGAATGGACTTAGAGGTGTTTCACCTGCTAGCACAGTTTGAGAATGAGAAGAGCTATCTGAGTAGTTACCCGTAGTAGGACTTTAGTGTCCTTGCAGCACAGAGACCAAGATGCATTACAGAATGTTATGCACTCAGAATCTCAGCCTGCAAAATACATAAAGCATTGTAAGCATCCTAAGTTAGATTGCTCAGCCATATACTAAAGTGACAGACTCCTCACAAACTTTAAAAACATGATGATGGATTTTATAGTGTGCTCAGGTTTGCCTTCTTTTTCTTTCACTAAAATATAAGTTATATAATTAATGTCAAATAAAGTAATTTTTTTTTAACCTTCAGACTTTCCCATCCATATCAAGGGCCAGAAAACAAAGGACTGCAAATATCTAAAAATTTTAAATTGAACAAATCATTCTAAGGTTGCTATCCTTACTTACAACTTTTATTGCTCATTTGCCTCTGTTTTATTTTCAAAGTTCAGAAAGTATTGTATGTTTACATGGTACTTTCTGGTTTCAAACTGACTTCAGATTAATTATCTCATAAGCCTTTTATAAAAAGCAATTTGATGTAGGTGTAAAGGTAGTTCATCTTTACAGATCGGGAGCTTGGACCACCAGAGTTAGGGCCCTGGTCTTCAGAACTCAGGGCAGTATCTACAAACAAATGAATTTTTTAAAAAATGCTTTTAAAAAACACACTGGGCTTCGTGTCCAGCTGTATGGCAGACGAGAGATTGGCTGATTCCCCCACCAAATGCTAGATTAAATATATAAAACATCTTATGAAACATATCAATAAGCTGACAAGAACATAAGAAGCCCTCAAGGGCAAAAACTAGGTAAAAGCAAGAACCTAGACAGTAAATAATAACAATGCAAAATGAAACAAACAAACAAACAAAAAAGCTGGTTAGGGGAAAAAATGTACCAAAAATAACCTCTCATTTCCTTGTCTAGCAAAATGCTTACTTGTGGGCCAGTGCTTGTGTCACATAAAAATTTGCTTTTGCAACTCCTGTACAAAGCAGAGTTGTCTTTAATGTATCTTTCATGAGATCAGTTGTACACAACTCTGCATTTCACGCCCTTTTTCTGATGTCAGAATAGGCAACTGAAAAAATCAGAGGGCTGAGAGAAAGGGCTGACAGAAGGGCTTAAGACTCTAAAATGTATGATCCCCTACAAATGAGTCACTTTAACAAGCTACATATTTATAAGGAAATGTTTTGAGACTTGGCTTTGGATCCAGTTTATTTCATAGACATACAAATTGCCATACATTAAACAAATATTTATTTACTGCTTCTCTACACCAGGTACATAAATAATCTGCAGTAAGAGGGAAGAGAAGGAGAGATGAGACACAACGAGAAGACCTCCTAGCTTACCCACAATGTTTCAGTCCCAGGTTCAGGTCTATTCCTGAGTCTTCTTTCATCCCTGCCCATGGGTTCTGAAAACAATCCTATATCCTTAAAATAATTCCCCCATTCTTTGAATGGATTCCTGTTATTGGCCACCAGAAAATTTTCCTAAGTAACATATTTTAATGGAAAGATTGGTTTCTGTTGCAGTTAAAAACTCAAAATAACACTAACTTAAACAAAATAAAGTGTATCCCTCTCATGTATGTGTAGGCAGTGTAGGGTTGATATGGTGGCTCTCTGATCATCATGGACACAGGCTCCTTCTAACTTGTGGCTTCACCATCCTGAAGATGTAGCTTCTACCATCAAGCAGGCTGCTCAAGCTCCAGCCATCACATCCTTATTCCAGGCAGCAGAAAGGTGATAGGGGCAGAAGAGAACATCCCTCTATTTAGAAACACTTGCAGAAGTTGTATACATCACTGCACTTACACCACATTGGTCAACATTTAACTATAAGTGATGTTGAAACATATAGTCTCTATTGAGTGGCCACGTGTCCAGCTAGAAATCAATGGTTCTAATACTAAAGAAAAAGGGGAGAACAGATATTGGAAACAACCTGCAGTATCTGGCTCATCATCTGATATCAGACTTAGGATGGGAGAAATGGTGATAGGGTAGAACGTACAAATAGAGCAAAGGCATTGTAAGGAAAACATGATGGTGAACAGTGCACCTGGGACAAGCATAGGTAGATAGATAAGCCTGGAAATATGTGGGAGCCAGATTGTAGAAGATTTAAATGCCAGACTGAAGAATATGGAATCCGGTACAGTAGTCAGAAGAGAGTTCCTGAAAGATTTTGAGCTGGAAAGTGAAATGATCAAACCACTGCTTTAGGAAGAATAACATGGTGGCAATGCCTAGAATGTACTTGGGATGGCGGGGGCAGGGGCAGGCGGGGGATGACTCAAGACAAGGAAATTAGTAGGAAGCCACTACAAGATAGTGAGTGCCTATACTGCAAAAAAAAAACCAGGAAAGGGGAAACATTTCAAAGGATGAATTTGTCAAATGCAACAACCGAGTAGATGTCTTCCCCTCTTTCTCTCCCTGCACCCTCCTTCTCTAATGTTCAGCATCATTCTACCTTTTTGAGATCAGCACAGTGATTTTATTTGGGGAAGTACCCTCCTACCATGTTCAGTACATGTGACTCAAGTAGAACTGAATTCCCGCCACTTCAGGGGTGAGCATGTGACCCAGGCTTAACGAGTCAGAGAATCCTCCTGGTCTCTGTGATTAGTTCATGATAAGCAAATGACTCAAGCACGGCTGATAAAAATAAATTCTGGGACTTATGGGAAATTGTTGGGAAAAGTGAATCTCTCTGAGAAGATTAAATGTAAGCCTGAGGCTGCTGGCAGTGATCTTGCCACCCAATGGAGAACATGCCTGAGAATGGAACTAACAAGGAGAAGGCAGAACTGAGAGATAAGAAAACCAAGTGTGGGTCCTGAGGACATTATTTCACTTCCTGGATCAAGCTGTGACTGAAGCTGGAGACGCTGAACTTTTTAGTTATATGAGCCAGTAATTATCTCTTAGCTTAAGCCAATTTGTGTTGCGTTTTCTGCCACTTGCAAATGAATATACAGGAAATAAAGGCAAGCATGATAATTCCAAGCCTTAAAATCATTACCATCTACATTTGTCTTATACAGTATTAAAACACTTGGTTCTGATAAATTTTATCTGTTCCAAAAAATCAAATCTACATTCAAAGAAAGGATGTTTGATATAGTTGGGAATGTTCACAATTATGCTGTGAAATCTCTAAAAGTACTTACAGAGTCATAAAATATTGGAGCTGGAGGAGACCTTTAAGTCATCTCACCTCATCACCTGTTTTCACAAATGAGGAAACTGAGACTCAGAAAGATGAGGTGATTTATTCAAAGTCACAGAGCTAATATGTGCTGGTCTTGAACCCAGGTCTTTGGAATACTAGTCTGTATATTTTCATTGTATCATTCTGACACTTCAGAACAGGACATCTAAAAAATGCTTTCAAATACACGGGAAACACATGTAATACAGCACGAACAACTTCCCATGAAGCAATATTTGAAAGCCTGGGAGTGCCAGCAATATTCACCACATTCTTGTGAGGATAGATGGTCTTTCTGCCGAGACTCATGCCAGTATACAATTAAGAGAAACCAACCATGCTGTGTTGACCATTTATAACTGGACCTGTATAGTTACCTGAGCCAAAAGCAACCCTGTGTGTTTAGAATGGATATGAGGAAGGTCAACCTTCAACAACAGGGATCCACATCTGGGATCCTTCATTCTGTTGAATGAGATAAACCCAGTCAATTCCCTTCTCTTTGAAAATATGAATTGGAAAATAAGTGTACTCAGGGAGAGTGATTATTCAAGCTCAACTGGTAACCCAAAGCAGAATAAACTATCCTTTATGAGGCCTATTAGGCATCCTCATTATAGGAATACTGGGAAGCCACATGTCCTGTAATATCTAATAATCCTTATATCTTTGCAGTAATTCTTTTATGCATTCATTCCCTTATTTACTGAGTGTCCCTTACATGCCAAATGCTGATTTAGATGCTGGGAATATGACAGAGAATAAGACAATGTCCTGGCCTTTATGGCTCTTACATTCTAGTGCAGCAGACAGTCAATACAGGAATAGATATATAATAACATGATAGGTAATGAGGCACGCTATGAAGAAAAATAGAGGAGGACTCATTAGTTCATGAGAACTTGGTCACATGGCCAAACATGGCTATAAGGAAGGCTGGGAAATGTAGTCTTTACATTGAAAGTCATCTGCCCAGGAAAAATGGAGAACTAGCAGTCTGCCACCAAGAATACTGTGGGGGGAGGAAGAGGGGTGAAGTTACATGCACTGTATCTAACACGTCCACAAATTAACAGATAATCCACCATATGGTTAAGTTGACCCTAAGGGAGTACTTGCCTGATTGGTCACATAAACTATAGATAACTTGTATTTCTTGGGTCACTTTTGGGGAGTCTGAGACTTTCTACCTATTAAACTATGCCTTATTTTGATGTTGCCATTCATCAATATTTATTGCATATAATTAGTGTGCTAAATACCACTCAACTGAATGGATCACATAATATTTCTGAGGTAGGAAAAAAAATGTTTCTCCATTCTCTAAAGAAAACATCCCTGCCTCAGTACTTCTCTAGCGCTATATATGTTATCTCAGCCAGTCTTATTTATAAAAACAATATCTTTTCTACTACATATACCAAGAGTTCTCACGCAAATGCCCTTGTAATTCAGTCAGTTAATACTATTGAGCGGCCGCCTACAAGATGCGGTTGGTGAGCCACCAGCATCAGAATCACCTGAGGTGTTTGTTTAGCCCAGGCCCTATGAATCAGAATCTTTGAGGACTGGGCCTAATTACTGAAATTTTTAACAAACATTGGAAGCAATTCTTATAATGCTAAACTTTAAGAATCAACAGTGAGATAACATAATATATACATAAAACAGTGACTTTTAAAATGTATTATGGAGAAACATCCAGAATTAAAATGGTGGAGTAAATACAGCATCTTCTACAAGTCCTTCTACTCTCAGAACTTACCCAGTAGCAAAGATAATGACACACAAAAATGCAAAATCCATTTTCACTGAAAACAGGAGACACCTGAAACCCTAAACTACAATATGTGCAGAGGTACAGTGAAGGACAGGAAGACTGATAAAAATGTTGATGGCTACAAATCTCAGAAAACATCAACAAAATACACTTCAACAACTGACTTAACTTAGGGGCAAAACCAAAAATCCTTCATCTGAAACAAGGGAATCAAGTATGTGTATTGGCAGCAATGCCTCCTCTCAATTTGATTTATTATGAAAGAGAAGGAGGTAAGGCACAGTTGGAAGAGGAATCATTCAGACATGCCATATATGCAGGAAGCATTCTGTTGCTGAGGCAAGATGGACTCTGCAATGTGAGCAGCCCTGCAACCACCAGTTTCTCTTAGAAGTAGAAGCTGAAGGAACTCATCCACATAAACTTTGTGTCACAATGAGAATTCCTATTGGGCTGGAACATGTTTGGGGAGGCCCCTCCTCAGCATAAACCTTTGGTAAGTTGCATATTTTGAAAAACTTTTCCTTCAAAGATGAGTAGTCAATCAAAAAGGAACCAGCATACAAAGATACCGTAAGAAAAGAAGAAGAGAATAGGAAAAAAATGGCAAATTAAAATTCTCATTAAAAAATGTTGCCATTAAGCAAAAGAAAATTTTAACCAAACGTACAGCCATAAATTTTAAAAGTTAAGGGTGCAACTTGGAAGAGGATCTTTGAAATGAATTTCTGCTGTTTATGAGCTACCCATTCTATGGTATTTTGTTATAGCAACCTGAATGGGTTAAGACAGCAGGGTTATTTGTGGTGGCGGGGAGTTGGAAGCACTCTGGTAACTATCACCAGGAGAGTGAATAAGTAAAAAGTAGTAAATGCACATCATGGAGTTTTATGCCACATTAGAAGCAACTGATTAGAGGGCCACAAAGCAACATGGATGGATCTTAAAAACATAATGCTAAGTGAAAAATAAAGATATATGATCATTACCATGTATGTTCATTAAAAAAGTATATACATAAAAACAATACACATATAACAAAAACATATTGAAAGATGCACATTTAACATATGCGAATGATTGCCTACGGGGGTATAGGAATATGAATAAAAAGGAAGAAATAAATAAGACTGAACTTGCATGAGTCAACTGTTAATGTAGCAAGCACTGACAATTATGATTAACTCAACTTTCCTAACTCTCTTCACTTGAAATTTTTAAAATAAAGCAAAACCACAAAAGGAATTCAAATATGAATTGAAAGAAGTGGGAGGAAACAAAATTAAACCATCTCAAAAATGAAGGCAGACTTAGAAATAGCACAAAGGAAAGTAAACACTTATTAAGGAAAACAACAAAAACAAAATAAAATATTTTTAGAGTCATGGAATACCATATTGAGAAAAGCAAGTAAAATGAAATGGAAATAAACAGTTTTAAAGGATTAGAAAGAAAATTATGTAAATGTTAGAGAGACAAAAGAAAGTCAATATATGCATAACTAAGAAAGAAAACCAAGAAAATAATCTAGATATTGAGACAGAAAAAAAAAGCTTACATAAATATTTTGAGTGACTTTCCAGAAATATAAGAGGACCTAAATCTATAGATAGAAGGGGCATATAGTATCCCAAAGAAAAAAATGGCACAGAATAGCCAAACTAGACATAATCTAGTAAAGTTAACGGATTTCAAAGCTAATGAAAATCTTTTGGATAGCTAGTTAAAAATGATCAAGATCTCTATAAGGGGGGAAAAAAATCAAAATCTGAACCAAAGGATTTTATATCCAAGAATTTGATACCAGAGAAACTTGTTCAAGTATAAATGTAATAGACAACATTTTTGAAAATGCAAGCAATATGGTTTTCATGTGCCCTTCTATAGGACATTAGTAGAGGATGAAATTTAGCCAACCATGAATTTAGAAAAAAATTTTAAAAGCTGGCAGTGATCCTCAAATCCACTTATCTGCGGAATTAAGTCTAAAGCAAATGTGAGAATTATGGTCAGAGAACAGAGAGTAAATTTTTAAAAATCCTGACAATATAGCAATGAAACAAACAACAGAAGATGAAAGAGAAAAGAAATAAGGTAAACATTACAAAAAAATGTATAGTTAGTGAATGGGGAGTGGAAGAACAGGAAATATACTGCTCTCTGCTTTGAATAATATCTAAAAATAGTAATAGTTATAAAGTTATTAAGCTATCCACTAGGGCAAAAATACATGCCTTTCAAGTTCAAAAAACATGCATATTCAGAGAATATACAAAAAATATACTGACAAAAAATTAAATGAGTTATATAAAACAAAATCATAATAAAAAATGACAAGTAGACTAAAATAAAACATAATTTTTATTTCAATAACTATAAAAAGATTAAATTCACCAATTAATTGAAAACTTTTCCCAGATGGAATATCAAACCAAGCCCCAACTATGTGCTAGATACATAAGATAATGAAAACAAAGTGATTTAAAACAAAAATAGAATAGACAAAGGGATACCAAGCAAATGAAGCCAAGATCAAAATTATATCTCAAACAAAGCTTAATTCAGAGAAAAAGCAATAAATGAGACAAAGACAAAGATTATTTGTTTATAACAATAAAGTGTGAGCTGAAAAATTAAGATGTCACACGTAGGAACATCCATGCACTAAATAACATAGCATTCAAATTCATAAAGCAAGAATTACAGGAAATTCAAGAAGAAATCCACAGAAACCATGACTAATCACATCATAAAAAATAACAAAATAAGTAAGGATAGAGAAGACTTAAGTAACATAATTAATATGGTAGGTTATATACATACATATATATGTATGTATGTATATACATTTATATAAAGGTATAAATATATATATATGCAAATAATAATATATCTTCTCTTCATTTACCCAGGGACTAGTCACAAAAATTGACTATGCATCAAAATGGGCTTCAAACAGGCCTGGGAATTTTGTGTCTCAGCCCCCTTTTAGTACAACTGGCTTCTCTTTTATTTCTTTTACATATTGAACTTCCAGATGTATTAAACAAAAAAAGTTTGAAAACCACTGTCTCTCTCTCTCTCACACACACACACACACACACACACACACACACACACACTTAAACAACAATGTAAAAATATTTATTTTATTTTAAATTTAAAATGTACAGTCCATGTGCCAAATGTATGGACTGGAATGCTATAAAGTAGGTGACCTAACTGACCCTGATTAGCTAGAACACAGACCTTTTCAAGGGCTGTCTCTGCCACTAAGGAATTTGAGAAGTCTGGTATAAACATGGATGTCTTTTATAGGTGGGGTACCTGTAAATGAAAGAGGGGGTAGGGATGCTTTGATACTAATTCAAGACAAAGGAGAAGTCTGATGCTCCTTGCATCATTCATCAGGCAAATTTGTGACTTGAGCTGTACAAGAAACATTCTTTTCCTGGTGCAAAAAAGGAAGCTACCGTGGTTGTCAATATGTTTTGTGCCTGTGTTCTTAACCATCACCAGACTGGACAAAGACAAAGCAGTGTATACAGTTGGGGTTTATTTTAATGAAATCAGAAGGCTAGGTTATGGGAACTTGTTAAAGAGTTGTTTTGAGGTCAAGGACTTTGGTGAATGAAAGGGCTCTCAGAGGCCCAACTTGCTCAACATGCAGGGACCCAAGAGATTGTGCTTTCTTTCTGGTCTGATGAAACATCTGAATGTACTGAGCTTGAAACCACAGGGGAAAGGAATGGCTTTTGTTTCAGGAAGTGAAGATCTCTGGCTCAAACCAGCCATGTAAGTTGAGCTCATGGCAACTTCTCTGAGCTTAATGGAATTATAGATTTGAGGAATTGCTGTACTATTTTGGTAGAAATAAAGTCCAAATTTCAGAATACACATATTTTGATGAATATGAACCATACTTTAAGTTTCTGCAGCTGCTTTTGATGTGCAAACCTCAAGATGTGTTTGGATTACCAAGCATCTCTCCTATCTGTGCAGCTTGGTTATAAAAGGAATTTAATTTCACAGACCCAAAAGGAAACTGTGTTATCAAAAAAGGCACAATTAGAATTTGAGAAGTGGCATATGAATCACAAAATTGTCCTAAATTTCTGTCCACATAGCTTCCTTTCATGAAACTGCTGAAATCCAGGCTGATAGCAACTATCAGTAACATAAATTTGGAGTAGAAATTCAGGATATACTTTTTGAATACAGTCCAGACATCTGAGGAATTGTTCAGCTGCATACATAACAGTATTGTCACTAACATAATCAAAATTAATCAACGAGTTTTTGCTTTAGGTAAATATCTTTCAGGACCAGAAATACTCTGACATCATTCCCATGTGAGATAAATGTTGCCAGACAGGCAGACACTTTTGGCTGCAAGGAATGGGCATCTGTCACCAATTGCTTGAGCCAGCAATGCCAGCTCAAGGCCCAGATGACTCAGATAATTATAGAATCTGACCTTGAGGCAATGATGTGGGAGCAGTGTAAGAAATATCTGAGTATTGCTTACCATAATACTTTATAAAGAGTAAATGAACAATACTAACTCTTAATTAGTCTGTCTCTTGGGGGTCTTGAAATTTCCATCATATTGTGATTATGAGGCTTTGAGTAAGGCCTAGCCAAAAGTTGTGAGTCATCCCTAGTTTTAGTAGGCTACATGTGCATTTTTATTAATAGTGACTAAATAATTTTGAAGGACTCTTTTTATATTATCCTAAAAACTCGGTAATTTTGAATATTATCAGGAGAGAATTCAGGCCACACTCATATGAGTTCCTCATTATCCATAAAATATGAACATCACTATTCCAAAGAAATAAAGAGGACATCTGGTGAGAACCTACACAGATACACAAAAAACAAAAAGGAAGTTACTCAAGCATATTGCAAAAGAAAATCATCAATTCACAAGGGGAGAAACAAAAGGAAGAAATAACAGAGAAGAACTACAAAAACAACCAGAAAACAAGTAATAAAATGGCAATTAGTACATAACTATCAATAATTACTTTAAATGTTAATGGACTAATTGGTCCAATCAAAAGACACAGGATGGCTGATTGGATAAAAAAAAGACCCATCTGTATGCTGCCTACAAGATACTCACTTCAGACTTAAAGACACACACAGACTGAAAGTGAAAGGATGGGAAAAGATATTTCACACAAATGGAATAAAGAAAGCGGAGGTAGCAATACTCATATCAGACAAAATAGACTTTAAAACAAAGACTATACCAAAAGACAAAGAAGGGCATTACATGATGATAAAGCCATCAATAAAAGAAGAGGATATTACACTCATTAACATATATGCACCAAATACAGGCGCATCTAAATATATAAAGCAAATATTAACAGACATAAAGGGAGAAGCTGACAATAATAGGAGAGGACTTTAACACCCCACTTACAACAATGGATATATCATCCAGGCAGAAATTCAATAAGGTAACAGTGGTATTATATTAAATGACACAATAGACCAGTTAAACTTAGTAGATATCTACAGGACATTACATCCAAAACCAGCAGAATACACATTCCTTTCAGGTACACCTGGAACATTCTCCATGAGAACATTCTCCATGAGCATCACATACTAGGTCACAAAACAAGTCACTACAAATTTAAAAGGATAGAAATTATATAAGGCATTTTTTCACAACAGTATAAAACTAAATCAATTGCAGAAAGAAAAACGGGAAAAGCACAAACGTGGAAACTAAACAACCGTGACTAAAACCCAGTGGGTCAATGAAAAGGCAAAGAGGAAATTGAAAAATACCTTGAGACGAATGAAAATGGAAACACAACTTTCCAAAATCTGTGGAATGCAGTAAAAGCAGTTCTAAGAGGGAAGTTTATGGCAATACAAGCCTTCCTCAAGAAACAAGAAAAATCTCAAATAAACAACTTAAACTACCACCTAAAGGAATTAGAAAAAGAAGAATTAACAAAGCCCAAAGTCTGCAGATGGAAGGAAATCATAAACATTAGAGAGGAAATAAATAAAATAGAGACGAAAATACAATAGAAAAGATCCATGAAACCAAGAGCTGTTTTTTTAAAAAGATAAACAAAATTGATAAACCTTTAGCCAGGCTTACCAAGAAGAAAAGAGAGAGGACCTGCATAAACAGAACAAGAAATGAAAGAGGAGAAGTAACAACCAATAACACAGAGATACAAAAAATCATAAGAGAGCAGAGGTGCTACTATGGCTTCCAGTGGGGTCGGCGTGACCACTGCAAGACTCGGCAAATGAAGCTCCCGAAATTCCAGACAATGTGGGAGATCGGCTTCAGGGCGTCTACCACTTCGCTACCAATAGGAATGGCTTTCGGAGGAACTTGATCCTCAATTTGGGACTCTTTGCTGCCAGAGTTTGGCTGGCCAGGAATTTGAGTGACATTGACCTCAGCCTGGGGTGTATCCATAAAGACACATGGAACTCTTGTGCTGTACTCAAACCTTCCAAAAACGAAGCCTCCAATCTGTGACCATCACAAGACTTGCCCTGATGGCAGCTGAAATTTGATTCAGATGGGCACCTTACCTTCCCTACCTGATTTACTTTTCTTTGCTGAGTCCACTCAGAACACCCTTCTCTGGTCAGCAGACAGGCTTCAGCTAAAGTGTTGTCCTCTGTCCTGTAAAATTCTGTACATAATTCCTAAGTTTCTGCAGAGGGTGGTCTTTGCTCTTGTCCTGAGGCATAATCTAATGGTATTTTAACAAATAAGGTCTGTACACAAAGAAAAAAAATCACAAGAGAATACTATGTACAGTTAACAAATTGGGCAACTTAGAAGAAATGGACAAATTTCTAGAAACATACAAAGTGCCATGACTGAATCAAGAAGAAACAGACAATTTGAACAGACCAATCACTAGTAGTGAAATTGAATTTGTAATTAAAAAAAAAAAAACTCCTAGCAAACAAAATTTCAGGACTGGACAGTTTCACAGGGGAATTCTACCAAGCATATAAAAAAGAGCTAATACATATCTTTCTCAAACTATCCCAAAAAACTGAAGAGGATGGAACTCCAAAATTCATTCTACAAGAGTACTATTACCCTGATACCAAAGCCAGACAAAGACACTACAATAAAAGAAAATTACAGACCAATATCTTCTATGAATATAGATGCAAACATCCTCAACAAAATATTGGCAAATCAAATCCAACAATATATAAAAAGGATCATACACCATGAATTATTCCAGGGATGCCAGGGGGGTTCAATATTTGCAAATCAATCAATGTGATACACCACATTAACTAAAGGAAGTATAAAAATCACATGATCATCTCAATAGATACAGAAGAAGCATTTGACAAAATTCAACACTGATTAATTATAAAAGCTCTCATCAAAATTGGTATAGAGGGAACATATCTCAACATAACAAAGGCCACTTACAACAAACCCACAGCTTACCTCATAGTCAGCAGTGAAAAGTTGACAGTCTTCCTCTAAATTCAGGAAGAAGACAAGGATGCCCAATCTCACCACTTCTATTTAACATAGCACTGGAAGTCCTAGCCATAGCAATCTGACAAGAGAAAGAAATAAAAGGTATCCAAATTGGAAGGGAAGAAGTAAAACTGTCGCTATTTGCAGATAACATGATACTACACATAGAAACCCCTAAAGTCTCCACCAAATAACTATTAGAAGTAATAAATTAATTCATTAAAGTTGCAGCATACAATATTAGTATACAGAAATCTATTGTTTTTGTATACACAAGAAATTATCAGAAAGAGAAAGCAAAAAAATTCCCATTTAAAATCACATCAAAAAGAATAAAATACCTAGGAATAAACTTAACCAAGGAGGTGTAAGACCTATACTCTGAAAACTATAAAACCTGATGTACAAAATTGAAGAGGATACAAAGAAATGGAAAGACACCCCACGCTCTTGGATTTGAAGAATTAATATTAAAATGGCCATACTACCCAAAGAAATTTATAGATTTAATGCAATCCCTATCAAAATACCCATGATATTGTTCACAGAACTAGAACAAATAATCCTAAAGTTTATATAGAACCACAGAAGAGCCTGAATTGCCATAGAAATCTTGAGAAAAAAAGAACAAAGCTGGAGGTATCACCCTTCCTGACTTCAGACTATACTACAAAGCCACAGTAATCCTAACAGCATAGTGCTGGCACAAAAACAGACACATAGATCAATGGAACAAAACAGAAGGCCCAGAAATAAACCCATTCACTAAGGTCAATTAATATAACAAAGAGGGCAAGAATATACAATGGAGAAAAGACAGTCTCTTCAATAGATGGTGCTGGACAACTACGTGTAAAAGAATGAGATTAGAACATTTTGTCACACAATATACAAAAATAAACTAGAAATGGATTGAAGACCTAAATGTAAGACCCAAATGTAAGACCCCAAACCATAAAACTCCTAGAAGAACACTCTTTGACATAAATGATAGCCATATTTTTTTGGATCTGTTACCTAAGGCAAAAAAAATAAAAGTAAAAATAAAAGCAAAAATAAACAAATAGGACCTAATTAAACTTAAAAGCTTTTGTGCAGCAAAGGAAACCATCAACAAGATGAAAAGACAACCTACTGAATGGGAGAAAATATTTGCATTCTATGACCATCAAGGGGTTAATACCCAAAATATATAAACAGCTCATACAACTCAATATAAAAAAACCAACCCTATCAGAAATTGGGCAAAAGACTTGAATAGACATATTCCAAAGGAGACGTACAGAGGCTAACAGACACGTGGAAAGATGCTCAACATCACTAATTGTTAGAGAAATACAAATTAAAAGAACAATGAGATATCACCTCACACCTGTAAGAATGGCTATCATCAAAAAGTCTACAAATAACAAATGTTGGCAAGGATGTGGAGAAAAGGGAACCCTCGTACACTGTTGGTAGGAATGTAAATTGGTGCAGCCACTCTGGAAAACAGGATGGAGGTTCCTCAAAAAACTAAAAATAGAACTACCATATGATCCAGCAACTCTCCTCCTAAGTATATATCTGTAAAAAAATAAAAACACTAATTTGAAAAGATACAAGCACTCGTGTGTTCATAGAAGTGCTATTTACAATAGCCAAGATACGGAAGCAACTCAAGTATCCATCAACGGATGAATGGGTAAAGATGTGTTACATATATACAATGGAATATTACTCAGCCATAAAAATGAATGAAATTCTGCCATCTGCAGCAATGTGGATGGACCTAGAGAATATTATGTTTAGTGAAATAAGTCAGACAGAGAAAGTGATATCACTTATACATGTAATCTAAAAAATAATACAAACGAATGTATATAGCAAAACAGAAGCAGACTCACAGATATAGAAAACAAAACTAGTGGTTACCCGTGGGGAGAGGGAAGGGGGGGAGGAGCATGTAGGGGTATGGGATTAAGAGAAACAAACTACTATGTATAAAATAGATAAGCAAGAAGGATATATTGTACCGCACAGGGAATTATAGCCATTATTTTGTAATAACCTTTAAAGCAGTATAATCTATAAAAATACTGTATCAGTATGCTGTATATCAGAAACGAATATAATATTCTATTATATTAAATCAACTATACATCAATAAAAAGATAATAAATATTTTAAAATAATAATAATTTTGTCTTTCCTATTTTGTCTGATCAGTATTTTACATAGTTTCAGGCAGATTTTGATTTTTATTTTACAGCAGGTCTATGTTATTAAGCTTCTCCGAGAAAGAAATCAAAAGGGCCCAAGAATAAAGAATATTTCATATTCTGTAACACAATAAAATCTGCTGTTTAAAGGTGTTAGCTGACTCTTAAAGTGATGTGTTTATTAAGGTCAAGAAAATTGAAGATTTCAGAAATGCCATAGTTAACCATTTAAGGGAAAGTGGGGGAAGGGTACCAGAGAGATCAGAGGCTGTAGCAGTGCGCTGGACAGTGAAGAGGACGAGCTGTCCTAGAAAAGAGGAGAAGCAGATGGAGTCCCTGTTGCTTCCCATAAGGGGTCATTACCTTCAAAACTGTCAAGATGTCAAAGCATTTACAAGATAAAAAATATACATATAAGGTAAAACAGTTTTCCTCTAAAACATACCTAAAACCCAAGGTGTTTTCTGATGTAGGAGATATGTAAAATTTCCCATGAGGTGGTGTTTTTCTTATCAATGAACACTTCAAGCCCAATGTTAGGGAATGCACAGTATCCTCCTCATGTTCTCACCCCTAGGCTATTGCCTGACTAGTTATATCTGCCTAAATAATAGAGGTAGGGAAACCCAGGCTGGGCAAAATCAGAATGCATAGAATTTCATTTCTGTATTTATTCAAGACATTTATTCACTGACTTAGATGGAGAGGCTTTGTGCATATGCAAAAATGGAAAGTAATCTCCACTCAGGGCTAGGAGTCACCTGTAGAGTAGCATGCCTTATCAGTGTTGTAGACCTCCATTTGAAAACCCAGCAGATCCCAGTCAGGGGCATAAGCCCAGAACTGCCAGACCCTGTGCAAAACGCAATGGGACATAATTAATGCAGCCGCAAGGATCAGATCAGTAAAGCTCCAGACAAGTGTGGAGACTGATTTTAAATAAGATCTTTCTTTTCAAATTATTTTTAACACTTTAGATTTTTCCTGCAGAAAGACTGTACATGTTCCTTAAAGATAATTACTATCATGTGGGAAACTGGGGACAGATGTCCCTCATAAGGAAATGGCAAAATAAATTATGGCATATCCATTCTCTGGAATCTTAGGCATTTGTTTAAAAGAATGAGTTTCATCTCAAAATCCTGGCAGGGAAAAATGGCTATTTTTTTTTAACAAAACAAATATCAGAACAATGTGTATACAATTCCATTTTTACAGATTTTCCATTTTTGCAACATTTCCATTTTGCAAAGCAAATTACTGGATGCAATCTTTGTGCACCTTCTCAGATTTCCTCTACTGCCTCTTTTTTTCTGAAGGGAACCTCAACACCCTTATTACACCCTGACCACAATCATTGCCTTTGCTGAGCTCCCTGAGATGGCTGGAATTCAAGTTGGAACTTTGGGCCTGCGTAGCCCTTGCTTCCCACACAGAGTCCTATCAACATCAAGTCATCACTTGAAACGCCACACTGTGAAGCATAGGAATTGGCTTCCTGGGTGGCTGTCAAGGGCTGAAAATATGGAGAGTTACTCTGCTATGAGGTGAAACTTGGCCAATCGGAAGTGAAAGGCAGGAGGCATTTGAGCAGAAAAATTCCCTCCCCTTCCTCTCTGCAGTGGACCACTCTGAAGTGTGATTTCTTCTTGCAGCCCTTCCAGACACACCTGCTGCTCACCTGCCATGTCTTTACCAGGCCTATTGTGAAATGTGGCCAGAGCAGTGACACATCACATCACACTGCTTTGCATCTTTCTTACCTCACTTCCACTGTTTCCTCACCCTCACCATCTTCAGCTTGCATTTCCCAAGTAAAGAGGCCACACGTTAATCCTTGCATCTGCTTCTCCAGTCTAGAGGACCCAAGCCAAAACCACGAGCAAACTAGATATTGAGGCTCTATATACATTTGTAGTGAATGTATTACACATGCGTAGACCTAACTCTTTGCCTGTAAATGCATAGAAATATGAGAAGGATACACCTCAGACCTTAAACAGTAGTTCGCCTTTGCTTACGTTTTTTAATAAATATGTATTACCTTTATGTATTTATCTAAACAGTAAGTTAATACCATAAGACCATGCCATATTAACAAGCCTAGCATATGCTCCCCTGCTTTACTCCTTTGCAGGCAATAAATCATTGTATTTCTCAGGCAAAATCAGTCTATAATATTCTTAAAATTTTTAATCTGTGTGACAGTTGATCACACACTTCCCCCACTCACACACTCACACACAGCCACCCCCGACATACACAAATACACACACTTCCTCCCTGCTGGCAGACTACAGTTCTATTTGTATTCACCCTTCCAGTTGTTCCCCTTGTCACCTTGGGAGCATGAGGGACAAGCCAAAAAAAGTGCAGAAAAGCAGATCAGAGCCATGATATCATGAAGGTTGTGTATTAAGCAACACTGAAGACTCCCACCCCCAAAATTCTTGGTTTGTGAGATAAAAAATGTGCTCAGTGTTTAAGACACTTTAAATTGGATATTCTGTTAGTTGCCTTCAAACCGTCCTGGGGTGACTCTTTATATGTATATGTATGTGCGTGTGTGTATGTCTGACTTTATATACATAATAATATGTAATATACTATATATATTACCATCAGATACAGGGTATCATGAAAGGTTATATTTGTCTTATTTACCTTCATGTGCTCAGCTCCTAACATGGCACCTACACATTGTAGGAGGTCAACAAACATTTCTTGAATTGAACTGACAAACTCCATTCACCTCAATCTGTAATTTACATACTATACATCCAGTGGGAAGTTATAAAATAACAGAGCAGGTAAGGTACACACAAGAAAATCCAAATCACTTCTCATCCAAAAAGCTGAAGGCTCTCAGTAAAGTTAACAATAATCATCAAGCTGCATTATTTAAATCGTATCATATTGCACTGTCTAAAGGATAGCAGCAAACTGCAGGGAAAATTAAAAGATCAGACTCCTGTTTCCACATTATCTCTAGATATAACCAATTAAAAACAACTTTTAAAAGAATTCTGGTTTTGGTACAGTAATCATAGTAAATACTTGAAAAGAAGAGTATAAATAAGATATTAAGACAATGGAAATAGACGAGTCACAAACAAAGAGTTCAGGTGGGTGATGGAAGCAGCAGTTACCCCAAGTGAGAGCTATCGTTTCGTGACCTAGATCAAGGCCCTTGTCCTAAACCCGGTCTGACAACCCTCCCCTTTAGTAGCTCCAGAACTGCAATAACAAAACTTAGTCAACTTTAAATTACAGACACAAGCGGGAAAAACAGTCGATACAGGCAAATGATATTCATATATGCAATTTTTCTTATCCTGGTACAATGTGGCAGGAAATATTCTAAGTGCTTGAGATTCAGCAGTGAAGCAAAGGGACAAAAATCCCCACCCACATGGCGTTTATATTCTAGAACTGGGGGGGAGTGGGTTGGAAGGACAGTAACCAAAAATTTCAGAAATTCATTTTAGCCCTTAGTTTCTTAGCAAGGCTAGCTCTGAAAAAAACTTGTTAAAGTAGCAGAGTTCTGTTGTTTTCTCCCCCCATCACTCTCTTTCTAGCCCCGTCTGGCCCCTTTTGCACCATGCTTCGCAGCTTCCCCGCCCCAAAACCCTAACTACTTACTTGGGGCTGTGTGTCTGGTCAGCTGAATCTCAAGGTCTTGAGATGGAGTCTGCTAATCTGTTGCTGTTTTGTTTTGTTTTGTTTCTAAAAAGCTCTCCAGATGGCTCAGATGATCAGCCAGCCTGCTCCAGTTCTCTCTCTCCTCCTTGTAACCACCCATCAGAATTTACCCAATTTGTGTCTTTTTCCCCACAATATGCTTACTGCATTCCAAGGTGGTGCTATTAGCTCAGACTAATGTGTTACCTCATTTACTAAGTTCATAATACTAAGGGTCTCTGATATTTGCAGAGTGCTTTTGTATTAACAGAGCATTTTCACATACAGTGACCATTTTGTTCACGCTACTACCTCCAGAGATAGGGCAGGGCAGGTTTTGTCTCCCTCTTTTTAGACTAAACCTCAGAAAAGTGAATTGTTTGCCCAGGGTCATGCAGCTGGGAAGAGCAGATGGTATGGGAATCCTTCCAGCCCCTGAACCATGCTGCGTCCCTCTCCTTTGTGCTGTTCTCTCCAGATGAAAATTTGAATTATTTTGATAACATTTCATTACAACTGTAATGGTAGAAATGCCAGGCACCAGAGTGGGCTGATGGAAAAAGATTCTAAGGCACGTGTCTTTGCTATCTTAAATCAACTAGATAGATTTTCTGTTCCACCTTCAGGTAGAACCAATGCTGTCAGAATCAGTATCAAGTAATAGATATACGACTAATTAGACTAAGTAATACGGCCCGTGGGCCAGTGTTCATTGGCAACGGGCTACTTTCTGTCCCTTCGAGTACGGTTTCTGGCTCCTCCTGTGTGCTGGCTGTCGAGAGCCAGCTGTCCCTCTCCCACACACCCCTCCACTCCAAGAGTCAGCATCCAGACAGTACCACTCTTCCCTCCCCCCCATATCTGATATTACTAGGGTGACCATATAACTTAGTGTCTAAACCAGAGCAATTTGGAGAGAAAAAGAGGGCACTGTGTATTAATAATTATGCCAGGACAACAGGTATAAACCAGGACCCTACTTATCACCCCCCAATAAAAGGTGAAAATTTTTTTAAAAAAAAACAACTGACTGAATTAACGTTTGTTGTTCTTTCTTGGTCTGCATCTGATAAAGGTGCCAGTATCTACAAATGTATCCTATGTCACAGGAAAAGAAAATATTCCTGAGAAGTTGCATGCTATAGGATGCATAGGAAAGCTAGAGAGTTAGGGAAATTTGTGAATGCTTTGGAAACGTAAATAAAAACCCTTTCATGATGCACCTTCCCATCTCTTATGTAAAAGTGTAAAATTTTAAATCTAAAACAGTTTCTTACTAGATAGTAACCTACACCGGCCAGTTACATGTGGTAGAATATTTAAATCCCACACAAACCCTGCAGAGCAGCGTAATATGGATCACATCAGACAGGACTCTGCCTTGTCACGGAAACATCCTGGATTAGATACTGCTGCCCACCCTAGCAACGAAATCCTTACTCATATTTTAATATTGTAAAATAACATATACTCATTGTGAAAAAAAGTGAAAATATAGAAAAGTTAAAAGCCAGAAAACAAATCACCCACAATCACCACCTCTCAAGTAGCTATGATTAGCATTCTGGTATATTTATTTCCAAATATTTATATCTATATGACTTTTTTTTACTTAGTTGTGATCATACTATTATACATATAAAATGTATCCTGCTTTTCACTTAAATTATATTCCATGTATTTCCCGTGTCATTAAAAATTACTTATAAGCATAACTTTAAGCAACTGTACATTAATCTATTATGTGGAGAACATCTTGTTTCCTTAACTATTCCCAGCTTGTAGGGCATTTAGGTTGTTTCCAACTTCTTCTTCTTATAAATAATGCCACAATGAACACTTTGTACTAAGAGATTTTTCTGTACTTCATGTAATTTCTTGAAGCTAGATTCCAGAAACTGAAATTATCTTAAAAATATATGAACATATTTAAGATTCTTGTCACATATTTCAAAATGCTGTCCAACAGGTTTTTATCCAGTTTATAAATATTTATCCATATTCAAAAATGAATATGACCCTCAGCAGCACAGAATATTTTCATATGTAAAACATGATATATGTTTTGTGTTTTGCATTTCTTTGATTTCTAGAGAGGCTTAGCTGTTTCTCTTATCCTGGATAACTAATTGTATATTCTATTCCATGAATTGTTTGTTCACATCATTTGCTCACCAGAATTTTTACTAAAATCACAAATTAGAAATATGTATAGCATATCTTTAAAAACTTCTTTATGTTCAGACTTAATAAAAATAACAAAAAGATACATTAAGAATTATTTCATGGGTTATGGAATGAGAATAGCGTACAATTTTCTATATAGAAAATTTTAAACATAAGTATTTAAGCAACAAAATTGTGAAATTCAGTGAGATCTTGATATTAATTTCCAACCACATTGAGAATTGATAAAGTTCTGAGCCAGGGAGGCAGCTAAGGCACTGCTCTCAGCCCTGGTCAGTGTGTCATATTCTGTATTCACAGTCTTAGTTTCCTGATTGTTCTCTCTGTGTTTGAATATTTAATCCTTTCTGCCTGCTGCAATAGAAACTGAAGCAGACGTTATTGCCATCCTTGCAGATAAGAAAACAGGGGTTCAGACAGACAGGTAACTTGCTCAAGACCACACAGCTGGTGAGGAGTCCAACCCTTTCTGATTCAGAACCTCATGTTCTTTCCATTAACGTGCCTTTAATCTGAAGTCACATGTTTAAAAGCATTCAGGAAAACGAGGAAGCCAAGGACCTAAAACATTTACTGAAATAGCATCTATCAAGTATTAGAGATGTCTTAGCCAGACTATACTGAACATCAGTAACAAAAATATTCACACGCTCTTCATTATCGTTTTCAATTTTTATAAAAATTCCTACCTATCTTCAGCCTAGTTCTTTTAGGTACTATTTTATCTGAAAGTTAGTATAGCACAGTGAATAAGAGTGCAGCCTCTGAAATCCATCTGCCTGCGTTTTAATCCCAGCTTTGCCATTTGCCACCTTGTAGCCTGGGAACATTACTCAAATACTCAGTGCTCTCAGTTTCCTCATGTGTTAAAAATAAAAGCAAAAAAACAGGGCGGTGATGACAATAGTACTTACCACACAGAGTTGTGGGGAAGAGTAAATGAGGTAAGTGGTGCCTGGTGCATGGAAAATATTTGAGTAATGGGAGTTGTTGCTGTCATTATATGTATTAATTTCATTTAAACTCATTAGAACCCTGTGACCTGTGACAACCCTACTGTGATCCCCCTTTTACTGATGGGAAAACAGAGACTTTATACAAATTATGAAAGTATAACATAAGATGCTGTTCAAACCTTAAAAGGATCCCTGGCTCTAGGTGTGAACCAGATTTGAAAAACACAACACAAAGTGTTTTCACATCAGTGAAATACAGAAAGTTAAGGGAAGTAAGTTATATTTTGCACCAAAAACAAAATTGAGTAACATTAGACACTAACATATAAGGATTTTTACGAACATTGAATGGGCAAGAAACATTGCAGAAATTTTTAAATAGTTTTCTTTTTACCATGAAATCTTGGAAAAGAGACGGTCACTAACCTACAGGATCGACAGGGATACTGACAGAAGTTGCAGTCATCCTCCTTTGTGCTATTTAAATACCACTAATCTCTATTCTCAATAGGCTTAAATGCTTGATTCAGATGCCTGTGACTCATATTTGTAAATAAATGTATGAAACACATATTTTGTGCATCAACATACACTTTCATTTTGAATGAAAAGTGCACATGCACACAAACACTTTTTTAACAAATCAATCTTTATCCTGAGAACAGCCATACATCAAAACCCTAGGCAAGGTCAATATAACTTCAATATTTTTATAAGCACTGTCCTTAAGAAATATGACATTAAGGGAAACAATTACACTCATCTTCTTCCTCCTATTTCCCAAATGTAGGGGAAGACCTTAGCGGAGGGATGGTCTCCTGCCGGCTCCTAGGAATCCCGGCCTGACTCAGGGAGACAAGTAAGCAGGGACTGGAGATGGCTGCAAATGTGGAGATCTAGAAGAATTGCCAGTGAGTGGCAATCCACGTGTGAGAAGCCTAGAGAAAGAGGAGATGGTGGTCAGCGAGGAAAGAGGAAAAATACAGACATGGGGGGGAAATGAGAGGAAGGGATATAGATAGAGGACTAAAATGGCATGAAAGCCAGCAGATAGGTAAGTTCACCTATCTCAAAAGGAAATCAAGCTGCTCAAGAGATCCCTGGGCTGTAGAGGAGACAAATGAAATAGTTTATTTCTAAGGGTACTGAACTGTTCAGTCTGAACTGAGAGGTATAAAGTATGGCTAAAAACACAAAAATAAGCTTCTTAGGTAGCCTGTTGCTTTGTGTTTACAATAAGTAACACACTCCACTGGACAGCAAGCAATCGACTTATCTATATATGGAAACTTGACCTGTGGTTTCTCCAGCTCTTCATCTGCTGGAGTGATTTAACTGCTAGGACATCTATATTTGCAAATTTGCTGAAGTGAATGTTATCATCAAACAGCCTGGATGTAACGTGAGTATTTCTTGTACCATTTGGCTTCCTAGATTCATTTCAGCCATCCTAGAGCTCACTGAGTTTCAAGTTAGTATTGAGTCTCCCTGAGAAGTGAAATAAATATTGTGTAGAGAAAAGGGAAGAAGATTCAGATGGGTGGGGCTGGAGAATGGGCCATGGGAAGGGATCAGGTTTGCTAATACACATCAGAGAGGATGGATCATTTCTCCTGACCGAGACCCTCTGAAAACTGACCCCCAAAGTTCCCTGGGTCTGTGCTATTTCACACCTTTGTATATATAGAATGTAATCTCTCCCTACCTGACAATGGCTTTTCTATATGTCTGTCTCCCCATCTAGACAGTGAATCCCTTAAAGGCAGAGATGGAGTCTTATTCATATTTGTATCCCTAGCTCCTAGCACCAAGCTCAGTGCATGGCTGCTACTCAATATCTACTTCTTGAATGAAGGAATCAAATACTCAGATACATTTTTTTCCCTTTTTTAACTTGTGAAATGTTTTTATTTATGAAACTTCCTTAAAGCCTATAAAATAAGGTGGAATGTGTTGTTTTGTGCTCAAAATCCCTTTAGCCCCTATGGCAGTCAATGGAAATTTATGTGATCTGATTATTTATAATGTCACCAAACCTCCAGAGTTGGACACAGACTGGAGGGTGGACACAATTAAAACAGACAGAGGAACACACAAGTACTTTGCACAGCAAGTGATACATTAATATAAATAAATTTAAAGGCTATTAAAAATTCACATCTTGGGGCTTCCCTGGTGGCGCAGTGGTTGAGAGTCCGCCTGCCGATGCAGGGGACGCGGGTTCGTGCCCCGGTCCGGGAAGATCCCACATGCCGCGGAGCAACTGGGCCCATGAGCCACAACTACTGAGCCTGCGCGTCTGGAGCCTGTGCTCTGCAGCAAGAGAGGCCGCGACAGTGAGAGGCCCGCACACCGCGATGAAGAGTGGTCCCCGCTTGCCACAACTAGAGAAAGCCCTCGCACAGAAACCAAGACCCAACACAGTCATAAATAAATAAATTAATTTAAAAAAAAATTCACATCTTGGAATTAACCCTAAAGTAGGTATTCTTAATTTGGGGTCCATGGAGCCTTAGCAAGGCCAAGGATGGACTTCAGGGGGCTTATCTATGAACCACGAAAAAAATCAAAGTCAAAATGAGGTATATGAATATGTGCATTTTGCGAGGGAGGTGATGCATAGCTCTCATTAGATTCTCAAAGGTCCTATGATCCAAAAATAATGCAAAGAACAATTTATAGAAACATGAAAAGAAATATGCACAAGGATGTTCATCACAGCACTGTTTGAAAGTAAAAAACTGGAAACGATCTAAATGGACTTCAGTAAGGGAGTGTCGACACATACATAAAACGTGTGATAGGCAACATACATGTCACAGCATATTGTTTAGTTAAAGAGCTGATTACCACACAGCACCATATAAGATCGTCTCACTTACGGAAAATAATATGCATGTGTGTCGAGACATGGAATGGCTCTGGAAAGACCAATTGTTAATGGTTATTGTTGATTGGTGGCATTTGGGGTATTCTTGTCTTTCCTTTTTACTCACTCTGAATTGTTTGAATTGTTATAGCAAGCATGTTGTCATCTTAACAAAACAATAATAGTATTTTCAGGAATTGGAGGAGTTATTTAGAGAAATGTAAGGAAGGCAGACTCACAATTGGCAACTAATAGAAATTTGGAAATTATTAACCGTAAAGTTGGCATCAAAGAGATCACTGATGCTCTCCAAGCAGACAACAGGGTAAGATAAATCATAAGGCTGACCAAGCGTGGCAATTCCTGTGTCCAAGTTTAGGCAGATTCAAAGCAAGTGACAAGTGGTCTTGGAAGTTCCTGGTTCCATCTAGGTCATCATGAACTGGTTTTTCTGTGAAGACACAGAGCGCCATACAAGAATAAGACGATGGGGACTTCCCTGGTGGCACAATGATTAAGAATCCGCCTGCCAATGCAGGGGACATGGGTTCGAGCTCCGGTCCCGGAAGATCCCACATGCCACGGAGCAACTAAGCCCCTGCGCCACAACTACTGAGCCCGAGTGCCTCGACTACTGAAGCCCACGCGCCTAGAGCCCATGCTCTGCAACAAGAGAAGCCACCGCAATGAGAAGCCCGCGCACCACAATGAAGAGTAGCCCCCGCTCGCCGCAACTAGAGAAAGCCCGTGCGCAGCGACAAAGACCCAACGCAGCCAAAATAAATAAAATAAAATAAGAATAAGACGATGTGTGTAAGAGGTAGAGGTAATTGCATATTATCATCTGTGGTTGAACCAGTCAGCCTGGTATGTGGCACGACCAGTTCCTGGAAGAGCTCAAACTGCTCATCATTTGAGTAGGATTAGAATCTTCTTTCCTCCTTCAGGGACAAAGACCCACTTTCAACCTTATGTTTAAAATGTGAAACTTCATTTATGAGATTCAAACCCTTCTCAGAAAGACTATGTACGAATGCACATTTGCCAACAGTAAGGGCTGCCCCTTCGGTATTACTTCACTGAACCTCTCTGGTTTGCTGTCACAGGAATCTGCCTCAGAAGCTATGCATTTTCAAAATGTTGCTATGTTTGGTGACCCCGGATTTTCACATCCTGGAGTAGTGCGCCACAGTAATATTTGAGATGGGTGAGAGGAAGACTTTTCTTTTGTCAAGCGAGAGGACTATTATGAAAGGGAAGGCAGGTAATTTTAGGAGAGAATATACATTAGGAAGTTGTGAGTCTGGAAAATGATTCACTTAAAACTATCCATGTCCCTTTACACCCTGGACACTCTCATGTGTGCTCAGGGATGTGTGTAGCCCAGTTTGAAGGCCAGTGCTTTAGTCCACCTCCTTTATTCATAGATATGTAAATTGCAGCCCAGTGCAGTGGCCAAATCAAGAATAGAACCTAGGTCTTCCAAAATGCAGACTAATGGGGTTTCAGCTCTATCACATTGCCCTTTATAGTGATCTCGGATAAATCTTTTCCCTTGTCGAGGCTTATTTTAATCACCTGCAAAATGAGAGGGCTAGACTAGCCGATCTCAGTGTTAGATACCTTTTCTTTTTTCCTCCCATTCTCTAAACTTCTCCACTCTGCTCTGGACCCCTGAGGTGGATATGTTTAAACTGCATCACTGGGCTCCCTTGACCTCTAGCTTCTGGTTGGGTGCAGCCAATGGGAGGCCCTGCCATGAGCTTGGAAGGCAGAATGGGAGTAAGATTGGACCATTTGTTAACCTGATTCCCCTGCTTGGTTACCATGGGTTGTTTGTATCCTGCCCCTGAAGGCCATAAATCGTAATATCAGGAGTTCCTTCAAATTGGTTCCTGTATCATTTTCATATACCCCATAATTTTTTAGTACTTCCTGACCTTCTGACACCATAAAATGTTCCAGGGTCATCTTATATTTTCCTTGGAATCAATCATTTTGGCAAGAAGCCTATTACCTATTTGCTCAATCCTAGTACACGCGTCAAGTAGTTTCAGAATTCCTGACTCATATCACTGCAGGAAAATCTTTACGAACTAGAGTCTACTACTATTTGTGCACAGTTCTGTCTTTAGTCTTACAATGTAAGGTCAAAATACTGTTTTCCAAACTTAGTTGGATTTTCCCCAACTTCTTTAGTATGGTCATGATGTCCGTTGGTAATACAATTGTATCCATTTGTTACTCTTTGTATTCTAATTTGGGCTCCGCCCCCCATTCTGGTTGATTTTAATTATTTATTTTGGGGGTATTTTGGTTCTAAGAGTGAGAGCCATACAAAAAAAGAATATCAGGTAAATGTCGCTCCCCCACCCCTACTACCCCATTCCCACTTCCTTACTCTTTCCACTGCACTCCCGTCCCAGCCCTCAGTAAATAGTCTCATTAGGTTTAATCCTGTTTAGTTTCTTTTGCACAGATGAACAGATACATGTATATTTTGTTACCTCTCCTTGTGTCTTTCATGAAAGGGGGCACGTTATAGCAACTCTTCTTTTGATGTTGTTATTGAAGTACAATTCTCATAATATGAAATAAATCATTTTAAAGTGTTAAATTCACTGGTATTTAGTATATTCACATGTTGTAAAACCACCATCTGTATTTTGTTCCACAACATTTCCATCACCCCAAAAGGAATCCCCATACCACTGAAAAGTTACTCCTCATTTCCCCCACCCCACGGTCCCCAGAAATGACTAATCTGCTTTCTGTCTCTAGGGATTTACCTATTCTGAATGTTTACCATAAATGCAATCATACAATATGTGTGACATTTTGTATCTGGCTTCTTTCACTTAGCATAATGTTTTTGAGGCTCATCCACATCGTAGCATGTATCAGTACTTCATTTCTTTTTATGGCTGAATAATATTCCACTATGTGGATATACCACATTTTCTTTATCTATCCATCAGTTGAGAACATTTCAGTTGTTTCCACCTTTTGGCTATTGTGAATAGTGCTACTGTGAATATTCGTGGACAAGTACTTGAATATCTATTTTAATATGTTGGAATAGATACCTAGGAGTAGAATTGCTAGATCGTATGGTATTTTTAATTTTTTGAGGAACCACCAAACTATTTTCCACAGTAACTGCATCACTTTACATTCCCACAAGCAGTGTATGAGGGTTCCAAGCTCTCCACATGCCCACCAGCGTTTGTTATTGTGTGTATTTGTTTGTTTTTTAAATTACAGCCATCCTAGTGGGTGTAATGTGGTATCTCGTTGTGATTTTGATTTACATTTTCCTAACGACTAATGATGTTGATCATCTTTTCATGTGCTTAATTTGCCATAAATATGCTTTTGTATTTTGGTTTTTTTACCCAATACATGCTGGAAATCACTCCATATCAATTCACAAAGATTGTTATTTCTTTTGCACCTGCATAGTAGGTGAATTCTGTGGATTACCATAGTTTATTCAACCACTTGCTTAAGTATGGGCATTTAGGTTTTTTCCAACATTCTGCAATTTAAAATAATTCTGCATTTAATAACTTGGTACATATGTATTTTCATATTACTAGAGGCATTCTTCAGGGTGGATTCCTCATACTTCAGGTGGAAATGGGATTCCATGAGGTCTAGTAGAAGCTGAGTCCTGAGTGTGCTTTTATGCAACCCATTTTTGTGTTTCTTATTGGTTTTTTTTTGGGGGGGGGTACACGGGCCTCTCACCGTTGTGGCCTCTCCCATTGTGTAGCACAGGCTCCGGACGCGCCGGCCCAGCGGCCATGGCTCACGGGCCCAGCCGCTCCGTGGCATGTGGGATCTTCCAGGACCGGGGCACGAACCCGTGTCCCCTGCATCGGCAGATGGACTCTCAACCACTGCGCCACCAGGGAAGCCCTTGTGTTTTTAATTTAATCTAATTTTGACTCTGTGTGAAAAACAGGATAAGAATCATGAGTCATCCCCAAACTATGAGGGTATGTAGGGGGTGGTAAGGAGTGAATAGAGAAGATACACTTAATTCTCAATTCACTTCCGTTTTTATGTCACAGAAATATTGAAATATATCAGAATGTTCCCTGAGATATCACTTTAACAGTGGATCTGAATATCCACATATCTCATGTACTATTGCTCTACCATTGGGATTTAGTCATGAAAATTCCACTAAAGGGCTTTTATAATTTAATCTTCACCAGGAATCATATCTCCTAGTCCAGAAGGATCTTCAAGGTCAAGAAACCCAAGGCACCTTATGAGCCACAAGAATGATATCACCACCAGCTAGATCATCATCAAAGAACATTTACTGTAGTCATCCTTTCATTTCACTGTTATCTTAAGGGGTGTTTAATGTATTTGTCACTAGCTAAGTTAGCATTCAGTCCATGCCTGGACCAAATGATGCTATGAAGTGGTCAACAGGAAGGAGAAGGAATCAAGTTATTGCTGCCTCTACCCTTATTGCTCCTTAGTGTGCAGTGGTATCCTCAACTGAATCTCCTCGAGGTCAGTTGAAAAAGAAGAAGGCGAGAGGCGCTGTTCCGCATGGGTCACAGAGAAGATATCATTCTCATCCCGACTCTAAGTTCTGAGTACTTAGCTAAGGGTACAGAAACTCAGAAGACACGTGACCACACAGAATGCAGAGAGGTAGCATTCCACAGCATAAAGAGAATGCAAAGTCAGTACTCAGGGGTCCCTAAATGAAATCTGTCTTTAGCATTCTGGAATACTGTAAAACCTATACCTCTGCAGGAAAAATATTGTCTTTTTTTAATTCTATAAAAAACATGTATATGAAAAATATGGGCTAAACATCCGAATAGAAATATATGTTCACTTATTCACTCCACGAATATTTATTAAGTGCCTACTAGATGCCAGACACTTTTCTGGACATTGGATATAAAGCAATTAACAAAAGAGTCATGGCAACCCACAGACTGGAGAAAATATTTGCAAATGATGTGACCAACAAGGGCTTAGTTTCCACAATATACCAACAGCTTGTACAACTCAATAACAAACAAACAAACAACCCAATCAAAAAATGGGCAGAACAACTGAATAGACATTTCTCCAAAGAAGACATACAGATGGCCAACAGGAACATGAAAAGATGCTCAACATCACTAATTGTTAGAGAAATGCAAATCAAAACTACAGTGAGGATCACCTCACACGGGTCAGAACGGCCATCATTAAGAAGTCTACAAATAACAAATGCTGGAGAGGGTGTGGAGAAAAGGGAACCCTCTTGCACTGTTGGTGGGAATGTAAATTGGTGCAGCCACTATGGAAAACAGTATGGAGATTCCTTAAAAAACTACAAATAGGGTTGTCATATGATCCAGCAATCCCACTCCTGGACATATATCCACAGAAAACTGTAATTCAAAAAGATACATGCACCACAATGTTCAAAGCAGTGTCATTTACAATAGCCAAGACATGGAAGCAACCTAAATGTCCATTGACAAATCAATGGATAAAGAAGATGTGGTATATATACACAATGGAATATTAGCCATAAAAAAGGATGAAATAGGAGAGACCTTCAAGATGGAGGAGTAAGACGTGGAGATCACCTTCCTCCCCACAAATACATCAAAAATACATCTACATGTAGAACAACTCCTACAGATCACTTACTGAATGCTGGCAGAAGACCTCAGACTTCCCAAAAGGCAAGAAACTCCCCACATACCTGGGTAGGGCAAAAGGAAAAACAGAGACAAAAGAATAGGGACAGGACCTGCACCTCTGGGAGGGAGCGGTGAGGGAGGAAAAGTTTCCATGCACTAGGAAGCCCTTTCGCGGGTGGAGACGGGGGGTGGCTGGGGTGGAAGCTTCGGAGCCACGGAGAAGAGCGCAGCAACAGGGGTGCAGAGGGCAAAGCGGAGAGATTCCCGCACAGAGGATCGGTGCCAACCAGCACTCACCAGCCCGAGAGGCTTGTCTGCTCACCTGGGCTCTGGCCTCAGAGGTCAGATCCCAGGGAGAGGACTGGGGTTGGCTCCGTGAACACAGCCTGAAGGGGGCTAGTGCACCACAGCTAGCCGGGAGGGAGTCCGGGAAAAAGTCTGGACCTGCCTAAGAGGGAAGAGACTATTGTTTCGGGGTGAGCAAGGAGAGGGGATTCAGAGCACCACCTAAATGAGCTCCAGAGACAGGCGCAAGCCATAGCTATCACCTCGGACACCAGAGACAGGCATGAAACACTAACGCTGCTGCTGCAGCCACCAACAGTCCTGTGTGCAAGCACAGGTCACTATCCACACGTGACCCCTACCCCCCACCCCAGGAGCCTGTGCAGCCTGCCACTGCCAAGAGGTCAGATCCCAGGGAGAGGACTGGGGTTGGCTCCGTGAACACAGCCTGAAGGGGGCTAGTGCACCACAGCTAGCCGGGAGGGAGTCCAGGAAAAACTCTGGACCTGCCTAAGAGGGAAGAGACTATTGCTTCGGGGTGAGCAAGGAGAGGGGATTCAGAGCACCACCTAAATGAGCTCCAGAGACAGGCGCAAGCCATAGCTATCACCTCGGACACCAGAGACAGGCATGAAACACTAATGCTGCTGCTGCAGCCACCAACAGTCCTGTGTGCAAGCACAGGTCACTATCCACACGTGACCCCTACCCCCCACCCCAGGAGCCTGTGCAGCCTGCCACTGCCACGGTCCTGTGATCCAGGGACAACTTCCCTGGGAGAATGCATGGCGTGCCTCAGGCTGTTCTAAGGTCAGGCTGGCCTCTGCCGCCACAGGTTCACCCCACATTCCATTCCCCTCCCTCCCCACAGCCTGAGTGAAGCAAGGAGAGGGGATTCAGAGCACCACCTAAATGAGCTCCAGAGACAGGCGCAAGTCATAGCTATCACCTCGGATACCAGAGACAGGCATGAAACACTAACGCTGCTGCTGCGGCCACCAACAGTCCTGTGTGCAAGCACAGGGCACTATCCACACGTGACCCCTACCCCCCACCCCGGGAGCCTGTGCAGCCTGCCACTGCCACGGTCCTGTGATCCAGGGACAACTTCCCTGGGAGAATGCATGGCGTGCCTCAGGCTGTTCTAAGGTCAGGCTGGCCTCTGCCGCCACAGGTTCACCCCACATTCCATTCCCCTCCCTCCCCACAGCCTGAGTGAGCGAGAGCCCCCTAATCAGCTGATGCTTTAACCCCATCCTGTCTGGGTGGGAAGAGAAGCCTGAGGGCAACCTACAGGCAGAGGTGGGGCAAAAACCAAAGCTGAACCCCAAGAGCTCTGTGAACAAAGAAGAGAAAGGGAAATTTCTCCATGCAGCCTCAGGAGTAGTGGATTAAATCCCCACGAGCAACTTGAGGAACCTGCATCTGTGGAATACCTGAATAGACAACGAATCAACCCAAAATTGAGGCAGTGGATTTTGGGAGCAACTGTAGACTTGGGGTTTGCTCTCTGAGACTGACTTGTTTCTGATTTTTATGTTTATCTTAGTATAGATTTTAGCGCTTGTTATCATTGGTGGATTTGTTTATTGGTTGGGTTGCTCTCTTCTTTATTTAATTACTTTCTAATTTTATTTTATTTTAATAATTTTTAAAATTTTAATTATTTTATTTTATTTGTATTTATTTTCTTTCTTTTTTTTCTCCCTTTTCTTCTGAGCCATGTGGCTGACAGGGTCTTGGTGCTCCAGCCTGATGTCAGGTCTGAGCCCCTGAGGTGGGAGAGCAGAGTTCAGGACATTGGACCACCAGAGAACTCCCAGCCTGATCTATAACAATTGATGAGAGCTCTCTCAGAGATCTGCATCTCATTGCTAAGACCCAGCACCACCCAATGGCCAGCAAGCTCCACTGCTGGACACCCCATGCCAAACAACTAGCAAGACAGGAACACAACCCCACCCATAAGGAGAGAGGCTGCTTAAAATCATACTAAGTTCACAGACCCCCCAAAACACACCCCCGGACGCAGCCCTGCCCACCAAAGACAAGATCCAGCCCCACCCACCAGAACACAGGCACCAGTCCCCTCCACCAGGAAGCCTACACAAGCGGCTGAACCAACCTTACCCACTGGGTGCAGACACCAAAAAAAATGGGAAGTATGAACCTGCAGCCTGCGAAAAGGAGACCCTAAACACAGTAAGTTATGCAAAATGGGAAGACAGAGAAATATGCAGCAGATGAAGGAGCAAGGTTAAAACCCATGAGATCAAACAAATGAAGAGGAAATAGGCAGCCTGCCTGAAAAAGAATTCAGAGTAATGATAGTAAAGATGATCCAAAATCTTGGAAATAGAATGGAGAAAATACAAGAAACGTTTAACAAGGACCTAGAAGAACTAAAGAGCAAATAAACAATGATGAACAACACAATAAATGAAATTAAAAATTCTCTGGAATGAAATCAATAGCAGAATCACTGAGGCAGAAGAACGGATAAGTGACCTGGAAGATAAAATAGTGGAAATAACTACTGCAGAGCAGAATAAAGAAAAAAGAATGAAAAGAATTCAGGACAGTCTCAGAGACATCTGGGGCAACGTTAAACGCACCAACATTCGAATTATAGGGGTCCCAGAAGAAGAGGAAAAGAAAGGTTCTGAGAAAATATTTGAAGAGATTATAGTGGAAACCTTCCTTAACATCGGAAAGGAAATAGTCAATCAAGTCCGAGAAGCACAGAGAGTCCCATACAGGATAAATTACAGGGGAAACATGCCAAGACACAGATTAATCAAACTATCAAAAATTAAATACAAAGAAAAAATATTAAAAGCAGCATCAAAAGTTAAGAGAATTCAGCACCACCAAACCAGCTTTACAACCAATGCTAAAGGAACTTCTCTAGGCAGGAAACACAAGAGAAGGAAAAGACCTACAAAAACAAACCCAAAACAATTAAGAAAATGGTAACAGGAACATGTGTATCAATAATTACCTTAAATGTAAATGGATTAAATGCACCAACCAAAAGACGTAGAATGGCTATAGCACAATAAAAGGATCATATACCATGATCAACTGGGGTTTATCCAAGGAATGCAAGGATTCTTCAATATATGCAGATCAATCAATGTGATGCACCATATTAACAAACTGAAGGATAAAAACCATATGATCATCTCAATAGATGCAGAAAAAGCTTTGGACAAAATTCAACACCCATTTATGATAAAAATCCAGAAAGGAGGCATAGAGGAAACTTACCTCAACTTAATAAAGACCATATATGACAAACCCACAGCCAACAGTGTTCACAATTGTGAAAAACTGAAACCATTTCCATTAAGATCAGGAACAAGACAAGGTCGCCCACTCTCACCCCTGTTATTCAACATAGTTTTGGAAGCTTTAGCCACAGCAGTCAGAGAAGTAAAAGAAATAAAGGAACCCAAATTGGAAAAGAAGTAAAGCTGCCACTGTTTGCAGATGACATGATACTATACATAGAGATTCCTAAAGATGCTACTAGAAAATTACTAGAGCTAATCAATGAATTTGGTAAAGTAGCAGGATACAAAATTAATGCAGAGAAATCTCTTGCATTCCTATACACTAATGATGAAAAATCTGAAAGAGAAATTAAGGAAACACTCCCATTTACCATTGCAACAAAAAGAATAAAATACCTAGGAATAAACCTACCTAAGGAGGTAAAAGACCTGTATGCAGAAAACTATAAGACACTGATGAAAGAAATTAAAGATGATACAAACAGATGGAGAGATGTATCATGTTCTTGGATGGGAAGAATCAACATTATGAAAATGACTATACTACCCAAAGCAATCTACAGATTCAATGGAATCCCTATCAAACTACTAATGGCATTTTTCACAGAATTAGAACAAAAAATTTCCCAATTTGTATGGAAACACAAAAGACGCTGAATAGCCAAAGCAATCTTGAGAAAGAAAAACAGAGCTGGAGGAATCAGGCTCCCTGACTTCAGACTACACTACAAAGCTACAGTAATCAAGACAGTATGATACTGGCACAAAAACAGAAATATAGATCAATGGAACAGAAAAGAAAGCCCAGAGATAAACCCACGCACATATGGTCACCTTACCTTTGATAGAAGAGACAAGAATATACAATGGAGAAAAGACAGCCTCTTCAACAAGTGGTGCTGGGAAAACTGGACAGCTACATGAAAAAGAATGAAATTAGAACACTTCCTAATACCATATATAAAAATAAACTCAAAATGGATCAAAGACATAAATGTAGGCCAGACAATATAAAACTCTTAGAGGAAAACATAGGAAGAACACTCTACGACATAAATTACAGCAAGATCCTTTTTGACCCACCTCCTAGAGAAATGGAAATAAAAACAAAAGTAAACAAATGGGACCTAATGAAACTTAAAATCTTTTGCACAGCAAAGGAAACCATAAACAGGACGAAAAGAAAACCCTCAGGATAGGAGAAAATATTTGCAAATGAAGCAACTGACAAAGGATTAATCTCCAAAATATATAAGTAGCACATGCAGCTCAATATCAAAAAAACAAACAACACAATCCAAAAATGGGCAGAAGACCTAAATAGACATTTCTCCAAAGAAGATATACAAATTGCCAGCAAACAAACAAAAGGATGCTCAACATCACTAATCATTAGAGAAATGCAAATCAAAACTACAATGAGGTATCACCTCACACCAGTCAGAATGGCCATCATCAAAAAATCTACAAACAATAAATGCTGGAGAGGGTGTGGAGAAAAGGGAACACTCTTGCACTGTTGGTGGGAATGTAAATTGATACAGCCACTATGGAGAACAGTATGGAGGTTCCTTAAAAAACTAAAAATAGAACTACCATACGACCCAGCAATCCCACTACTGGGCATATGCCCTGAGAAAACCATAATTCAAAGAGTCATGTACCACAATGTTCATTGCATCACTATTTACAATAGCCAGGACATGGAAGCAGCCTAAGTGTCCATCGACAGAGGAATGGATAAAGAAGATGTGGCACATATATACAATGGAATATTACTCAGCCATAGATAGAAACGAAATTGAGTTATTTGTAGTGAGGTGGATGGACCTCGAGTCAGTCATACAGAGTGAAGTAAGTCAGAAAGAGAAAAACAAATACCATATGCTAACACATATATATGGAATCTAAAAAAAAAAGGAAAAATGGTTTGATGAACCTAGGGGTAGGACAGAAATAAAGATGCAGATGTAGAGAATGGACTTGAGCACACAGGGAGGGGCAAGTGTAAGCTGGGACGAACTGAGAGAGTAGCATTGAAATATATACAGTACAAAATGTAAAATAGACAGCTAGTGGGAAGCGGCTGCATCGCACAGGGAGATCACCTCGGTACTTTGTGACCTAGAGGGGTGGGATAAGGGAGGGTGGGAGGGATACGCAAGATGGAGGGGATATGGGGATATATGTATACATATTGCTGATTCACTTTGTTATACAGCAAGAGATTATCATATTAAGTGAAGTAAGTCAGAAAAAGAAAGACAAATATCATATGATATCACTTAGATGTATAATCTAAAATATGATACAAATGAACTTATTTACAAAACAGAAACAGACTCACAGACATAGAAAACAAACTTATGGTTAACAAAGGGGGAAAGGGATAAATTAGGAGTTTGGGATTAGCAGATACAAACTACTATATATAAAATAGGTAAACAGCAAGGACCTAAACCAAACTGGAGAATTATATATATATATATATATATATATATATATGTATATATCTGACACAACATTGTAAATTAACTATACATCAATTAAAAAAATTTTTTTAAATAGTCATGGAATCTGTCCTCATGACATTTACAATTGCGAGAAAAAGTGGAATACTGTCTAGCCTCTTTTTAAATTTATTCATTCAATAAATATTAATTGAACTAGGACTACTGGTGGCACTTTATTTTCATCAGTAAATAATACAGCTTCATGCCCTCATGAAACCTTCGGTTTAGTAGGGATAGATAGACAATAAACACAATAAATGTGTGAATTATATGGTATAGTCAAGGGAGGTAAGTGGTGTGGATAAAAAGCAATAGTTGAGCAGGGTAAGAAGGGGGATCAGGAGGGAGGGAGGTGTGCAGGGCCAGGATGCAGCTTTTAGTAGAGAGATCAGCACCCTGAGACGATGTTTGACCAAAGACTTGGAAGAGGTGCGGGAGCCATTCCCTCAGATACCTGGAGGAAGACCAGCCGTGACTAAGGCTTTCAGGTGGGACCATGCCTGGTGTGTTCAGGGAAGGAGAGGAGGCAAGTGTGGCTGGAGAGGGTCCATAGGAGAGGTGAGAGTAATAGGAAACGAGATCAGAGAGCAAATGGGAGCAAGTCGTGACAGACCTTGGACTGCTTAAGAACTTGGGCTTTAAGCTGAGAGAAGGAGGGAGTCAGGGAGGGGTTTTAGCAGAGGTGTGACATGATTCACCTGACTTGCCTTTCACTCCACCTTTTTGTCAGAAAAGACTGAAGGGGGCAAATAGAGAGGCGAGGAGACCTCCTGCTAGAATAAGATGGGCGAAGGATCTGCTGCCCTGATGAGGTGAGAGGAGTGGAGACAGGGATGTGAGAGGAGAGAGTGAGGTGACAGATGCTGAGTAGTTTTGGAAGGTGCAGCCAATGGGACTTACTGACAGAGTGGACTGTGGTATGAAGAAAGGGAGGAGCTGAGGACGACTCCAAGGCTTTTGACCTTTTGGAAGGAAGGAATTTTCACCAGTTGAGATAAAAGGTGGCAGGAGGAGCGTGTTTTAGGGAAAAAATGAGGAGGTCAGCTTTGGGCATGTTGGGCTTAAGATGTTTAGCAGAGTATCAAGAATAGGTCTGGAGCTGGGTGAAAATCTGGGCTGGAGGCATAAATTTGGAAGTGGCATCACAAAAGATTTTTTATTGCATATGATTAAATATGAAAACATGGATGTTGTTCTAACAAGACAAAATTATGTGGAGCAAAAGCTGAGTTTCTCTTTCACTCTCTTACTCCAAACATACGACCTTTTCCAACAGTAACATTATTAAGGAGCTAGTATGTGTTAAGAAATGAAAAATGTCTTCAGAACGTACAATCTGCCATATCGGAGAACCAGAACCAACAGTTGTTTTTCAGTTTCACATGCATTTTATCACACAAGCAAAGGTGCTTTATAATTGTTCAAGCATTTATGCATAGTTTTTTCCCCATATCTCTATATCTTCCCTTTACTTACACAGTAATGTAATTTCCAGAATGGCCATCTTCCACCATTATGGTGGTGAAGTAACAGAATTTCACATCTGTTTGGAATAAACAATATACTTGGATTTGCATGCCTTTTCTTATGAAATTAAACTGATTTTTAATTGGTCTTATCTTGCAATTTTTTCTTTATCCATCTGGAATGTGCCTGAGCTAAGCGGTACCATCCATTTGAGAAATATCATTGATTATAAAGTACAGGATACACTTTAAGCACTGTAGTAACAATTCTCTAGACTCTAGGCTTTCATCCCTAAAATAGAACCGTTTCTGTACCTTCCATTAGGAAAAGATAACCTTCAGAATGTGAACTAATGCATTTCTGTTTTGTTGAGTTGGCAATTACTCTGTGTAAGGAAAGTAATGATGACTCCTAAAATAACCAGTGTATGAGTTTAGATCATCATCTGTAATAAAACTCAATAGTCTTTCTAGTCTTAGGAGTTCACTGTTTCTTCCCTGAAATCAAAGAGAAAAAAATTAATTGAAAAAGAAAAACAAATCAAACCCACTTCAGTTTGATTTTTTGGCAGAGTTCTGTCTCCAAGAACATGTATCAGAAACCTCCACACCTAGATTGACACATGGCTTATCCCAATCAGCTGCTTGTTATGCAGCTATTGCATCCATCATGGTATCCAGTAAATAGGAAAAAAATAAGAAAGAGTAAGGCACGAGTTCTCAAGAAGCTCACAGTTCCACTAAGCCAATAAAAATTTAGCTTTAGGGAAAAAATATCACTGTGAATGATTCTCAAGCCAACTGAACCAAGGTATTCTGCTGTTGAAAAAAACTGATGAATGAATGTTCTCAATTGAAAGCTTGCTCTATGAGTTTTTCTTGAATCTTTAGCACTAACCACTGTCTTTTTCTAGACAGATCCAGCACATAGCAAAGTGAATAAGTACCAGAAGCAATAGCAGAAAAACTGAGGCTCAGCCAATCACATTCAATTCAACTTGATTTTTATAGACACATGAGCTCCTACTTGTGATTTTAGTTTCCATCCATTTTTGCTGATAAAAATGTTCTTATTTGCAAGATCAAACAAAACACATCTAAATTACATGGTGCCCTGCAAAGAACCATGTCACCTGAACAAATCTGAAATCATATTCTGTAGGTTTTGCTCTTCATGTGCAAATGGGCTCAAAGGACAAAGCAAGAGTCATATCAGACTTCTCTTTCCTCCTCCTCCTCTCCTTCCCCCCATCTCCCTCCTTTCCTTCTCCTCCAGTGGTAGTTTGCCTCTGGGTTCTCTCATACCATCCTTCCTCTGCATTCCACTTGCCAACCACCCCAGTTCATACCAGAACAACCATAATAACCTTCAAACTGATTCCCTTCCTATAATCCCTGCCCACTCAAATCCAGCACATTCCCGTCTCATAGACTCACCTTTCTTCAACACAGATTTTTGTCAAGCCCTTTGCCTGTTCAAAAATGTTTACTGATTTCTTATTCCCCATTTAATAATGTCCAAAAGTCTTAGAGTCAGAATCAAAGCCTCCAAAATAAAACAATTTCTAGCATTTGGTTACTATTTGAATGCAAAGTTTCACATACACATGGCTATGTTCAACCAAGTGCTCAAGAGAAATTTGGCAAAAGATTTTTCACATCAGTGGAAATGAATAGCTGGCTCTCCTTTAGGAAGTGGTGTTGCCTACCTAAACTTGCTTTTTGTTTCCTTAAGGAACAAAGGGTGATTTATCTTGACATCTATGGATGAATATCAGCATTTCCATCACTTAGAAATGATCAGTTACTCTTTTTTTGAATTGTCCTGTCACTGGAGGTTTACTGGAATCAAAGACAAATGTGTTTATCAGGGCTGTTGAAAATCATAGTGGCCAGGACTGGAAAACTTGATACTTGCTTTCAAAAGAAAATATGGCTGGTATAGTTATTTCATAGAGCCCTGACATTGCGTGTCTCTTATATTGTTTGCTATTAATTATAGGATTTAAAATATCTTCTACAAGAGCCTAAAAAGATGAACTTTATGCTAAATGAGTATCACCTCTCTAGGGTGGCATGATAGAGTACCACTCTGTTCTTTATATGTTGTTTTACATTTTATTTTTTAATACACGTTACCTTTAGAATCTGGAAAAAAAAAGATGTCTATTTTAAACAAGAAACTAAAGTTTTCTTCAAAAATTCATATGAACAGTTAACTTTGAAATTTGGTATTTGTCGGATACTTGAAATTGGCTGTACTGGCTTGTCCCCTCTAATGAATTAATTTCTGAATGGCATCTCAGTACCTATTAGAAATAGCCAACAGACTCAGAGCTCAGCAATGGGAGTTTGTTCATTCAATCCAATCATTATTGACTAATTTGCATTTTAGAATGCTAATTCAACTATTACTTAGTCATTCCTCAAAACTGTCCAATAGGAAAGATGAATGTAATTAACCCTGCTTAAAAGTGGGACCAGCCAACGGAGCCCCATAGAGGAAGCCGATTCCCCCAGGTATGCAGTCATAACTGCCGGGAATCATGCCACGTTTCAGGGCCACCACACATCCAGTAAGACACCCAAGAGCAAGATTGTTTTTAAATAGCTCCAACATTTCTATTTCATAAGCATTTGGGTTTAGATTTGCTCAAACTCTACAGCATTGATCAGCCTTGCAAACCTTTCTAAATGTAACATTGGGTCTATCCAGCCACTTCTCATGGCAACCCAAATATAAAACGTGCAGCAGTGTAGATACGCTTTTAAAATGTTCACAAACTCCCCCAAATATACTAACAGAAGTATCACAGTGACAAGGTGATAATCAGATGAGAAATAGATATTCAATATCCAGTATGCACAGGGCTCTGTGCTGGAGCTATGTACAGGGATAGGAGCAAGAAATCAGACACTGACAACTCTATTTTTGCTCTAAGGCACTTATAGTTTGATAAAGAAACCAGTCAAGTACATATAAAACTTAAGATACTATAGAAAAAATTTCAAATGTATTTACTTTCAATTTTAGAATAAGCATCTTTTTTATTTTTAATAGTCACTTTATTTAAGCTTAAGGCACAGCACTTAGCGCACACGTTACTTTAGAAGGTTGGAAATCTTCCGGGAATTGACCCCGAAATTATTTACTGCATTATTTAAAGAATGCTGATGAACTCTCTTTCAAGAAGGAAAGTATGGAAGCACAATAAACCTAAGAGAAAACGTTTTGAAAAACTAAGCATGTTTCTAGCTGACCGTGGAAGGATGACACATGTAATGAATCAGTGTGTTATCAGTTACCACTACTGTATGCCATCACATGTAGTAATTGTCTATGCTCTTCTTCACATACACACAAGCACACACACACACCGCAATCAAACATATATGCTTGTTCCTGTTTTTTAACGTATTTATTGGAGTATAATTGCTTTACAATGGTGTGTTAGTTTCTGCTGTATCTCAAAGTGAATCAGCTATACATATATGTATATCCCCATATCCCCTCCCTCTTGCATCTCCCTCCCACCAGCCCTATCCCATGCCTCTAGGTGCTTCCCACTAGCTATCTATTTTACATTTGGTAGTGTATATATGTCCTTACCACTCTCTCACTTCATCCCAGCTTACCCTTCCCCATCCCCGTGTTCCCAAGTCCATTCTCTACGTCTGCATCTTTATTCCTGTCCGGTCCCTATGTTCTTCAGAACATTTTTTTTTTGATTCCGTATATATGTGTTAGCATATTGTATTTGTTTTCCTCTTTCTGACTTACTTCACTCTGTATGACTGACTCGAGGTCCATCCACCTCATCACAAATAAATCAATTTCATTTCTCTTTATGGCTGAGTAATATTCCATTGTATATATGTGCCACATCTTTATCCATTCATCTGTTGATGGACACTTAGGATGCTTCCATGTCCTGGCTATTGTGAATAGTGCTGCAATGAACATTGTGGTACATGACTCTTTTTGAATTATGGTTTTCTCAGGGTATATGCCCAGTAGTGAGATTGCTGGCTCATATGGTAGTTCTATTTTTAGTTTTTTAAGGAACCTCCATACTGTTCTCCATAGTGGCTCTATCTATTTACATTCCCACCAACAGTGCAAGAGGGTTCCCTTATCTCCAGACCCTCTCCAGCATTTATTGTCTGTAGACTTTTTGATGATGGCCATTCTGACTGGTGTGAGGTGATACCTCATTGTAGTTTTGATTTGCATTTCTCTACTGATTAGTGATGTCGAGCATCCTTTCATGTGTTTGTTGGCAATCTGTATATCTTCTTTGGAGAAATGTCTGTTTTGGTCTTCTGCCCATTTTTTTATTAGGTTGTTTGTTTCTTTGATATTGAGCTGCATGTGCTGCTTATATATTTTGGAGATTAATCCTTTATCAGTTGCTTCATTTGCAAATATTTTCTCCCATCTTGAGGGTTGTCCTTTCGTCTTGTTTATGGTTTCCTTTGCTGTGCAAAAGATTTTAAGTTTCATTAGGTCCCATTTGTTTATTTTTGTTTTTATTTCCATTTCTCTAGGAGGTGGGTCAAAAAGGATCTTGCTGTAATTTATGTCGTAGAGTGTTCTGCCTATGTTTTCCTCTAAGAGTTTTATAGTGTCTGGCCTTACATTTAGGTCTTTAATCCATTTTGAGTTTATTTTTGTGTATGGTATTAGGAAGTGTTCTAATTTCATTCTTTTACATGTAGTTGTCCAGTTTTCCCAGCACCACTTGTTGAAGAGGTTGTCTTTTCTCCATTGTATATTCTTGTCTCCTTTATCAAAGATAAAAGTTGACCATATGTGCTTGGGTTTATCTCTGGGCTTTCTCTTCTGTTCCATTGATCTATATTTCTGTTTTTGTGCCAGTACCATACTGTCTTGATTACTGTAGCTTTGTAGTATAGTCTGAAGTCAGGGAGCCTGATTCCTCCAGCTCTGTTTTTCTTTCTCAAGATTGCTTTGGCTATTCAGCGTCTTTTGTGTTTCCATACAAATTGGGAAGTTTTTTGTTCTAGTTCTGTGAAAAATGCCATTAGTAGTTTGATAGGGATTCCATTGAATCTGTAGACTGCTGCAGTCATTTTCACAGTGTTCATTCTTCCCATCCAAGAACATGGTATATCTCTCCATCTGTTTGTATCATCTTTAATTTCTTTCATCAGTGTCTTATAGTTTTCTGCATACAGGTCTTGTGTCTCCTTAGGTAGGTTTATTCCTAGGTATTTTATTCTTTTTGTTGCAATGGTAAATGGGAGTGTTTCCTTAATTTCTCTTTCAGATTTTTCATCATTAGTGTATAGGAATGCAAGAGATTTCTCTGCATTAATTTTGTATCCTGCTACTTTACCAAATTCATTGATTAGCTCTAGTAGTTTTCTGGTAGCATCTCTAGGATTCTCTATGTATAATATCATGCCATTTGCAAAGAGTGACAGTTTTACTTCTTCTTTGCCAATTTGGATTCCTTTTATTTCTTTTTCTTCTCTGACTGCTGTGGCTAAAGCTTCCAAAACTATGTTGAATAATAGGGGTGAGACTGGGCAACCTTGTCTTGTTCCTGATCTTAGTGGAAATGGTTTCAGTTTTTCACCATTGAGAAATTCATTTGTTTGGTCTGGTGGGTTTTTACCTTGCTCCTTCATCTGCTGCATATTTCTCTGTCTTCTCATTTTGCTTAACTTACTGTGTTTGGGGTTTCCTTTTCACAGGCTGCAGGTTTGTACTTCCCATATTTTTTGGTGTCTGCCCCCAGTGGGTAAGGTTGGTTCAGTGGGTTGTGTAGGCTTCCTGTTGGAGGGGACTGGTGCCTGTTTTCTGATGGATGAGGCTGTATCTTGTCTTTCTGGTGGACAGGACCACGTCTAGTGGTGTGTTTTGGGGTGTCTGTGAACTTAGTATGATTTTAGGCACCCTCTCTGCTAATGGGTGGGTTTGTGTTCCTGTCTTGCTAGTTGTTTGGCATGGGGTGTCCAGCACTGGGGCTTAATGGACGTTGAGTGGATCTGGGTCTTAGTGTTGAGATGGAGATCTCTGGGAGATCTCTTGCCATTTGATATTACATGGAGCCGGGAGGTCTCTGGTGGACCAGTGTCCTGAACTCGGCTCTCCCACCTCAGAGGCTCAGGCCTAACACCTGGCCAGAGCACCAAGACTCTGTCAGCCACTCGGACAGGTACGTGGGGAGTTTCTTGCCTTTTGGGAAGTCTGAGGTCTTCTGCCAGCGTTCAGTAGGAGTGTAGATGTATTTTTGATGTATTTGTGGGGAGGAAGGTGATCTCCATGTCTTATTCCTCTGCCATCTTCAGATGGATGAATCTCATTCAAAGATTCAATGCTTACAACTTTACATCCTCCAAATCCAGCAAAAATCACTTTCAATGGAAACCCACTGCACAACCACTTAGGATTATTTTCTGTTGTCTGAAACTCTTCTTGTGCAAGTCTTCTGGAACTGCTGCACACAGCCTACTTCCATCTCAGCAGAAAGCCCATTCTAGACTCTCTTGTGACTCACACTGCAGGCCTCTAACTTCTCAACCATCCTGGTTAATAAGGAGCCAATGAGGCAGAAACTGAGAAATGTGAGTCCCTCGTGGTCAGCACTATGATGGCACTCTCCTGGCCTTAAGACTCTTCAATGATCCTTTCTCTGGGTCCTTTCCAGTTGGGCCTGGGTTTTTTCTCATGCTTATTGTTTTTAATGGAAGAGCATTCTCAGTACCTCTCAAATGAATGAAAATCCTGTTTATGTTCTTGTCTGCCCCAGTTTAAGGCTTCACAAGGATTTATTCTTGTTTTAAGCACACACAGACTGTCCCAATTCCCTGTTTTTGGCTGGCGGAGCCTCTTCAGAGCACTTTAGGGGCAAATGGCTCTTTCTCCCTTGATCCCAGGGGAGAGTCAAAATGAAAATAACAGACTTAGGTGACCCAAGCTCCTTCACATTACCTCCGACTTCTCATTCAAAGTGGTGCTTTGGGCGACAGGTGGAGTTATAATTATAGATGAGAAAAAAACCACATCAGCAGCTGTTGCTCCTGTTTGTTCCCGGCTATCACTGTCACCAGTGGACAAATTGGCATAAACAGTTCTCCAGACTCCGCATGAACGAAGGGTGAGCCGAGAGTACAACATCGACCCGAAGGCACCTCTGCAGGGGGAGCCTGGAGATTGTCTTTCCTGTCGGAGACTCCAAACCAAACAAATAGGTTAGTGCACCGAGTATACCTATGCATTTTACCTCTGACCTCTACTCGATGTGATCTTGGTTTTTCTGACAGAGCTGTAACAGAAGGGTGAACTGTTAAAGGAAAGAGAGTTATTTAAGGACTGTTATTCAAAAGTCCAGTGCCCGTGAGAACAAATTATGAAATGGGTTTAATTTATTATGCTCCTCTCCCAGTTTTGGCTGTATTCACATTAGACAAAGAGACAAAGTGAAAATGGAAAAATGAAACTGCTTTTGTGGCCTGAGTTCCAACCTTTCGTAATGATACCTACTTTTGCCAAAAAAATCTCTGGTTTCTTTGTTAAAATCAGTAGTTGAAGCCTTAGGCTGGTGATTAGAAAAAAAAATACCACTCCAGAATATAGTTCCAGAGTTTCACTTTTTTTTTTTAGGGAAACTAGGCAAATGAGAATTGGGTTTTTTCTCTACCTCTGAATAAAGACAGAAAATGTCCTTGTTTATGATAAAATGTGTAGGCTACTTTGTATAAGAAATCTGCTATAGGATTTATTACTTATGTCTAGTACAGTTCTACCTAAAAACTCGATAATTTCAGTCTAAGTAGCTCTATAAGACTCCTCATAGATCCTTTTGAAAGCAAAAGGTTTCAAAGAAATTTCACGTTCTCTGTGTATGCTTTGTGTCAGAAAGCTGTGGAGCAGGATTTTCAAACAAAGATTAGCTTTGGGGCATCTTCTCAAAACCTGAATGTTTAGTGTCTTGGTGAAGAGCAATGGAATTCCAGAGAATCCACTAAAAACTAGGCTTTGGGGCCCAGTTCTCAACCCACCCACATCCATGGAACAGTCCAGGTGGAAAGAGTCCTAAATAATGGCCTCATTTTTTCAGCTCCAAACAGAAGGTGCCCCATCCCTAAGCATATTATGTGGGACTTTTCAATGGGAAAATGCACCTTACTCAGTATCACTGTGGCCCGACGTTTTGTCTACCTTGTGAAGTGCACGGATTGCTAACTATGCACTCAGAGCTCCACTAGACAGACAATTAAATTAAAACAACCAAAAGTAACCCATCAATTAAATTCCCACAAGGGGCTGGCTTCTCCTGATTTCTAAGAGAGCCATAACTTTCTTTTAGGAAATTTAAGGGTGAAGTAAATACCTCTTTACACATTTTAGCAAATAAAGCCCCAAACAATAAGTGTGACCACTGCTTTTAAAAAGGTCAATTAATATAGCATATCAATACCTTAGCTCTTCCCATGGATTCAGAAAATATATGATAGATCATAATACACCATCTCTCATATATCTCATTTAGTCATTCAAATATTTATTGAGTAATGGCTATATAATCTCAAAATATTTAGAAATGAAGGCAAGCTTAAGATTTCTAATATTTCTTTTTCCAGACACTCCTTTCTTCCCTTTTTCTACTAAAAGATTTAGCACTGAGTTGGTGGTTATCTCCAAATTCCAAATTGTTCAAGCTGAGAAAGGCAAATAGTAGAGATGGTTGACTGGTTGCTGTTTAGGGTTTCTTTTGAGATACAGATTTATGCTCTGTCTTAAACATTGCTTTTTACTTGTGTGTTGTCTTCTTGCTCTTCTAGAAAAAAAAGAAAAACTATCCAAGATGACTGTCACTTACTCCAGTAAAGTAGCAAATGCGACTTTTTTTGGATTTCATAGGTTACTCCTCAAGTGGAGAGGCAGCATCTACAAACTACTATACAGGGAATTTATTGTTTTTGCTGTACTTTACACAGCAATAAGTTTTATGTACAGGTACTTTCCTTTGCACGTGTCCTTAAATGGCCATTAGATAGCATATATGAATACAGTCTCAAAAATCCAAGCCCTTTGGCTGCCGCTGATTTTTGCATTATGTAACCTCCTCCTTTGCATGATCCTCTGTTGCCTACTTCTCTCCAGGACTGGGTATTTTAATCCACACCTAACCATTTTTAGGATGTTAAATAGACTCTAACCGTCATGTTCAGGTGGCTCTCATTCCAGCCCCACTTTAATTGGTCATGATGAGGTATTAGTTGTGCTTCAAGAATTTTGCTATAGGCATAAAATGAAAGATTTATACCTAGAACCTCACTAAGTGATGATTTTGAATGGCAAAGTCCACAGACAAATAGTTATTTGTGCTTCTCTGAACTATGTTATGCATAGTTTGAGTTTCTGATTTGACAGCTTGCAGCGACTACCTACATAGTTAACATGTTCGTGAATAGTGTGTATCAGGCAACTTTCCTTCCTCTTTCCTGGAATGACGAAATCTTATCCAAGTTGGTGCCCCCAATGTTACCAATATCTCAATTAAAGAAAAGGCCTGAAAACTAATTTATTTTCTTTATATCTTCTGAGTTCAGGGCACATTATATTCATAAAAGACGTTTATTCTTTATAACCTCACAAACTTTGCCTGTCTGACTGACGGGAAATATGAGTAACATCATGTCCAAGAAATACTTTTATAACTAAAAATTATAGTCTTAATAAAATTGTATCAGTATTATAAAAGGGAAGCTTTATTAGTTTTTTTAATTAATATTGATTGCATACATTTCTTCTCTGGGGAAAGTTAAAACTTAAAATAGAAAAGCTAAAGGTTTTTGAGGCTGTATTTCCACCTTTACTGTGTTCATCAGTTTGTTTTTTCTTCTGCATACAATGGATAAATTTGTGTATCATTGTTTTCACCTACATTCTTCGTTGCAGCGACAGGACACCATGTGAAGAAGAGGGACCTTAATTTGGCTATAGCTGATAATGACCAAAAGTAGAATAGGAAGAGTTACTTTGCTCCATATCAAAACTACAGTTCCAAACAAATGTATCTACTGGTATACATTTTGGCAAAATATCTTTACAAGGAAAGTTTTATTAAAAACCTCTAATAATTTTTCAGATTTGTCTTCTAAATACGGTATTATTTTGATGATTTATTTATGTGTCACCTACTCCTTCAGAATATGAAATGGTGGAAGACACATGACGTTTCAGGATAATTAGTTTATTTTTACTAATGTGAATTTATTGCTGCTACTGCCTCTTAGAATAGAATAGCTCTTAGAACAGTTGCATTGTAGCCAGAAATGCTCCATGGGGCCTTAACTTTGACTCCAATATCTTATTTATACCCCACAAAATTGTATGCACATATGTTTTCTAAAGACCAAAGAGGGCTTACATTTATAACAATAATCATTAGTTCAAGCCATTTTTCATTTTTTAAAGTTCAAATGTAAAAGTTTTTTAAAATAGACCCTTATATGTTGATCGAAGCTCTACCAAGAACTACAGGTTGAATCTGTCGAGAAAGTCAGACATATCTGTAGACAAATACAGACATAGTTTCATTCTCATGTCTACTAATGATGCTAAGTTTTTTAATCCTGTTATAAGCAAATAGTTATACCTAGCAAAAATATCTAAGACAGAACCAGAATTCACTAGTTTGATTATACGTCTTTTTTTTTTTTTTTAATGCGTTATGCGGGCCTCCCACTGCTGTGGCCTCCCCCACTGCGGAGCACAGGCTCCGGACGCACAGGCTCCGGATGCGCAGGCCCAGCGGCCATGGCCCACGGGCCCAGCCGCTCCGCATGTGGGATCCTCCCGGACCGGGGCATGAACCCGCGTCCCCCGCATCGGCAGGCGGACTCCCAACCACTGCGCCACCAGGGAAGCCCTATACCTCTTTTTATTTGGGGATGGATTTGACAAAATACTCGCTGTGGTACTTTCTAGCTAGTAAAATTTCTATGTGTCTATCAGCTAAATATTTTTTCCTTTGGCCAACTATTAATAGTAACAACCACTTTATTATTGATTAAGTGTGACAACATATGCTAAGTGGTTTTATATATCATATATTCTTTAATCCTCATAACATTCCTGATACATATCAATAGGTATTAATTATCCCCGTTTACAAATGAGAAAACTGAGACTCAGAGAGATTTAAAAATATGCTCCAAATCCAAATCTGTTAAGTGGCAGATCTGGGATTCAAACCTGGCTCTGTTAAACCCTACGGTCTGTGCTCTCTACGTTTAAATTCTCTCTGATCATTTTTATCTGAGTACCAGAAACCATTCTAGCTGTAACTTGTCATCAGCATGACCTTGATAGGCCTGTCCACCAGGTGATGCCTCTCTTGTCAGCTTTTCTTGATTTCAGAATTTCTGACACCTTTTCCAAGCTGAGGAAGGCACTCCAAGCCCACCCTGCACCCACACACCTTCTTGGTCAGCACCACCTCCCAGGTCTTCATCTGCAGTCTGGTCGGTGGCTCACTGTCACCTCATTATCTCTCTGCGTCTTTCTTCAAAGTTCTACTGACCCAAATAGGCCTCTGACACATGCTATGATGAGTGTTTCCAAGGGGTTCCTTCCTCCCTTGGAAAAGCTGCATTCATTCATTTATTCAAATTCATCTGTGTTTTCTTTCTGGATTTTGATCATTATTATTAACCTGCCTTGAGATAGTTCTTCTGATTCTGAATCTCCTCCTTGCAACATAAATACCAATAATTGTTTCATTAAATGGATTTATGTTTAACAATACCAGAAAATGGGTTTGTGTCAGATCCATAATATAAATTTTTATATTTATACTATAGAAATAAAAACCCACCAAACATAATTATAAAAATGTCACTACTAATTGTTAAATCTGTGTTGTTTTATATTTTAAATGTATATTTTTAATATTTTTATTTTGAAAATAGTTTTTAAGATTTTTTTTTTGATGTGGACCATTTTTAAAGTCTTTACTGAATTTGTTATAATATTGCTTCTGTTTTATGTTTTGGTGTTTTGGCCCCAAGGCATGTGGGATCTTAGCTCCCCGACCAGGGATCGAACCCATACCCCATGCATTACAAGGCAAAATCTCAACCACTGGACCGCCAGGGAAGTCCCTTAAATAACTGTAGGCTTTAAAATAAACAGTTATAGGGCTTCCCTGGTGGCGCAGTGGTTGAGAGTCTGCCTGCCGATGCAGGGGACACTGGTTCGTGCCCCGGTCTGGGAAAATCCCACATGCCACGGAGCGGCTGGGTCCGTGAGCCGTGGCCGCTGAGCCTGCGTGTCCGCAACAGGAGAGGCCCTTGTACCGCAAAAAAAAAAAAAAAATTACTTAATAAGTGTAATCCACTTAAGGCACTCTTTTTTTAAGTACATATGGTGAATAATTGGAAAATGGACTCTTTTATGAAGTATTTTGCTCTAAATCCAATGCATTAATCATATAAAAATTTTAAAATATGAAGTATTTAAAAATAAAATGGTTACTATGTCCCACTGTGTAATGACCAACGACATTTACGTACTAAAAACGTTAGTACTTAAAACATTCAGCAGTTAAAAAGGTTTTGAGATACATCAACTTAGGTAGAAAAGAAAAAGTTATTGCTCCTTTAAAAATAAATTGAGGTTATTTTCGCTTAATTGTTTGCACTGAATGTCACTTGCAAAGCAGGTGCAGAAGTATAATGTCATAAAGGGCTGTGCATTTTACTTTTGCTCCAGATTGTTACTTACAGGAGCCCAAAAACGTTACTTTGAAAAATTATCAATTTACTGTGACAGATATGCTGAACAAATTCCAGTAACCTTTGTGCTTGGTAAGTATAGGTCACATGCAGAATGCAGCCACACAGCTGTCTCCGTTAGGATAACACCAATGACTCTGCATGGGAGTGTTTCCAAGCTGAGAGGCATGCCTGAAAAGTCACTGCTTGCAATAGAACCAGAATCATCCGTAAGGTTTACCTTCAAGGCTGCTTTCGCTAAATTAACAACCAACAAGTTTGAGGTAATAATCTGCTCTTGGACAATTCAGCTTTCTTTTCACTAACTCTCCATTTTTGCCGTCAATATTTGAGTTCTAATACCCACTTACTGGGTGCTATAGCATTGCGAGGCACAAATTACATATTTTTTCTGGAGGGCAAAATCATCAGATATGGATAACAACATATTTTTTACACCCCGATCCCTAAAAAAACTAAAATTCTGCTGAAAGCATCAGTGTCAACAATGTGTCTACAGTAAGAAATTGCTTTACAATTTCCTGTTATTCTACAGGGTTTTATGTTACTCTGGTGGTGAACCGATGGTGGAACCAGTTTGTGAATCTGCCCTGGCCAGACAGGCTGATGTTTCTCATCTCCAGCAGCGTTCATGGGAGTGACGAGCATGCGCGCCTGCTCAGGACACTGATGCGCTATGTCAACCTCACATCCCTGCTCATCTTCCGCTCGGTGAGCACGGCTGTGTACAAAAGGTTTCCGACGATGGACCATGTGGTTGAAGCAGGTATTGTAAATGACTTTTCCTTCCATGGGGCTCCTCTTGACCTCGATCAGAACTTTCAAAGTTCCTTGGAAAATGCCTTTTATTTATTCATTCATTCAAGAAGCATTTACTGATTACCTATCATGTGCCAGAAACAGTCTTAAGAGGTAAAAATGAATGTCATGGTTCCTGCCCTCAAGAAGTTTACTTGGGGGGCAGAGCAAAGGAAACAGCTGACAGTCAAACTCAAATTAAGTTGTAAACAGTCACATGGTCCATAATATAATAATTATCATATTTATTCAAACCTTCTGTAATATCACCTTACATTTTCTAGCACTTTACAGTTTATGCACTTTCATAAATATTATTTCATATGGACCTCAAAAAAACCATGAGAGATTCAGAGAGGTTATGACCTGTCCTGGATCACATAGCTCATTAGTGGGAGAGCCAAAATTTCAATTCAGGCTCAGAACTCCTAACTTAATCCTTCCCCCCGCACCTACCAAACACAGAAGATTCTGGTAGGAACCAGAAATGCGGCTTTTCATCTAGGCAGAGCCTGAGAGGTGGCAGTAAAAGGCTGCTTTAGTGGGGGTATGTTGTCTCTCCTATTCCTCAGAGTAGATGCAGTTTTGTACCTGGGCTTCTGGACACAGGATGCTGAGAACAAATCACGTTTGAAGAATGGTTCTCTTTGGTGTGTTAATACTTAGCAAAGAAGCTGTTAAACCAGCCTTCAAGGGGATGAGGATTAAATAAGATCATTGTTGGCACGTACAGAATAAAAATGGGGTTTTGTGCTGGGTTGTCTTTGATCCATCTGAGAGTATGTTGGAATGTATAAATGAATATATAGTAGATATAGGAACCATGAGATGATTCTGCCTTTATATTGAGTACAGTCTCGAATTAGGTTGCTTTATCCAGTCTCCTTTTCTGAAATGTCCTTGAAAATATATATATATATATATATATA
>NW_020185339.1:12963301-13105184 GCF_003031525.2 Neophocaena asiaeorientalis asiaeorientalis
TTAAGAGCAGCATGTTTTGTTCGTTTTTGGAGGTTTGGGGGCTTTTGTTTGATTTGGTTTTGCCTTCTCAGATGGCGACATAGAGAGTGACTCAGAACACAGAGTAAGAGTTCAAATCCTTCTCTATCACTTACCGGCTATATGACCTTGTCTGAGTTACTTTACCTTTCTAATGCTTCAGTTCCCTCATTCATAGAGTGAGTTTAGAGTGATTTATAATACCTTTTACCTCATATACCTCATAGGCTTGCTGTGATGATTAAATAAGTCAATACTTGCAGTGTCTAGAGCAGTACCCGGCACATGGTGTGGCACGAGTTCTTGCTATTAATAATGAAATCATCTAGTACAACAGCATAACAGTCCTTTGGTCACTTTAGAAGACTCATTTGATATGACATCCTAGGTCTTCTTGATCCCCTATGACCAGGATACTGTGAAAGGTAAGGTGGAAATAAGGAAGGAGGAGTGTAGAGGCCGTTGTTAGGGCTACAGAGCAAGACGTGAGAAAGTAATGGGGAGCAAGGAGTCGGTTACAGATTCAGATGCAGGGTACAAAGGGCTTGGCAAACGTACAGGTATATTATGATGTAAAACCAGTCGGAACTTAAAATAAAATTAACTGCCACCCTTCCTCCAAATTTAAAAGTGGAATACTGCATCAGAATGACCAAGTTTAAAATGCCACTTGATAACTTATTTTGCTTACCCTAATGTCTAAAGGATCAAATGTGATAAGCATTTCGACCTATGAAAAAAGTCATAAAAACAAACGAGAAATGTTTGGCCTATTCCAAATGGATGAGTGACAGCTAAAGTTTACTTGGATGAAGAAAGGTGACATTTCTGTAGTCCTGACACATTCTTGGAAAGAAGAAAGCGCATTCTGACAGCAATCAGACTCCAGGCCCAATTCTCAGAGCGAATCTATCCTCTCAGCATCACCATCATATTAAAAGCAGAGGGGGTGGCTGGTGACAGAGAGGCCTTTAGGGCCTCTGGTTAGACGTGAGCTCAGCAAGGCCTGAGTTGTGCTCAGGTCTGAGGTGCAAGTAGAAACGGCGAGATGAACGGGGGAATGATCTGAGTTCATTTCCTTTAGGTGCACTTTTCATAATACCGACACTCACTCCCTATCAAACTTACACAAACACCGGTCAGTACTTGCATCGACACTTTCCCCCTTTTCAAGGCATTTGGAACACTCAAGTACTCCTCTCTCCCGTACCACCAGTACCCCCAACCATTCCAAGGGCATAGGAGAATCATTTGCTCCTTGAGGTGCACTTACTTGAGTATGTATCAAGGTGTGATCCACAAACCCATGGGCCCTTTACATCTTGAATAACTTGAGTTGTTTATTTAAAATGCATACTCCTGGGACTTCCCTGGTGGTGCAGTGGTTAAGAATCTGCCTGCCAATGCAGGGGACATGGGTTCGAGCCCTGGTCCGGGAAGATCCCACATGCCGTGGAGCAACTAAGCCCATGCGCCACAACTACTGAGCCTGCACTCTGGAGCCCGCAAGCCACAACTACTGAAGCCCAAGTGCCTAGAGCCTAAGCCACCGCAATGAGAAGCCAACGCACCGCAACAAAGAGTACCTCCGCTCACCACAACTAGAGAAAGCCCGTGCACAGCAATGAACACCCAATGCAGCCAAAAATAAATAAATAAAATAAAATAAAATGCATAATCCTGAGCCCCACGTCAGACCTACTGAATCAGAACCATTGTATGTAAGGCCTGGAAAACCTGCATTTAAACATGCTCTTATGTTGCTCTTTTTATATACTGAAGTTTGAGAAGTAAGGAGTCTTTTCTGGGTTGCTTATTTTTTTAACGCTTTTTCTCACCCCCGGGGTAAAAGGTTTTGGCATTCGTCAAATAATTCATTACTAATAACAAAACTGCAACAGTTAAGAAAAGGGTGAATTCAAGGTTTCGACCATGCTGGAGGCTCCAGAATTGCTCTGGATGGTAGCCTCTGAGCAGTCTGCTCGGAGACTACCATCTAGGGGACTTGAATTAGACCTGCCTGGACACAACGAGCATCATTCTCACTTCAAGTTTTTGGTCAGTTTTTGTGCCGCGTCTGAAGGAGGAAGAGTACTGAGGGCGACAGGAGGGGGCTGAAGCCTTGGCAGGTGCCCTCTGGGGCCATCACTGATGATTGCAGTGTAAAGGTCTCTACTGCTCTCTTCCACCCCTAAGTGTTTTCTCGAAAGGCAGAAGAAGGGGTAGTGCACCAGCATGTGCCCAACAGGAACACAAGGTTTGCATGCTAGGTGGTGGGACAAAGGTTCTGAGCCACTGCCTTCCAAGCTGGGGGACATGATTCACAGGCAGGGTCCTTCCTGGTCTGCCTCATGGCCACCCACATGGATGGGCACAGACTCTCTGTCGGCTGGCCGCACAGACTTACCAGACTTCCTGCTCCCCAGCAGAGAAGGCTGACTCAGTCTGCACGTGGGGTCAGTTTCCAAGCTCTCCCGACTGGGTACGTGTCTCCACCTCTCTCTGTCTGTCCTTGGCCTGTGCCAACATTTCTGGGAAGAACAGGAAGTTCAGGGATGGCGGAAAATGTTTGGCAGGTGCCCTGAGCCCAGAGCCAGGGCACCTGCTCCGCCTGAGGGCAGAGAGGGCTGGTGGTAAAGCACAGGGGCCCCAAAAGTGTAAGGGCAAAGGCAGGAGGCAATGCTGAGGGTGCAAAAAAAACCTCTTGTCAGGTGACTCCCTACATAAACCCACCTGTCTGGGAAAGTACATGTTCTCAAACTTCAGTGCACTTTAGATAGTGTTAAAAACTCAATACTGCTAGGGGCTTCCCTGGTGGCGCAGTGGTTGAGAGTCCGCCTGCCAATGCAGGGGACACAGGTTCGCGCCCTGGTCCGGGAAGATCCCACATGCCGCCTGGGCCCGTGAGCCATGGCCGCTGAGCCTGCACGTCCGGAGCCTGTGCTCCGCAAGGGGAGAGGCCACAACAGTAAGAGGCCTGCGTACCCCAAAAAAAAAAAAAAAAAAAAATCAATACTGCTAAAAACGCAGATCCGAAGACACCACCCCCAGAGATTCTGATTCAGTAGGTCTAGGCTGGGGTCCAGGAATAAGTGTGTTTAACAAGCCCCTGGAGACTTTGAGGAAGGGGGTCCCTGGATCACACTCTGAGAAACAGGGGGCTTTAAGGCAATGGGAGTTGCCCTCCAAACTCTTTGTATTGCTTCAGGGAGGGTCCCTGTCACAAAGATCCAGGACTAGCAGGACAAAAACAGTGAGAGGATGGAGAGAATGAAGGTCAGCACCTCCTTGTGAAGCATCTGGCCATTGCTTGACTACAGCTGGTGAGCTAGGTCACTTACCCGCCGGTCCCTGACATTCCTTGCTGTTAAGCTGGACACTCAAGTTACATTATTCTGGGAAATACATATGCTTTGATGTTACAGGTTACATTTCTCAAATTAAAATTTCTTTATTTATGCTCCCATGAAAATAGAAATGTAACAGCTGAATGCAAAATAATGTGTATTCTGCTGGAAATTCCCTGAACTGGTCTGTTATCAAACAGTTACTTCACAGAGGAGCTGTAACCCAGGAGTCTCTGTTATTTTCCCTCTTGGCTACAAGCCTGCCCTGGAAAATGCCAGTCGTTTCAATCACCTGCCTTGGAAGATGTCACTCATTCTAAGTCAAGTCATGTGCACAATTCCAGATCTTTGCCAATTTAAGTGATGGCCTTAATTGGGTGCTTACGTTATGGTATGAGACTGAATCAAAACATTTTATCTGGGGTTTCACAGTGATCAGGAGAGAAAACATTTTCCTTCAAAATTCTTCACCAGAAGCACAAAAAAAGGAAATGGGAAATTATATGCATTCCTCAAAAAGAAACGTTACTAAATCTGTTACTAAATCTGTCATGCTTTTGCTCATTTAACAAAGATTTACTGAGTGTATACGGTACGCTAGGCATTGTGCTGAGCACTGGAGCACAGCTGAAAGCGAGGTCCCTGTCCTCGAGGATCAGTAAAGATTACTACAAGTGTTTTCTTCTATGAATCATTTTCAGAGACAAGCATAAATATATTTACAGCTGAACTTCGCATCACTCCATTGCATTTCTATTTCTCTAAAATAGTTTCCTTCTGTGCTTGGTAGCCTGTAAGAGTGGTTAAAAGACAGTAAATTTTAAGGAAAGGACACTGTTTTGTTTTCTTGAAGGCCTGGAATCTTAACATGAAGTTCCTTGAGCTTCTGCCCTGACGAGAGAGAGCCTGTGGAGGCCCCATCAGGATTCTTAGTGACATACAGTTAACAGTCATAAATACAACCGAACGAGCTCCCAATTGTCAAGTGACTGTTGAGATAAAAGTTCTAACTTTAGATGCACTGTCTGGAAGCCTAGCCCCACACTTAGATCATTTAATCTGTAATCTTCGCTCGCTAAGTAAAATCGAATGGATTTTGTATAATATTGACTTTCTGCCCTGTGATCTGCTGTTTACGTTTTTCCTGATGCATTCTGTGCTACTGGGGTTCCCTGGTCTCTGAAATCTCTCACTGCTCTGTGTTACAGGAGAGATGATCAAGGGGATGGTGGTATTCATGGCTGTGCCAGTTTTTCCTCTGTTGGCTGAACTTTTACAGGCTGAGTCAGTTACCCCTATAGTCTCACGTGATGAGCCCAGAACAGACTGAATGTCGTCTTGTGAGCGCAACTTGACTCACCTATGCGCACTGGCTCTTCATGGGAGAGAAAGTACACACCTCCTTGCATTAGTGCCATGGATGGGCAGTCTCCGCCCACTGTTTGAAGGTTCACCACAGCTCTGTTTTAGGAGTTAAATCATGGCTTGCCAATCAATGCTTCTCAAAGGATGATCGTAGACCACCACATTCATTGAATTATCAGGGTGTTTATTTAAATTGCAGGTTCCCAGACAGCCTATGAAATCTGAATCTCTGGGGCTTGGGACCCAGAAATCCACTTCTAAACAAGCGCCCCAGAAGCACTATGTTTGAGCCAGAACAAGGATGCTAAAATGGCCAGCTTGCTGTGTGACTCTGTACTAGGTGCAGTTGTTCCCAAACTTTGTTACAAGATGGAGTCGCTAGGGATCTTTTAAAAATACCGATTGTGGCTCACACCCCCAGACATTAGGATTCAATAGGTGTACGGTGCAACCTGGGCATCAGGAGTTTTTAAGCTCCTCAGACCATCCTAACGTGCAGCAAAGTCTAGGAACCACTGCACCAAAGCGCATCTATTAACTCCAGCTTTATCTGCAAATTGCCTCGGATCTATTTACCCAAAGCAAATGGAATTCTGGGCCACCTGGACAGGCCAGGAGTTAAGAGCACTGATTTTGTGAATGATATTTCCTGTGCGTCATGTGTAGAAGGCAGTGAACTACCAAACAGGATACTAATTTAGAGACAGGAATACGGCTGACTAGAGATGTTTCACTCGTGTTTGACTCATTAGGAAAATAGAGGAGTTTCTCTGTCTCCGTTCAGCATTGCTAACCCAGAAACTGATTTTAATCAACCATATCCTATTTCAAGCTTTTCAAACTGTGGGTTGTAACTTATTATTGGGCTCTTAAATCATTTTAATGGCTTTGAGCCAGCATTTTTTATGGAATGGAATGGAACAGAACAGAAAATATCAGAGAGCACCTCACACAGAAGAGCCAATAATTGTTTTGGGAACCACAAATATATCTTACTATAGTTCATGGTTAAAAAAAAATATATATATCTCAGTACTGCCCTCCACAATGCCTTCACAGTGTGATTCCATCTCTCTCTGAATCCCATTTTGCCTTGCTTTGATCTTCCCGGTTGACAGGGATTTCTAAATTTCTACCGCTGAATTTAAAGAATGGCTGCAGTTGAATCTGGTGGCTTCATTCCGTTCATTTGGAAAGTACAGAGAGGAAAATGAGCCAGGCTTGTTGCAATGTGCCTGAAAAAGTCATCTCTGAGAAGGGCTCAGATGCTGAATGCGCAACTTTCTCTTTCAGAAAGAACTGGCAATAAACCCATCCTGCCTAAAAGTTTTGAGAAGTAGAGCTTTTAGCTCTTCTCCTAACAGAGCCTCATGTACGCACTCTGCTTTAAAGGCAAAAGACATCTGCCTCAGTTTCAACTGAATCTGCGATTACCGGAATATTGTTTATTAATGGACTTAATTGGTCCTTTGGTTTGAAGGCAATAAAATTTTGCCTTAAAGTAGCAGATCCTACTCCATCAAGCCACAATTCAAGACACAAGTAAATACAAACATATATGTGTGTGTGTGTGTTTGTGTATATGTGTGTGTGTGTATATATATATATATATTTTTTTTTTTTTTTTTACTCTGATTTGAAATATTAGAAAGGGTTCTTCGGGATATGCAATATGAAAATTGCTGAGCAGAGCTGAACTAGCCAGAAAACCAGAAGGAAAAAAGATAGCAAGAGAAATTCAAGGCAAATGTAATGGCAAGATATTGAATAAAATAGCAACGTCAGGGTGTGGATAGGGTCTGAGGGAGCGCGGCATGAAGACAGACATGTGAAGGAGACAGGGTAGTGTGAGGACCAGCCAACTGATGGTGCAGCCAAACTGTAGCAAATCAATACCTGTGGCTAACATAGCCTTAGAGATGAGGATAATGACCACATTCTGAATATACCATCAGTCTCTGGTTAAAATGGCCTGAGGCGCTGATGAGGATATCATTCCATGTAATAACAAATGCTCTTTGAATTGATTTGATTAACAATCTAGACTTTTCTTTCAATGGACCAACAACTCAATTTCCAAAGATGGGGTTACTTTGGATAAGATGTGTAACCCTGCAGGAAATAACAAAAATTATTCTGCCTGTACACTCTTGGAGGATACAATAATGTCTAGTTCATCTTTCACAGCACCTAGTAAAGTACGCAATAAATTTGGGCTGAACATTTAAACCCCCCCCCCACCTGCTTTCCTAGCTCTACATGTCCCTTTCCAATCAGTGGGTGTGCTAGACGGCAGGGACTGGGGGGAGGTTACCTAACTCTCGCTTTAGGGTTCGCATTAAATTAACCCTCACTCTGCATATTTGCTTTTTGCTAAGAAGCCAAGAAAGGACTTGCCAGCATAAGTTGATCCATATTCCTGAATAAAAAATAACCAGAAGTAAAGTTATTCTTTGGTCAAATGACAGAGATTGCAGCCAGTATATAAATGCAGGCATTTTTGGAAACTGCACTATGAATCCCAAGACTATAACTGTTAGACAACTGATACGAAATGTCTGAGAATAGTCTTCCAGGGAAAAGGTGAAGGGTTGCAAGTCTTCAAGCACAGAGCCAAGACAGGTCAAGTTCATCTATTAACTTCTTATCATCAGATTTAATCATACTCTGCAAGTCTTAAAAAAAAACCAAACAGATTATCTAGATCATGCAACAACTTTGAAATGCACTGAGAAACAAGACAAGAATTCTCAGACTCATTCTTTGACCACCAGAGAGAGTCCAATTCCCCAGGCATGGGCAGACACCTTCAAAGCTAATATAAATAACCTGAGTTTTATCTAAAACTAGCCTCTTGTTGGTAAATATTGGCTCTGTAGTTGTTACTCTGTTTATTTCAAATACTGAATAAACAGAATCTTCATTCAGTGGGGCAGTGATTTTTGAACATTGCTGTAGGTCAGAATTTCCTGCAGAGCTTGGTAAACATGTAAATGCCTGGACCCAATTTCATTAAATTATCCAGGAAGATTAAAAGGATGCTTACACCTGGACCTCACTCTAGACCAATTGAATCAGAATCTCAAGGGATAAGGTGAAGGCACTGGTATTTTCTAAAAGGCACTCAGGATAAGGCAAAGGTGCAACACTGGGTCAAGAATTCCTGCCCTATTGAGTCTGGTTTAGCAGGTGATGGTAGAGCCTAGCCCTCTCCATATATAAGAGATGTCACAAGTGATTCAGACACCCACGACCTGTGGACCATATTCTCAAAGCACTGGCCTGGATCACATCAAGGATCTAGGTAACTCTAAAGCTCTATGGGTCAGTGACTTTCAAAATGGCATATCTCACTTCTCCTTTGAGTTCTTTTCTGTTATAGCAACACCTCTTAAATAAAACTCAGTCTGCATGGTAAGGAGGGAGGATTACTTTAAGCAGGAAAACCAGATTCATAAACCGATTACAGATGGTTAAGGATACAAACTGTGTCACATTAGGGCAAAAGTTGATTTTCATCTGAATGTGTTAGAATTTCATAAGCAAATGATTGCATTTCTCAATCAAAAGTAACTCAAAATTCATATCTAACAAAAATCAGTTTTAGAAACAAGCTTTAATTCAGAAAACATTTATACTAAATCATACTGAACATTTAAAAGTCCACTTAAAAAGTCAAGGTGGGGGAACTTCCCTGGTGGTCCAGTGGTTAAGAATCTGCCTTCCAATGCAGGGGATACAGGTCCAATTCCTGGTCAGGGAACTAAGATCTCACATGCCGTGGGGCAACTAAGCCCTCGCGCCGCAACTACTGAGCCTGTGTGCCACAATGAAATATCCCGCGTGCCACAACTGACCGATGAAGCAAAAAAATAAATAAATAAATAAATAAAAGAAAATGATTCCTCATGCCCCTATATAATCCTTAAAAAAAAAAAGTCAAGGTGGTAAGTACAAGGATAGTCACTGCAGCATTATTTTTAGTAGCAAGAAAATTAAAACAACTTAAAACTCTATTCAAAAGAGAACTACTTATATAAAATACTGTACACAGTTAACTAGAATGCAGCCATTAGAAAGAATGGGACTTGCCTGGTGGCCCAGTGGTTAAGAATCCGCCTGCCAATGCAGGAAACATGGGTTCGAGTCCTGGTCCAGGAAGATCCCATGTGCCACAGAGCAACTAAGCCCATGTGCCACAGCTACTGAGCCTGTGCTCTAAAGCCTACGAGCCACAACTACTGAAGCCCACGTGCCACAACTACTGAAGCTGGCGTGCATAGAGCCCGTGCTCCACAGCAAGAGAAGCCACCGCAATGAGAAGCCCGCGCACCGCAATGAAGAGTAGTCCCCGCTCACTGCAAATAGAGAAAGCCCGCGCACAGCAACAAAGACCCAATGCAGCCAAAAATAAAATAAATAATAAAATTTGTAAAAAGTATATGCGAAATGCTGTGGGGACTACGAAGATAATATGCTCTTTGCCCTTCCAAAGGGTCTTAGCAGGGGAAACATTTGTGTCTAACATTATCATAATACAAGGCAAGAGAAAGCACCGTGGTGGAGCTTTGAAGGGGAGAAATCCTCAGGGAAGGAGAAGGAAGGAATCAAGGAAGGCTTCAAAGAAGAAGTCCTGGTTAATTAGGAGTTTGAAAGGAGGGGTCAGGATGAAATGTTATGCGATCCACATGTTCGGCACTGTACTAAGTGCTTTGTATACATTATCACGTTTTATTCTTTTAATCCAAACAATTCTAAGTATTCTTGTTCCCAATTTTAGATGAATAAACCAAAACCTAAAGAAGAGACCTTCCCCAGATGTCCTAGTCCACATTTAATGTCACCTCACTTCCTACTGGCCGCCTCTGTTAGGGACTGCTCACATGCATTGCCTCCTATACCGATATATAACTTGTGTGTGTGTGTGAATGTGTGCACGCGCGCTCGTGAGTACATATTCCTTATCTCTGATACTAGTAAAAACTACTTGAGACAGGAACCTTTATTTTATATTTCTTGAATATCCCCCATTATTTGCTCACATAGTAGACAGTGAAATATATAGGGTAATATATTAGCGCTAAACCAAGTCTGTATAATCTAGCTATTTTTATTTTGTGTAAAGGTTTTATGACAGCAGATGAAAGAAAATTATTTGAACACCTCAAATCTCCTCATCTGAAATACTGGGTTCCATTCATCTGGTTTGGAAATCTTGCAGCTAAAGCCCGGAAGGAAGGTAGAATCAGAGACAGTGTTGATCTGCAATCATTGATGACTGTAAGTACATAGTAAACTGTCAGTAAAAGATGCTAATCAGAGACCAACAGGGACCTGGATGCAACAGGTTGGACCTGGACGAGTCCAATTTGTTCAATCCTGGTTCCAAAGGAACCAGAAAGACTGGGCTAGTATCAGAACCCTCAAATGCAGGAGGAGAATAGTAAACAGTTTAACTCAGATTGATTGCAGGTTGTTGCTTAGAGGCTGTTTTAAACAGAAGTAGGCTTTGTAATAGGCTCTGTAAGAAAATGTTCTTTGATTGATCAGCAATGTCTGCCAGGGCTCGGAAGGATCTGGTGCCCTCAAGGCATATTTGCCATCCCTAGCTCCAGGATCCCAGACCAAATCTGGAGTAGAAATAACCCCCGCCCCCAGTCAGTTCCCCAAAATACGAATATCCCAAGGTTAACCCAGCTTTCCAGACGCTCCAGGAAACAAAACCATGTTTTCATTCAATGAAATAATCCTGAATTCATTTGAGAAACGAATTTATAGAAGGGCTAGAGGGATTTGTGTCATGACAGTCTCCTGCCTCAATTAGGCTAAAAGGAGTGAATGATTTAAAAATAGCTCCCAATTTAACGTATACTCATTCTCCCAGTCTTAAATAATAACTTGTGTTCAATAGAGAAAAAAGAAATCAATGGATCCCAGTCCTTCCTGCTTTAAACAGGGATAGATTTTCTGTCAATAGAAGCATTCTAAAGTCTTCATTTGTTGGGGGAACGGTTTAGGATGTATTTAGTTCTTTTTTCTAAGACCTACAGTAAGCATGTTTTCAAAAGCAATCGAGGAAACAAAAAATAATCTGCTCTCCACATAATTTAGAAATGATTTATTTAAAATATTAACCACTGCCTTCCTACCACCACTTGGGGCCAATATATATGTTGGAAATTATGAATTCAACAGAGTAGGGGATATTTCTATACAGTCCTGATTTATCTTAATATTTTTTAAAATGTCCAACTGTACTCAAGCCCTTTTGCACATTGCTGAATTATGTTGATAGCTTGTCATTTTCAAAATTTTCCTTTTGGAGTGGATTTCAGAACCAATTTCTAGCCTTTCAAAGTCTCTCTCATCATTTTACAGGTGTATTCCTAAAAGTCATGGCCATATTCTGAATCCCAGTAAATATTTATTACCACACCCATCACCTTAGTAAATCGTGTTTAATTTGTTTCTGGCTTAGGAAATGAACCGATTTCGCTCCTGGTGCAGCCTCTTATTTGGTTATGACTGGGTTGGGATTCCGCTGGTCTACACCCAGGTATCAAATCCTTGGCACGTGATTTTTCTTTCTACTTGCCCACTTTGGCATGCTGTCTCTCTCGGGCAGCCAGCGCTGTGCTCTCACTCGGGTTTCTCTCTGTTTCAGGTTGTCACGCTAGCTGTCTACACCTTCTTCTTTGCGTGCCTGATTGGACGCCAGTTTTTGGACCCCACCAAAGGCTACTCAGGGCATGACTTAGATCTTTACATTCCGATCTTTACTCTCCTACAATTCTTCTTCTATGCAGGATGGCTCAAGGTAGCCAACAGTCTTAGTGCCTGAGACCTGCTCTGTAATCTCTGTCATGTTCCAGACTCTGCACACTGATCCCTTACTGAATCACTCATTCATGAGTGAGTCAAAGGTAGATTTAACACTTAATAGCTCGGAGGTGTTATTACTTTTCAACCGGGCATTAAAGTGGCAGGGATGTGGTGAGTACTGTACTGTAGGGGTCTGAAGCAGCTCATTTATGCAGACGCTACTCTTTTATGGCCACTGATTGTTTTAAGTCTTTGTGTGCTCGCATTAGGATTACAATAATGTAATTAAAGTAATAAGTGTACCTGCATTGATACTTTATACCACAACAAGCAACTAAGCAGAGTAAAAGAGAGTAAATAAGAAGCCTTGTATCTCAGACTTAAGCATTAATATTATATTATTATCTTGGTTCTGCTCAACTCTGTAGATAGTTAGCTTCTATCCCCTGAAATCCCACTAGCTGTGCCACGACATTAAATGCATTCCATTTTCAAAACCAGAACTGAGACTCAAAGGAATTCATCGGAATCAAAACCAGAAACCCCAGGATTAATAACAATATTTGGTTTGCCAGGAAATTAAAAACAGGTCAGAGCAGTGAAAACAACTAGTCCACTCATCAGTGTAGAATTTTATTTGTTCCCACTACCATCTTCCCCCAACCCCAGGTGTATGTAAAAGTGTCAGAGGCCTGATTCTTCCATCTCTTTTGTACGTGACAGAAAAAGATAAAAGACAATGGCTTCATTAAGTTAACTGAATTCTAAAGACAGTTTGAAGATAATTTTAATAAAATAGAATTTCAAATGTTTGACCTTCCAAACTGCCACAGTGTATCGTTGAGGCCTTCCAGGTTGTGGAAGCATTTTCTCTGCAGATGCCTTTACTTTCATTGGTTTGAATTTTAACCAGGAAAAATAAATATGTTGGCACTTCAAGTTATCCTCCAAAGAGTAAAGGCATTTCCTTTACAAATGGCAAAAACAGTTTTAACCAGATGACAGTGACTCAATTATTTTTACCCATTTAAGACAGAGAAAGAGTAATAGAAACTAATAGCTCTCATTTCCCATTAGAGAAAAAAGTAGACTCTACTTCTATAAACACAAACTCACCACAATTGGCCCAAACACTCAATCACTCTGGTCTATTGTCCTTTCCCCTGAGTTGTGCTGAGCTTTTTATTTTTCACTTTGTGTCCACATGAGATGTTCGGCCAGCCTGGAAGGAAGAGCCAGCAGTTCCTGCCTTCTGAAGTACTCTCTAAAATATTAAGTCTTTTCCTTTATAAAATATTTTGAAGGCAAAATATGAAAAGACAATCTTAGCCCTATTAAGAGATAGGTAACCCTAAGAGAAGGGAGTTTTCCCACCCAGTGGACTGGATCTCAGTTTCTAAACAGTTTTGTCTTGACAGTTCTAATATTTATAAATCTTTTCAAAGTGTGAAAACCCATCATAATCTTATGAATGGTGTATTACTCAGCTGTTTGCTGGAAATGGAGCCTCCAAGTGAGTAAAGGATACTTTTGTGACATAGTCAATTCAGAAACATGGATATCATTTTTGTAGTTAAATGTAGACTCTAATACTATATGCAGGATGGATCCCATAAAAGTGAAATTCTGGATGTAACAAAAATATTTTCAGGACCCATCCAGTGGCCCATTTAATTTAAGGAAAACCCCAGACAAGAAAGGTAGACAGCCCCTTGGAACTTGCAATGAACGACTCTGACAATGGATATTGCTGTGAGTGATCCAGGGGCATGGGCCCTGCCACAAGCTGTCCCTTAGAACAAAGGGATGTCCTTCTCTAAGTCAGTGGTTGTCAACAATGGCCACACATCAAAAACTCCTGGGAGCTCTACTCAATAATGATGCCTGGGCTCAACCTCACACCCATTAAATCAGAATCTCGGGGTGGGGGGTGGGGTGCGGACCCAGCCATCAATTTGCTTTAAAAGCTCTCCAGGTGATTTTGATGTAGTGGTTAGACTTAAATCCTAAAAAAAACGTAGGTAGATTTTCTACCAAATAGTCTCAGAATCTAGGAACTCAACTAATCAATGGCGCTTTTGCTTTATACACTTGTAAGTTTTTTACATCTAGGCCCAATGTAAAACCACACACACACACACACACACACACACACGTCCAGGTAATAAAAATCAAAGGGAATTAATGAAAATAGAGACTAACAGGTGAGACATATTTGGCATATAAATCTCTCATCAAGAAAGCTATTCAGCTCAGGAACATGGTAAGAACATCTAATAGTTATCAACTGTTAGAAGATATATGGTAAGAAGTTACTTAACTTCAAAGTAACTTACTAGATAGCCATAAATCCCTTAAGGTAAAACTAAGTAAGAAAAATTCCAACTTTATGACTTACTAGCTCTGTGACTCTTTCATTTAGCAGTTATGTCCAATAATTATGAAATCTCCTTGTATTATTTTGTGAAGTCTTTCTTTGCTGTTTAACCTTGCCCACATTTACATTTTATCTCATCACCTGGCCCTTTGTAAATTCTTTCAGAGCACAGGCTACGTACCCTTCAAAGTGCCCAGCACAGTGCCTATCACAATGCTTTTTTGATATTTGCTGGCTGATTTGTACCTGCGAATCAGTCATTTGGCTCCTAAACAGCCCGTGGCTTCTCCTAGTTGGGGCCTGCATTGTCACCAGCTGAACAGACAGAGTCTGTGGAGAGCAGACTCTGCAGGTGCATGACTCACAGTCTGAGTCCATTCTCACTGGCTGATAAATATCTGCATCTGCAGAACAACCCACTCCGCTCTAGGCTTCCTATTATGAAAGGTGACCCAAGAAAGCAGAGAGTGAAACAGGAATCCTCTTCAACCTTCACTCGTAGTCTTCACAGCATCACAGTGGACTTATTCTATGTTCTCAATTGCAGGTAGCTGAGCAACTTATCAACCCTTTTGGAGAAGATGATGATGATTTTGAAACTAACTGGTGCATTGACAGAAATCTGCAGGTTAGAGGAGTTTTTCTTTCCTTTACAAACATTAATAATCTAAACAGACTCTGAATGCCGGCCCCTGAACTTGAGTGCTTTAGCCACAAACAAAAGAGGTTTGGCTATTCGGTATGTTGTTTCGAGGTCACGGGCCCTGGATCTCAGTTCCAGTAAAATTTAGTCCCTTTTTTTTTTTTTTTTTTGTGGTACGTGGGCCTCTCACTGTTGTGGTCTCTCCCATTGCGGAGCACAGGCTCCGGACACGCAGGCTCAGCGGCCATGGCTCACGGGCCTGGCTGCTCCACGGCATGTGGGATCTTCCCGGACCAGGGCATGAACCCATGTCCCCTGCATTGGCAGGTGGACTCTCACCAACTGCGCCACCAGGGAAGCCCAATTTAGTCCCTTTTAAATACAATTTCAAGCCAGTTTTCTTTGTAGGTTTCTTTACTAACTTTATATAGCCACTTCCATCTCAGTACAGATCAATATTTTAATTCATTCTTTAATCTGTTTCCTATTGCCACCTAAAAAAATTAACAATGACATAAAGTGGCAGCCACACAGTTCCCAACTCACATCATGTAGGTCCCTGCAGTCAGATGTCCAGCAGCTGGACACTGGAAACATGGGTCACACCAGCCTGTGTCTCAAATCTCCCTCAATCACACCAAATGGGACCCCAGAGCCTTTACCCTGAAGCATTATTTCAGAGAGATTGTTCATGAAGACGCAGCATGAGAGAATTTTGCTTTTAGGCAAGACTCCTCAACCCATTCTCTTCCCTGAGAACTACAGGCTGAGAAAAGGGCTTCAACTTGCTCATCTGTTTCAAGCCCTTACTCGGTTCTTACACAAGTTAAAACATTTTGCTGTTGGTTCACAAACTGGCCCCAGTACACAGGGGGCAAGGCAGACCGCTCCAGATTGGTAGATGGTAGATTGGTAGATGGCAGGTTTAACAAGCTAGGAACTTAATTAAGAGGCTTGTCTTCAGTGGATACAAGATGAGTAGACCTCCACACCTACCTGCCAGAATCCTAAAATTTGATATAGAGGCCTTACTGGGGTTCAGTCATGTATTCAGTCCAGATGGTCTCAACAGCACATTACTCTCTCAAGGTTGTGTCCTTGAAACAGCTCCCACTGTGGGAACAGTGGGCAGAATGTACATTCCAAGGACAGGGGAGAGGAGCCTCCGATTACTCTTGTCCAGCTCACAGGTCACGACCTCTGTATTGAGCTCTAACAATCACATCGCCAGCCTGCTGAGGAGGAAGTGTAATGCCTACACCACTCACTCTTTGTAAAAATTAGATTTCCAGAGGCTTAATAATTTATTCATGCATCAGTTTGTCAAAGTCAAAAGGAGAAGACCACTATAACCCTGAACAGTATAGGCTTGTTGATGTATTTTTCTAAACAAACAAACAAAAATTCAGGGCACATAAGAAATGATATCAAGTATAAATATGTTTATGGAATCAATGAAATGGGATATTGAAATCTTCGGCTTCCTGCAATATCTGGGATTATGTGGTTGCTGTCAGGAGAGCCACTAGACAATTAGAAAACTTTGAGCAAAGAAGAAAAAGGTGTCTCTCCTGCCTCCAGATAAGAGGCACTCCACTCTGGGGTATGCGGCTTGATGAATCTAGTCTGGGCAGTTTTATGGCTCCACTTATCCCCACTGCCAAGTGCTCTTATGCAGTGAATGACATGTATAACTCTCTGTAGCAGCACGGGTTGAAGCAAATATGAACTAGAGACACTTGTATATTCACTCATTCACACTGTGCTCTATCCCATTCCAAACCCCAGCACCCACTAAACTTATTCTTTCTTTATAAATACAATTCACATCTGAATTATTCTAACACTATAATGATGATTTTAGGTCTCCCTTTTAGCCGTGGATGAAATGCACATGAGCTTACCCAAAATGAAGAAGGACATTTACTGGGACGATTCTGCTGCTCGACCGCCGTATACACTGGCAGCTGCTGACTACTGCATACCCTCATTTCTGGGGTCAACAGTTGAAATGGGGTAAGCGCATTTTTAAAAATCATCAATATTTAGAAGAGAAGTCACTGTTCTGATCTTTTTGTGATGTGGTCCTGAAGTTACTTTCATAAGAACTCTCAATTATTAATATCTTACAATGGTGGCCTTTTCAAATTTTCAGACATAATTAATATGTCCAAGAGAGTGAGAAATTAAAGAGACTGTAGTTTCTGATTTAAATATGGTGTGTGTGTGTTTTGAGGTAATTTGCATTGTACCTTGCTTTTATACCACAGCAAATTTTCCAGTAGTTGTGAAACTATCCTCTGTCTTTCCTTCCAACTTGAAGAGTAGTTTACTATTTTAATTATACAGTTGTTTATTATTTAATTATGACTATCATAATGGAATGCATCTTAACAAGTATTTGTTGAGTATATACCATGTGTAGGCACTGTGTTAAACTATTCTGAGACAAGCAAGCCTTAAGATAAATTTTATCAAAACTGTTCTCTAAGATTATATTTTGATCAAACTGACTTGTTTAGTATACAAGCCAGTGTCTGTTCAGTTGTTTTAACATAACAATCTGTCCCTATGTACTATGAGCTTTAAATAAAGGGGCTGAGGCCGGCAGTAAATCATGCACAGTTCTTGAATAATTTTATTAAATCTGATAATGTATCTGATTTTGGAGAAATGTGTGAATGTGGGGGAAGTTTAAGTATATTTGCTGAAGGCAGACGGTACAGTTTCCAAGTAACTTAAAGAGTATGGACAAATTTAGAAAAGTAAAAAGAGCCCCTCCAAAAAATTACAGAAAAAAGAAAAACTTCTACGGAGTTTTTCTTATAACTTTTTGGCAAAACTATGGTTCGTTTTTCCCTGAAGTCAGTTCTAAGCAGATTTGTGAAGTGAGATCGTGTCTAAAGTTGCCACCTGTGACTTTCTTTCTCTTCCCCCAATACAGTTCAGCCCTCCTCTTTCTCTACTGTTAAAAAACAAAATTCAACTGAGTAAATTTTAAAGATCTTACTGCTTTACTCAACAATTCATGAATTGGGCAGCATCCAATCTAGCAAAGAGAAAGGAGCTTCAAGGGGCCATACAAGTGAAAGACTTGTGTAGGCAGAAGGGGGCAGGAAAAAGGCTGTTACACCAGGCAAAAAAGTGGGTTGGTTATTACAAGGTCACTTTCCTATAGGAGATGGCAGGGGTCTAGAAGGCAGACTACCTAAGCAGTGCTGATCAGGCAAATCCTGATTGATTGGTTTAAGATTCCATTTCTGGAAGAACCGAAACCATGTCTCCGTTTGGTGACATGGGGCTTAGCATAAGTGACTCTATTTTGGGCCTGTTGTCTTGTTTTTAATACTAGTATGAGAATATCTAGCTTCAATCCTATCCCTATAAGGCTTTATTTTTAGCTCAGTGTCTCCTAATCCTCAAAAATAATGGTTTGGGGTGCTCCTCCAAAATAACCTCTGAGGCTGAAACCTCTTCAAGACCCAAAGAAAAAGATGACTGAAAGTGGAATCTCAGGAATTATGGCAAATAATGAGATGATGCAGGAGCCAGGACGCTCACCTTGCTGCCTTCAAAGCACAGCTTGGTGAAGGTTGCCTACTCCTTGCTTCGGCTTCTAGATGCCTGCTAAGCCTGGGCCCTCCTGTCCAGGACCTCCTCCAGACCAAGGTACTCATCCCTACCCCAGCAGACTGCTCAGTCTCCATAAACAGTAATTTCCTGCTGTGCACTTCTCAGCCTTTTGTAATATTGGGTTGGCAAAAACGTTCTCAGCCTTTTGTAATATTGGGTTGGCAAAAACGTTCGTTCGGTTTTTTCCGTAAGATGGCTCTAGTAGCGCTTAGTTGTCTTTAGTCCTCATTCAAAACAATTTTGTTAGGTTGTATTGTGACAGCTGTCATATCAGTGTGCATTTAAAAAATACTTACCGAAATTGGTGAAATTTTGTGTAGCCATTTTAATACTGAAGATGGAAGGAAAAAAGCAGCATTTTCGGCATATTATGCTTTATTATTTCAAGAAAGGCAAAAACGTAACTGAAATGCAAAAAAAAGATCTGTGCAGTGTATGGAGAAGGTGCTGTGACTGATCAAACGTGTCAAAAGTGGTTTGCGAAGTTTCGTGCTGGAGATTTCTCGCTGGACGATGCTCCACAGTCGGGTAAACCAGTTGAAGTTGATAGCAATCAAATCGAGACACTAACTGAGAGCAATCAATGTTATACCACGCGGGAGATAGTCCACATACTCAAAATATCCAAATCAAGCGTTGAAAATCATTCGCACCAGCTTGGTTGTTAATCGCTTTGATGTTTGGGTCCCACATAAGTTAAGCGAAAAAAACCTCTTGACCGTATTTCCGTGTGCAATTCTCTACTTAAATGTAACGAAAATGTTCCATTTTTAAAACAAATTGTGACGGGCGATGAGAAATGGATACTGTACAATAATGTGGAACAGAAGACATCGTGGGGCAGGTGAAATGAACCACCAACAACCACACCAAAGGCCGGTCTTCATCCAAAGAAGGTGATGCTGTGTATATGGTGGGATTGGGAGGGAGCCCTCTATTATGAGCTCCTTCCGGAAAACCAAATGATTAATTTCAACAAGTACTGCTCCCAGTTAGACCAACTGAAAGTGGCACTCGACAAAAAGCATCAGGAATTAGTCAACAGAAAACGCATAATCTTCCATCAGGATAATGCAAGACCACATGTTTCTTTGATGACCAGGCAAAAACTGTTACAGCTGGGCTGGGAAGTTCTGATTCATCCACCGTATTCACCAGACATTGTACCTTCGGATTTCCATTTATTTTGGTCTTTACAAAATTCTCTTAATGGAAAAAATTTCAATTCCCTGGAAGACTGTAAAAGGCACCCGGAACAGTTCTATGCTCAAAAAGATAAAAAGTTTGGGGAAGATGGAATTATGAAGTTACGTGAAAAATGGCAGAAGGTAGCGGAATAAAAGGGTGAATACGTTGTCCAATAAAGATCTTGGTGAAAATGAAAAATGTGTCTTTTATTTTTACTTAAAAACCAAAGGAACTTTTTGACCAACCCAATATATTCTGCAGTGGCAGTTTCATGGATATCTGGCAACCTTCTCAATTTTGAAAATTAATAGGAGAGGGTTTTCTGTGAGTTTGCTTTTAGGTCACTGAGTAAGCTTTAAACTTCCCCTCCACTCCCGTCATTAATTAATGCAAAGTATCTGAAGATCTGCCTTGTGAAAGAGAAGAGACCAGCACCATTGATAGGGCCGGGGAATCATCGTAATGACTCTATTTGGACTGCAAGTACCACTTGTTCTCCATTTCTAATGTCCATTGAATTGTTTTTGCATGATGGTTAAAGTGATAATTTATTTTGATCCTCAAGATTTTTATCTTGATCTACATATTCATCCTAATCATCATAATTTTACATTCCTTTGCAAGTGTCCATGTTCTTTAGAAAGAATTAAAATACGTATTTCTCCTATTTCTAAACACAGAAACATAGCATTAGGAATTTACAAGACCTTGGAGAAAATATATAACCCAAATGATTACTGGGAAGATTAAACTAGATGGTAAGCATAAAAACACTCTAGATATAAATGTACAGCATTATTATCAACTAGTACAGATTTCTTATTTGTGGATGTCAAACTGAGGCACAGAAAGATTAAACAAATCTAAGCTATTTTTCATATTAAACTAACCTTGGAAATTTGGGAAAGAAAATAAAATGCTTGAGAGGAAACCAGGAGGTAGAGTGTTTAAGAATGGAACAAAAGGGACTTCCCTGGTGGGCCAGTGGTTGAGACTCCACGTTTCCAATACAGGGGGCACGGGTTTGATCCCCGGTCAGGGAACCAGGATCCCACATGCGCATGGCACGGCCTAAAAAATAAAAATTATTTAAAAAGAAAGAAGGGACTTTCCTGGTGGCACAGTGGTTAAGAATCCTCCTGCTAATGTAGGGGACACGGGTTCTAGCCCTGGTCCGGAAAGATCCCACATGTCGCGGAGCAACTAAGCCCGTGTGCCACAACTACTGAGCCTGAGCTCTAGAGCCCGCGAGCCACAACTCCTGAGCCTGCGTGCCACAACTACTGAAGCCTGCACGCCTAGAGTCCGTACTCTGCAACAAGAGAAGCCACTGCAATGAAAAGCCCGCGTGCTGCAACGAAGACCCAACGCAGCCAAAATAAATAAATTAATTAATTTTTTAAAAAGAAGTAAATGTTCTAGGTCTAGAGTCACAAAATGTTAGTGAAAATAAACAGGTCTATGATTTTTAAAAATAAATAAAGACTCATCACCTACTTTAAAAAAAAAAAAAAAGAATGGAGCAAAAAGTTACCAGTTGTCAGAGAGAATCCTGTAGTTAAGATGGCCTATTTACTAGCAGGATGGACCAGGCACAGGCAAAGGCCAGGGTCTATTAGGGGAGGCTTTTCTGAGACGTTTAACTGGACTCTGCTAGAACCAATTGATCAAAGAAACAACTAGGCAAAAGCTCACTTGATCTTGACTTTCTGCGTGAATGAGGACCCTAAAGGAGAGCCTCACAGTCCAGGAAAGGTCACTGCAGGAATTCAGGCTTTTGGAAGCCAGCAGTCACAGGAATGCCCTCATCGATCCATTAGTGTCGATTCTTTCAATGACTGTGCTATTAGACAAGATGTTTCTGGTTGCCTATGACAGAAAACCAACTTAAACTAACTTAAGTAACAAGGGGTTTCTTGGGTCACATTCAGAAAGTAGTCTAGCTTTGGGTGTGACTGGATCCAGAGGCTCAGATATGTCACCAAGACCCGCATTGCCCTCCCTGTCCCTCAGTTCTACTTTTCTCTCCACTGGCTCAGGTTTCAGGAGGCTCTCCCCTCCTGACAGCAGAAAGGCAAGATGGCAGCCAGCAGCTCCAGATGACCAACCTATCTTCTCAGCAAATCCTGTGGAAAGAGCACACCTCCTTTCTAACTCTTAAAACTAAAGTACTGGCTTTATTATGATTGGCTGGGCTTGGCTAACATGCCCATTCCTGAACCAATAACTATCAACAGGAAGACACAATATTTTAATTAGCTAAGGTTGGTTCGTGCATCCATCTTTGGACCAAGGAGTGTGGTCAGCCCCAACCAGCCATACGGAGTAAATGATACCTTAAGAAAAATCACGGTGCTATTACCAGGAGAAGGGTGAATGGTTTTCTGGGCTGGCAGAAACAACAGATGTCCTTTAAAATCTTAAAAGCTAATTCCCTAAGCATTGAATTGTTCACTCAAATACAACATCAATACCAAATAAACAATCTGAAAGAGGCTCAGGGAAAAGGGAAGGTAGAAGTAAGGATTACTGTAGCACACGTGGTTGATGATGACTGAGCCAATGAGTTCTTTGCATTAGGATGAAGACTAGGTGTCAGCATGGTATGGATGCAAACATTTCAGTGTTTGCTGCTTGATGCACATGAAAAATCCTTTCCTGGATGAGTTTTTTTATTTTCTTATTCTATTTAGGACATATGTTCCCAGCATATTTAATTCAGAAATCAGATTTGCCTCATCTTTTCATATCAATGTTTCAGGTTTGTAATCACAATTCCCATGACCCAGAAATTCCAAAATCGAGGCAATGCCCTTCAATAACTGAGCAAAAGTACTATCCAAGGGCAACCTGAGAAATTACGCTGCCTCCTACATTCTTTCACGTTCAGCACACTACTCATTTCCATATAAAAAGGGAATTCCTTGGAGACAATTCCTTTGTTCTCTATATTCAGGAACATGGCCAAAATACTGCCCTATTTTCTACACATTTACCAAATATACATTACTGAAACAAAGTAATTCCCCCCTCTCATTTTTATCTCAAGTGCAAATTTAAATTATCACGTTTTTCCTTGTATCTTCACGTGTGGAATGTACTCATTCATTTATTCAGGCAATATTTTCTTTTAGGGCCTAGTGTATGGTAGGTTCTATGCCAGATGCTACAGACAGGCAAAAGCAAACAAACAAACAAACACAGCTTTTAAGCTCACAGACATAATGAGGAGACAAGTCACAATACAATGTGGTAAATGCAGCAATAGAGAAACGCTGAGTCTTACAGGAACACAGTGAAGGTACACTTCACAGGGTCTGGTGAATCAAAGAAGGCCCTTAGAGTTGGGGAGTCTAATGTGCATCTTTAAGAATGAATTTAGGGGCTTCCCTGGTGGCGCAGTGGTTGAAGAGCTAGCACACAAGAGTGAGGGGATTCAGCAGAAGGTACATTCCAGGCCATATGAGCAAAGACAGAAAGGAATGATAGTGTATTCAAAGTGACAATTTTTAAAATTTTCAGCTTTTTTGAGGTATAGTTGACATATAAAATTATAAGATAATTAAAGTACACATTGTGGTGATTTGATATATGTATACATTGTGAAAGGATTCCCCCATCTAGTTAATTAACACATCCATCACCTTACATATTTATCTTTTTTTTTTTTTCTTGGTGAGAACATTTAAGTTCTCTTTTAGCAAATTCCAATTATGCAATAGTGTTATCAACTATAATCACCATGTTTTAATTAGTTTCTCAAACCCTATTCATCTTATAGCTGAAAGTTTGTACCTTTTTACCTATTTTCTCCCTATTTCCCCCAACCTCCTAGCCCCTGGCAACTGTCTTTCTACTCTGTGCTTCTATTAGAGTAACAATTTGATATGCAAGCAGAAAAGCCAAGAAATGAATCTGGAGGGGGAGTTAAGGGGGGATTATGGAGGACTTTACAGCCTGAGTAAAGAGTTTCAGCCTTTTTCCAAAGCTATTAAATGACATGGTCACATTTGTGTTTTAGGCAGGTTGTCCTAGCAGCTGGCTGAAAGATGGATGCCTAGGGATAAGACCAGAGCCAGAGAGCCAGTGAGCAGGCCGTTAGTATAGTTTAGACGGGAGAGGATAAAGACCAGACTAGGGTGGCGCTTCCAGGGATGCAGACAGTGGAGATGGCAGAAGGGACAGATTCGAGAAAGGAGAAGGAGTGAAGTATGACGGGGTGGTTGGTAATGAACCAAGGATGATAGAGAGTAGCAAGGAGGAGCTGCTGAAAGGGAAAGATGATGAGCTTCCTTTTGCGTGGGTTGCCTTTGAGCCATCTGTGGGCAATTCACATGGAGCTGGCCAGCGGGCAGGGTGCACAGAGACAAAGTCTAGGCAGGGGGATGCATTTGACTGCTATCAGTACATGGGTGTGTTACAACCTAAACAGTGGGTGCGGGCTTCCCTGGTGGCGCAGTGGTTGAGAGTCCGCCTGCCGATGCAGGGGACATGGGTTCGTGCCCCGGTCCGGGAGGATCCCACATGCCGCGGAGCGGCTGGGCCCGTGAGCCATGGCCGCTGAGCCTGTGCGTCTGGAGCCTGTGCTCCGCAACGGGAGAGGCCACGACAGTGAGAGGCCTGCGTACCGCAAAAAAAAGAGTGGGTGGGAGCACCCAGGAACCGTGTCAAGTGAGTAGGACAGAATACAAAGGGTAGAACACTGTCACTTAAAGGGTGGTCAGAGGAAAAGGAGTCCTTGAGAGAGAGAAGGAATGATCATTACAGGGGCAGGAGAATAACCCAGAGAATGCCCTGTCATAGAGACCGAGGGTGGAAGTTTCAACATAACGTATGTAAAACACCATAGGAGTTTGCATTTTAAGGTCATTGGAGACTTAAGTGAGAGTGCTGAGCAGAAGCTAAATTGGGAGGCAAGGAGATCAAGATTGCCAACGAAAACTGTTTTCAAAATAATTTTATAATGGAAAAATTCAAACATATACAGAAGTAGAGGACAAACTATAATGAACCTCACGTAGCCATCACCCACTTTCAACTATCAAGTCATGGCCAACCTGGTGTCACCCATCTTCCCACCCACCTTTACAGTACCCACCACTGAACCATTGTGAAGCAAATATAAGCACAATACCATTTTCATGCCTAAAAAAAAAAAAAAAAGACCAAAAAGTCACAATAATTCCTTAACTCATTAACTATCCATGTACTATTTTTTTGAGAAGTCTGGACTGGGGGGAAGAAATAGACCAGACAGTATCCAATGAGACATAGTCGAGGGTAATGTCATATTTTTTATTTGTTTTATAACATTTTAGGATGGGAACACCTCAAGCATGTTTAGAGGGAAAGAGGAACCTGCCCTCCCCACCCTACCACCAATCCTTGGAATTACTTTAACCATCTCTACTGAATTTCACTTTACCGTTATGCCCCGGTCTTGTCTGGACAGACCCATTAAGAATCCCTGTGGTATTTACTGTAGTTCTGTCCACTGTATGACTTAGCATCCCTTTTATCAGGGGTTCTACGGGGGAAAATTTATCTCAGACATCTGTGGGAAAAAAGAAAGTTTTGCCTCTTCTGGGTAACTCTTACACTATTTCTCTTACAGACTGTGAATTTTATAATTGAGGAGGGTCTTTTCATTTTGGCTGCTGAAAGCTGAAAACCCAAGCTGTAGACCACCTTTAGTCAGTCCGTGAGATTTTTTGGCATGTTTCTTTTGGTCTCATCTTGTTAGTGTTCCTTATTCTAGCTCTATCATCTTAGCCTAACTTTATATATTATTGCATTGTGTTTATTTGTATAAGCTACCTCAAATCCTTTATAAGATGAAGCAAGATGTAATAAAGAAATAAATTGATAACTCTTGTTGCTCTGAGAAAGGAACAGAAAAGGACAGGCAGAGTGAAAGGAGCTCCGTGGAGGAGAGGGAAGACACAGGAGCCAGAGGAATTGACAGAGAAGGGCCTAAAGAAGACATGGTGGTGGGGGGGAGCGGCAGGGAGAGAGGAGGCCTCAGAGCCTGAGCTGGAGGGAGGGAGCTGAAGATGGATGTTGTAAAGGGCGATGGGGAGATGGTGCCTGTTCAGCTAGTGAAGCAGGAACCAGTGTTCTCACCACATCCAAGCATCATCATGTCTTAATCCGAAGGAAGTTATAACTAACAAAGCCCATCTTTCTCTGTTGAATCTAAGACCAAAAGCTTCTGTTTTAAAACAGCATTTTATCATTTCTAACACCAAACCAATGCTGAAGTTCCATCTCCCAATCTTTGTATGCGGCATGTTAAAAATCAACTTCAGGGAATTCTCTGGTGGTCCAGTGGTTAGGACTTCGTCCTTCCACTGCAGCTGGCATGGGTTCAATCCCTGATGGGGGAACTAAGATCCCACGTGCCACGTGGTGTGGCCAAAATAAATAAATGAAAAGCACTCAATTAGACAAAATCAGCTTCAGAATGACCACTTTGAATGAAAAAAGGCCAGTTGAAAATCTGAACTGAGCACCCAGAATAGAAATGCTTTCATAGATATACTTGTCTTAAGCATTTAATAAACCATGTTAATTATTGTAATAAACTACCAATCTCCATTTAATAAACCATCCTATGAATTAACTGAACAATGAAAAAGAATCTTTCCTATTTGAACTCTGTTCCCATTACTACACCTGAGATAATTTCAGTTGAAGCTCTTTAGTTTGTTCTTTGTCATAATATAGAATGCTTTCTGATCTGCTATTTTAATTAAGGAATCTTTTCATTAGCTTAACCATGGAGACACTAGTAACCAAGATTAAGAAAACACTCATAAGCAGCCAGAAGAAGAGTTGTCCAGAAGTTGCATATCAGGAAAACATGCACAAGCCCTAAAATGAAAAAGGTCTTCTTTGGGAAACAGTGGACACTTATGCTTGATAAACCTCACTTAACCAAAACAAACCTAGAATGCTCAAATGCAAGCCAACATTGCTGAAAATAAATTTTTTTTAAATGAGGTCCTGGCCCAGCCTACCACAGCTAGCTTGAGGTAGAATGCTTGTCTTCACATTATAATATCATGAGTTCACTCCAAAATTCTTATTATTTTTTAAATACTTGGGATTATCCATTAGCACAGATTTTTAAGGCTCTGAGGAATGGAACACATGGAAATTAAAGACCTGAAGTCTCATAACTCCCTTTAAATCCTGTCTTGGAAATCCAAACAGCAATAATTCCTTAAAGGCATAGGAAAAACCCTAACAAAATATCCATCCATAACAGCTAAAGGATTCGCAATTCTGGAGGAGAGAGGCTGCAGCTGCTTATGAAATAGATCACTTGAGTGTGTCGTGAGGGGTGTCTTCGTGGGACTGTGCTCACTCTGCCCTGCTAATCTAAAGGCAGGCTCTCAGCCTGGCAACCTAAACTGCTGACTGCAGTCCAGTTCATAAAACACTGTTGTATTGGCCTTTCTGCCATGGTTCAAATATGTCAAAATTTCCTCACGCTGGTAGTGATCTTAAGGAATGGGTCTGTGAATTAAGGATCCACTTAACAAAGAGGAGTAATATTCAAATTTTTGTAAAAGTTCCTCCTGGTTGGGGTTGAGGAAGTTAAGATTTATTTGGTTCTGTGAAACTACAACCACATACCCAGAAATAATGACTTTTACGTATCTATCTTCACTCTCAAGGTCCTAAGAATATGTAGAAATAATCCCGTACTTTTTTTGCAGTGAAACGTATATGTATTTAATGTGCACAAACATTTAGGATTTTACAGTACAGTCAGAAGTATTCTTAGTGATATAATACTTCAAATATATCAAAATACATTTTCAAGCAAGCAAAGACTTTATTAAAGTGTGGTTAAATATATTTCTAGATGGATGTTTTATTCAGTAATCCCTTCTTAGCCAACTATATTCAAATATTTTAACTTTACAAGACAAAACATAGTCTGATTATATATACACACACACACAAACACACACACACACACACACACACACACACTATTGCATGCTTGTGCCATAAACAGCCAAAAATATCTCAAATTCTGAATCACTAACTTCAACAAAACGTATTCTTGGAACATTGATTTTCACTTAATGTACCAGAAGGGAAAGGAGAGATGGAAACTCCCAAGGAGATGAATGTGCATTAAGTTCATAATTTTAGAACTTGCTCAGGGATTCTTTCATTTACCGGCATGGGGTCACCACTGGTGCTTAGTTTTCACCTTCTAAGTGGTATGAGAGGTATAGATGGCTTACTTTCCTTTTCTAACAAAACTCTCATAGGATACAAGAGTACGGAAAGGTGGGGACTTTAACTTTGGGCCACAATTTCTTTTTGTGACAGCCAATGGAGGCCAGGTGAGAATAATGGTAATGTGAGGCTAGATATGCTTGTTCTTTAACCAGATTTGCCATAATCCTTGGTCCAAACTATCAGGGAGGCAATAGAGAGGCAGCGGGTAGGTGGTGGCCAGCTCTCTGGCCTCAACAACCTCCACCGATGCTCCACAGCTTGAAACTCTTTCCTAGCTGGCGGGGCAGGGTGCTGGGGGAAGGGGCTTGGGGGGGAGTGTTGTGGGTGGATACAACGTTCTGTCCACTGGATTTTTCTCACAACACTCAGCCCGCCCCTCCCAGCTTAGCATGAGGGTTATTTACTCATTTTATAAATCCCTGGCTACAGCTTTGACGGTGATTCTGTAGTGCAGAAGGTTAAAAATGACAGTGTGTGCCTCTAATGGGTTTGAAGAGTACATTTTGCTTTGCCCATGAATAAAGGCTCCTGCACACGTGCCTCTGCCCCGATGGATTTTCAGGCAATTACTGGCTTCCTCCAAGGCAGCTGCCTGACTTTGAGTACACAAGCAATTTGGAAACAATAAATCTGATGTGAGAAGTAGAATTCATCGTATTAAGTATCATTTTCCTAAATTCCTCATTTCAGTTCTGTTAGAATGACCTATCATTGGAATTTAAATTGTCAAAATTCCACTTTAAAAGTGGCCACAGAGAAGGAAAGACAAGCATCATCTAGTTTTACTCTTCAGTCTTTGAAGCTCTATAGTTACTTGATCACACTAATGAGAAGGGGTTCCCTTTGCAAAAAGCTTGCTTTGAAAAAAATACATTACAGCCATCTTCCGCAGTCCCGTGTCCTGCCTCTTCTTTGTTATGGTGACAGGAGGTGACAAGTATTCTTCTGCACCCTGAGCATCCAAGCATCCTTTCAAGAGGCCTTAATTAAATCACAGCTGCTGGAGCCCTCAGACATTAGTCATTGGCAAGGGAGACTGAGGGTAGGTGCTCAATAGGTATCTTGAAAATTGGGGGTCTTTTTTTAACACTTGAGGTTGAAATCAGAACACATCCCAATCCTGACAACAATTTGACCTGTAGAAATAACGCATGCTCTCCCTCCTTCCAGACTCAACTAGAACCAACTAGCCTGCCCAGCTTAACATAATCTACTCTCTCTCCCGCCACGTACACTTCTCCTCCCTTTCAGAAATAGCCCAATACGTGCCACAACCTTTCTCATTCTCACTTTTTCTGCACTGGTGATGTATATTGTGCCATAATGTTTACTGAAGGATTTGACAATGTCTGCAAATGGCACAAAAGACAATATTGGGAGGCAAGTCAGGGCAGTCCCACCACCTGACTGGCCTTATCTTCTTTCTCTGAAAAAACCCAGCTTCCTCCCATCCTTATATTTCCCCTCCATCTACTCAGTACCCTAGTCTCATCAATAAACAACTGTTGTAGTCATCCCTTCCAACATGTTAATCGTTAGGTGGCAGCTTTGAGGTGTAGCAGCATTTTTAAAGGACATGCTTGAAGGAGAAAAGGGAGTGACCTTCGGACAGACACTATTATTTCCTCTAACCATGCGTAGTCGATGATGATTTGGAAACCATCTCTGAAAGTGTGCCAGTCATTGACAGAGTCCTTTTTATATCGTCTACTTTTCAAAGCTTTTCCAAGTATATTATTCCTTTTGAACTTCCAAACGCCCTTGCAAAGCAGGTAAAGTAAGTATTGTTGTACTCAAGTATGATGCTAAGCCACAGGGAGGTTAAGTGACTCTCCGAAGGTCATACAGCTGGGGTCAGCCTAGGCAGCGGTAAACCTGGCTCTGCAAGCCCCCGAAATAAATCATTCTCCTCACCACAGAGGCAATTCTCAAATTCCACCTGCTGGACACTAATGGCTGCATGGCACTTTCCATGTACGTCCTCCGGTCTCTAATTACATGCCTATCTCAGTCTGAGTGAATTCCAGAACATCAGACCTAGGTTTTTCAGCTGATCTTCTCTAAAATATAGCAATATAATGAGGGTGCTTACATTCTATCATACAATGTTTCTGCTATAATTGTTTTGGGGCATTTTAAGTGGTATTATATTTGGGCCTCAGGATTGTACTAATCCTATACTAAAGGTCTTTAAAAATCAAATAAGGGGCTTCCCTGGTGGCGCAGTGGTTAAGAATCCACCTGCCAATGCAGGGGACGCGGGTTCAATCCCTGGCCCTGGAAGATCCCACATGCCACGGAGCAACTAAGCCTCTGCACCACAACTACTGAGCCCTTGTGCCACAACTACTAAAGCCCGCGCACCTAGAGCCCGTGCTCCGCAACAAGAGAAGCCACTGCAATGAGAAGCCCGCGCACTGCAACCAAGAGTAGCCCCTGCTTGCTGCAACTAGAGAAGCCCACGTGCAGCAACGAAGACCCAAAGCAGCCAAAAATAAATAAATAAAAATAATAAAGTTCCCTTTAAAATATAATAAAATAAAAATTAAATAAGGAGGCGCAGAAAATCTCAAAGGACCTAAAAGGTACATCCTTTCAACTGGGAAATAAATATCTTTAATGTATTCTATTCTGCATGTTTTCAGCCTTAAACCATTTTGTCCTCAAACCTCAGTTTCTGCTGTCATATTGGGAACCAGAGAAAGGAGATGGGTCTTGTGTGTTGGCAATGCAACCTCCATCACAGAAACATTTGGAAGAAAGGTCATTAGGTCTGTCACGCTGGGGAGTTTCACTTCTGCACTTTGATAGCGTGAAGAGCTGGAGGACTTCCTTCATCACTCCAGCATGAGATTCAGAAAACTGCCCCCCCAGATCACAGACCACCAAGTGTTCTTCCAAAGACCCACTAATGGGTCTTTCTGACTAATGGTGTGGAAAGTTCCCAAGTCATTGAGATTACCTCCCCCTTTTTCCCCTTTAAAAACTTTCATGGCCAAGCAGAATCTCCAGAGCTGGTTCTGGGACTCACGTCCGCCTTCTCCTAGGTTGCTAGCCCCCTGGTTTTTGTTTTGTTTTGTTTTTTTGCCGTGCCACACGTCATACGGGATGTGGGATGCGGGATCCTGACCAAGGATTGAGCCCATGCCCCCTGCAGTGGAACAGCGGAGTCTTGGCCACTGGACCGCCAGGGAAGCCCTTCTCTCCTCTCATTTTCCTCTTTGCTTCATTCCTATCAATATTCATTTTTTAATTTGCCTTATTTCTTAATAACCCTTTAAAAATGTTCACCGTGCCAAGACCTGTCTCTTGTCTCTTAATTCTCTCCTTTGCCTTTCCCAGTTTTCTTGTTTTTTTCTAATAAATAAATTTATTCATTTATTTATTAAAAAAGAAAGAAAGAAAGAAAGTTCCCAAGTCATGTTTCTTATCCAGAGCATTTCTGGATGAGAACATTCAACAGTGTTGCTTTCCACGTAGCTTTTCCCACTTGGACACGACTACTAAATGACACAATTCTAGTTATGCCCTCCACTCGCAAAGACAACCCACAGCTGCCCACTGCCTCTGGGGGAAAGCCCTAATCCCTCTACCTGGTATATAAGACTCTTCATGACGCAGTCCAAGGCTACCAGTTTTATGCCTGACACTATTCTGCACACTAATCCAAGTATTTCCCATTCCTTACAAACACCTGAAGTTCCCTGCTGTCTAATTTGCTCAAGTCACTTCTTCCACCTGCAATATTCTGTCCCTTCTCTGCTTATCTGTTTCCTTTGCAGTGTCAAAGACCAGCTCAACAACTTACTTTGCCCCCAAGTTAGCTATTTATATACATGCCTTCTCCCTCCTTCTAAATTATGTTATACAGAACTTAATGCAACAAATGTGTTCATGGCAGATGCTCAATGCATTTAGCTGGCTATGTGGATAAATCTCACGCGTCCACACCACAGTCTCAGAGGCAGGAAGGTGCAATAGGACCTTGTGGGCAGTCCTGCCCGACGTCGGTGGGTGAATCAGTAGAACATCAGCAAGAGCACTGGCCTGTTTGCTCTCTGCAACTGGTTTGTTTTTCTCCAGTGTGTGACCCAAGGCCTTAATCCTTTGCCTCAGTTGAGTGTACATATCCACTACATCGGTGCATAGTAAGAAAGTTTCTTCCTTAGGGTTCACGAAGTTTTGAAGTAACAATAATACAAAAATTTTTTTCCTAGAAGATTTTGTCATTCTCACAAGGTTGTGTGGCTTAAAGAGTAATTAAGGAAGGCAAATCCCAAATAAAAAGTGAAGATCCCAAATGAAGGACAGAGGCCTGTCCTATAAAGAGACACTGCCAGCTCCACCTCGGATTCCCAGAGCATATCCGGCACAGCAATCTTAGTGACCAACTGCTCTGGTGTCCTCCGTAACGAAATGGGTTCCTGAAGTGTGACTGGAGATCTGACCTAATGAAATGCAACAAGCAGCGTCACCAAGGCTGCTGAAGCATGAGTCTGCGTTTCTCAAGTCAATGTAACAGAATCCGAGCCGTGAACAGTGGAAGGTGGGCCAGAAGGCTATCTGGTAGCCAAGGGCACTGCCGAGGCTTTAGAATAACAGCACAAGGTTGTAATCGAATGCTATCCCAGGACATTTAGCCAGTTAATCATCTCAATCATCCATCTTTTATTCATAAACATGGAGGAACAACATTTTCTTTGGCTGCTCACTTTGCCCTTTCAGGTTACACCAATATTATGCTGTTCCAAGTTTTCCCTTTATGTCCCATAAAATGCACCTGGTTAGAGCATCTTGTCACCATGGATGTCAGTGCGAACACTGGACTAGGTTGGCCTGATCACAGGCAGGGCTTTAAGCATTTTTTCTTGGAACTTCGTTAAGACTGTATATCCACAGAGATGTGAGACAAATAACCACAGAATCTGAGGCAGGAGCCTGCCTTACTAACCAATACCCCTTACTGTTTTCCCAGTTATCCTTTTATTTCAGCCTTGAAGGAGAAGATTAAAAATGGGAGGATTATTTGTTTTATGTCTCAAATGTTAAAAATTCAGCAGGATATTCTTAGCAATGACAAATCCATCAGACTTAATCACCAGCGGAGCCCAAGTGCATTGCGAGTCCACACCACCTTCACGGATGTACTCTTTCCCACAAGTACAGAAGTGCAAAGCATGGACCAGGAATGTCAGCAAATGACCTCTGGGCAAGGACTGTATTTTACACATTATTTTGCCCCCGGGCTCTACCTCATCGCTTGACACCTACGTAGCAGACTTTATATAGAAGAGATTAAGAACTAAGGCTCTGGAACCAGACTTCTGGGTTTAGCCCTCACTAGCTACATAGCCTTAATGAATCTCTCAGGGCCTCAGTTTCCTCACCTGCAGAATGTGAGTAATAATGATACTAACATACACGATTGCTGTGACAATTGAATGAATTAATACATGGAAGGCGCAGAGTCAGTAAATGTTAGCTTGAATTTAGCTGTGATCCATTGTTTTGGGGGGTTATATGGGTCCTGGGAAAACATGACTTTAGCTCACCTGTAACAAGGGAGAAAGAACACATACTATATCTTTTTTTTTTTTTTTTAACGTCTAAGTCTCTAGATCAGTGATTCTCAAAATATGGGCTGGGGACCTCTGGAAATCCCCAAGAACCAAGACCCCAAGACCCAAGTCCTTAAGGTCAAAACTATTTTCATAATAACATGAAACTTATCTGCCTTTTTCACTCTTGTCCTTTTGTGAGGGTACGGTAGAATTTTCCAGAGGCTATGTAGTGATGTCATCACTTAATTAATGGAATGAGTGCTTGCACATTCTCGTGCTTTTTCATATTCCTCAGTCATCATTTCTCACACAGTAAATAGCAATAGCTATAATCACATAAACAAATCTCGCCAGGGTACTCAGTAATTTTTTAGAAGTTTAAAAGGGTCCAGTGACCCAAAAGTTTGAGAACCTCTGCTAGATTATCTCCAGTTAAAGTCCCCCTCCCTCCTCCCTTTCAAAATCCGTAATGTGAAAATACCAAACTCAGTCCTTACCTTTGAGCCTCTGGCCCCAACACAAAGTTAGGCCCCTGAAGCTGCTCTGCCTGCATTTTGTCCTTGTGTGTTTCAGGCTGTCGGGGTCTGACCTGCCTGGCGAGGACTGGCTGTGGGATTACGAGAAGCATGGCCATCGCCGCTCCATGATTGGAAGAGTCAAGAGGTTCCTGAGCACCCACGAACGCACCTCCAGCCCCAGGAGGAGAAGCTACAGGAGACAGGCCAGCGACAGCTCCACGTTCTTACCCCCAGGCGACCTCAGCCCAGCCAGGGACCTGCTGCACGTGCCCTCGAGAAGTCCCCACCATGCCTCAGCCACCTGGAAGCACCCCTGCACCCCAGAGGGGAGCCCCAAGCTGCACGCCAGCCTGGGAGAGCTGCCCACCATCCGACAGGCCAGCCTGACTCCACCGTCCAGTGTGAGGGGCTACCCCACCAAAACGCCGCGGGTCCCTGAGGTACTGGTCACAGCAGCCGAAGCGGCAGTGTCCAGGGCAGAGGATGACCACCACGACTCCACTGCCTCTATCCAGAGCTCTGACTTCACTGGCGTTCAGCCGAGCAGGACTGCACAGCAGGAGGACCCTGTGGGGTCAGTCCCGTTCCCCTCAGAGAATGGGGCACCTTCTAGGGACCCCAGTTCCCAGACTGTGCCAGCCAAAGCTGAGAGAAACCTCCTCCAGTTTGCCTCTGAGGAGGACCCTCATGAGAGTGACAAGTCCCCAGAAAGGTGGAGCCTCCCGAGGTTGGTGGAGTCCAGCCGCACCTCCCTGGCAGGCCTAAGTCCGGATCCCGTGAGCTCTGAGCCAGTTCCTTTACTTGACACAGAAACATCCTCAGAGACCGGAGGAATCAACATTGTGGCTGGTTCTCGAGTCTCTCCTGATGTGCTGTATTTAATGGAAAACCTGGACACCAAGGAAACGGATATCATAGAGTTTAACCACGAGCAAACGGAGGAGTCACCCAAAGGAAGGCCAGAAAGTTCTAGGACCTGGCTCTAGCCTAGATTCTTACTTTCCCAAAAGTTCAAGTATTAGTTCCAGAACATACCTGGGGGCTAGTCAATTTTTTTTTTTAAATGATCATACCGTATAAGCTACTTAAAACTTTGAAGGGCATTATGATCCTGACTTTTTGAGACCTGAGAAAATCAAACACATTCACGCCGCCCACTACAAAGTGACTTTCATGGAAGTTACGCAGACCACAGTGAGGTATCTTAACCAAATAAGGAACCTTAAATATATAAATATATACGCCTTATAAATTCATAGATTGTTAGCTTTGCAAAGGGCTTTATAGATCATGGTCCAATCCCCTAGTTTTGCCAATAGAGAAACAAAGGATTCTCTCTTCCCTTTTTTTTTTTCCCTTTCTTCTTTTCTTCAGTTATAAAGACAGGCAGATGGATCAGACGATGCCTCAAAAGCCCCTTCCTAATGCTGATTCCTTGTTTGAGGCTTTCTAACCATCCCACTCCACTTTCTATAACTCTTATCTTTCCTAATTCTTAAGCCTCATCAGCATCAGAAAGCTCCACCTCCCTTCAATTTCCTTTCCGACCTCCGACCTCCCGGACTTCATTTTTCTCTCTTCCCCCTTTATTCCCTCATCCTATTGTTCTTCTCGTCCCCCTCGTCTTGCTCCTTCTCCGGTGATTCTCATCCGTCCCACCTTTCAGGCTGTAACATTTTCTCCTGCCTACTCTGCTGCTTACTTCTTGCCACGGTTTTAAAAGCACGAGGCGTTGGCAAAGCCTCCTACAGAGTGATCAAAGTGTCAGTAAATGCAGCCGGGCTCCTCCCAGCCTCGAGGGAAGGGGCATGGGACCTGCTGTGTCCCCCATGCCCTCTCAGCCGTGGCCGTCTCTCTCTGCCTCCACTCTCAGGTCTTGAACACCGGAGAAGCCACGAGGGCATGAGACCTGCATAACCAAATGCTATGGAACCAAATAACAAGGTTTCAAACTGTTTCACTCAGACTCTTAAAGAAAAATCCCCATCGTGTCATGACATGGGACCAGTTACTGTGTCCGCCAGGTTGTTTGGGATGAAGTAGGGTATTGGAGCTGGGAGGTTAAGGGGGTCCAGGACTGTATCATGGGGATGGAACATTGACTAACTTCCTCCAGGGAGTTCCTGGGTGGCTGTTTGTTGGCAGCTCCCAACTTTAACTGGAAGGCCATGCTAACGAGTGCTGCTCTCACTATTTCTGTCATATGATGAAGCTTGACTATGAGCTCAAAAACAAAATAGCCCTAATTGCTACCACTTATTGGGTGTTCACAATAGCGTGTAAAAACAGATAATCCCACTAATCCTCACAGGAATCCTATGAATTGATATACTATTATCTCTATTTTACTTTATTATTTTTTAGAAGAGTCTTTCATTTCTCAATGTTAGTTGTTATTCTTTTATCCAAATAATATACCTTAGCAGACCAATGCTTTCTTTATTATTATTATTATTTTTGGCCGCGCGGCAGGTGGGATCTTAGTTCCCGACCGGGATCGAACCCATACCCCCTGCAGTGGAAGCGCAGAGTCTTAACCACTGGACCACCGGGGAAGTCCCTATCTCCATTTTAAAGATGAAGAAAACAGAGGCTTTAGAGAAGTAATTTGACTAAAATCACATAGCTAGGAAGTGGCAGGGCTTGGGTTCAAGCCCAGGTTTATCTGACTCAAGAGCCCACACTCTTGTCCAGTGCACTTAGACAAGCTGTGCTCTCTGTAGGGCCCTGAATCTACCAGCAATTTGCCCAGAATTCTGGAGGATGCCCCATGGGAGCCAGGCCTAAGTCTCTCCAACCTTGGAGGCCTTTCTGGGTCCTCCCTGCTTAAGTCCACCTGGACCTTATATGCATGTGTACAGGAGGGCAGTGCTCCAACTTGAAGCCTAGCCATGGTCCTCTTCATTTTTCTGACAGATGAAAGTTAGCAGGACCCTCTCCTTCCTTCCCCAGCTCCTCTCATTATGCAATGTTATCATGTGCTATAACATTAGCACATTTTTACAAGACATTGCATCCAACTGGGCCATCCTGTCTACATGACAGCAATGACATTTTCTTGAACAAATTTTTCTCAAAGGACTAAAACGTAATAATGTTGGAAGAAATGCTCTACGTTGATGGTTCTCTGTGTTGGTCAACAGTGTTAGCACCTGGGAACGGTGCCCATGTTCCTGAAGCATTATATAAGGACTATGCAATCAGGCCCCAATGCAACGCTGCTAAAACGCAGGAACCCCAACCTTCTCCCAGCCTCCTAACGCTATTTTCTTGGATGTTTCAACTTAAATCTTCTATTCTCTTCTCTTTGGTTTTATCTATTGCTCAAATTCAAATAAGTTTCTACTTAGCTTCTTCTGAAATATAATCAATTTGTGTTCCTAAATCCAAAGTGATATATTATACACAAATAGAATCATACATTTTGTGGAGGACCAGGAGAGTTCATTTATCTCTGCTTCCCTCCATCCCTTATGCATCTTTGTCCAAAGAATTATTTAATTTCCTCAATATTTCATCAAAATTTGAGGTGGCCTCTATTTCCTCCTTGCACTGAAAACTGAATAATGGCTCATTCAATGAGCCCAGGTGGTTGAATTCAGCTATAAATTCAAGCCAGCAGTTGCCCAGATCAGATGAAGAAATTCTCTCTTCACTCTTAAATGAGTTTTTACCCAACGCAGACTGAAGTTGCAAAAACAAAATGATTTCTTCTCCTGTGCCTGATTGTATTGCCTGCCTAGCCCATCTTCTCCTGAGCTCTGGAAACTTCCACCCGCTGGATGAATGGTCACAACGTCCAGCGGCTTAGTCGTTTGGGCTCATCCATTCCAAGAACAGGCTCAGCTCTGCTCTGCATTAAACGTAGTCCACAAGCCAGAGGTGCAAGGAGGCCAAGCCCTACTTACTGCATTCTCTCTCTGTTCTCAGAGATGATGACTCTGCCCTGATGCCAGCAACCCCAGGTCAGCAAAGATAAAAGCCCAGGAGCTTTTTCTCTGTCATCCAAGAATTTAGGGATGACTGCCCCTCCAGAACAAAGAAAGCTACTCTCTCTCCTCTTTAAGGGTACCGTCTATTTCTTGGGGCATCGCCTCCACAGCTCCAGGCATCCATTGCAGCCCAGTTCAGCTAAGCTTTGGAAAACATATTTTCAATAGAATGGAGAAACATATAATTTACCATTAGTTTAAAGAAAAGACTCATTTAACTATACACCCCTCTTATTGTTTCCCCTCTAGCTTCCTCCTTCTTCAGAGAAATTGATTCAATCCTCAATCATTGTTCTAAGACCTTCTTATCATAAAGTCTGCTGAGCCCAGGCAGCCATGTGGTGTGATGGAATGAGGATGAGAAACCCGGTGTGTGACTTCCCTCTGAGTGGATTTGTGAACTTGAACAAGGCCCCCTCCTCTATCTCTCCTATCCTTATCTGTGAAATGGGCTCTTCTCTGCCCCACCTCACTGGCCTTGTGAGGAGCTGAGGGAGTTTATGTGAAAAGGCGGGGAGCCCCAGGCAGTACTGTGTGGGTGACTGGCCCGACTGGGAATTGATGCCCCCATGGATTCACCACGAACTGCAGAGAAAAGGCATCCTTTTCTCCCTTTCCACTTGAGTCATTTGCTTATCGGGATCCCCTGTTCTCCGGGCTGCTGAGCTCTTTCATTCAGAAAGCTTGCCATTTCTCTTTGGGCTTCTATTTTTGTTTTGTTTCATATGCTTCCCAATGTCTACCACATCTTCCTTTTCTCCAGCGTTTTTCTCAAACCTTCACTCCCCACAAAAGCCGGCCTCATCATCATGGTGATAAATTCTGCTCCTTACCCATTTTACGTATCAATTTCCTCAATCAAAATATGAAACTAGAAAAAAAATCAATTGCCTTTGTTCTTTCCACTATAATTCTAGAGGATTTAGCACCTCTGGTGTGCAGTTGGAGGACCCTCTTAGGGCATCTAATCTCCCTAAACCTGGTCCTATATCAGTTAAGGAGGAATAATAACTACAACTGTAAAAAATTCCTAAGCAGGAGCCAGTTTAGAATCTAATTCCTTTTCCTCTTCACAATCATCATCTATATGATCAACATCGGTCATTTTCTGAAGTGCTGTGGTATCAATAGGAATAAGCAAGGATCTTCCTCATTTTGTCTTATGGAATACTCTCAGGTAGATCCTCAATCCTTTCACATGCTTTCTTTCCTTTTTTCATAAATTTATTTATTTCTTTATTTTTGGCTGTGTTGTGTCTTCATTGCTGCGTGCGGGCTTTCTCTAGTTGCAGCGAGCGGGGGCTACTCTTTGTTGCAGTGCAGGAGCTTCTCATTGCGGTGGCTTCTCTTGTTGCGGAGCACGGGCACTAGGCGCGTGGGCTTCAGTAGTTGTGGTACACGGGCTCAGTAGTTGTGGCTCGTGGGCTCTAGAGTGCAGGCTCACCAGTTGTGGCACACGGGCTTAGTTGCTCTGCAGCATGTGGGATCTTCCCAGACGAGAGCTCGAATCTGTGTCCCCTGCATTGGCAGGTGGACTCTCAACCACTGCTCCACCAGGGAAGCCCCAAATAGGTTGTTTACCAAAGAGAACAACCAAGAAATCGGCAGCTAAGAGGCTTATCAGAAGGGAAAATGCAATAAAGATGAGTGTGTTATCTGAGATCAAGGAGGTGACTGAACAAGCTCCTTCCTGTCCCGGGTGAGCCGGTGCCTGGGGATGTTAGCCAGGTGAGGGAGGTAGATCAGGATGGGGACAGAGGAGGCAAGGCTGCAGCAAAAGAAGCCTAATGCCCCAGTCTGAGCCGAGCTGGGGGCTTCAGCCTCATCATATCTTGGGGCCCCTCAGATCTAGCTGCTCCTCTCTTTTTGAATCAATGGGACATTATTGAATAGAGAGTCTCTTCATCTGGAAGACACCAATGAACAGACCTCAGAGGCTGCTGATAGCCCACTGGCACCAGGCTGGTGACAGTAAATGCATTCATGTTGGGTCTCTATGCCACTGATCTGCCAGTTCCCAGAACCTTGGGGTGGAAAGGAAATTTTGGCATCACCTAGTTCGGTGCCCCACTGTGTGATAGAATTCTCCCTATAATATCCCTGCCAAGATTCATCTAGCCAAATCCCTCAAGTGAAAGACAGTTCACCTCCGCAAAGCGAGCCACTGTACGCTGGAACATCACACTCGGGAAATGGCCTTCTCCACCCTGGAAGGAAAGCTGCAACCAGATCCCACTGGTTCTCAGTCTGCCTCTGGGTCCATACCTAAGTAGTCCATCCTTCTTCACACTCGGGACTAGCCTCAGACATTTGAAGAATGCCATTATGGTGCATCTATACAAGCTCCCAGAGCACACGCGCGTGCGCGCACACACGCACGCACACACACACACACTCACACACAGTGTTTTCTTGAGACCAAATCTTGCCAAACCAAGACCCAAATTGTTCTTTGCATCTCATGATCTTGAGTCCCTTCACATCCTGATCTCTCTCTACTGGATGCGTCATAATTTCACAATGGCTCTACTCAAATGTGTGCCCAGAAGCGAGCGCAACACTTCTCATATTTTTGTGTGTTTTGCTCTTCACCAGTGCACAGCAGAGCAGCATAGTCAGCTTCCTTGCCATAGACACTTGGCTTCTCTTCATGTAGCCCGGTGATGGGGAGCTCTGTTGTGTTCACTGCTCCACCCGCCCCCCGCCCAGAGATGAGTCCACTGTCTGGCACTGGCTGGACACTCAAGGAGTACTTGTTTAGTAAATGAATGACATTTTGAGAATACAGGCTCACTCTTTGTTTTGTTTTTGTTGTAGTAGTAGTTGGTACTTGTTGTTGTTAATAGTCAGGAGGAACAGTTTTATTTCATGTATATTAAACCCCATCCAAGAAGACAATCAAATAGACAATTGGATAGACAGACAAGTCTGGAGCTTAGAAGAGAGGTCAGGGCTGGAGAGAGGTCGTGGAGTCACCAACTCACAGAGAATGAAGCCACGTTACTGCATGAAATTGCCTAGGAGTTTAACTAATCCGGGATTCTACCCTCTTTCCATGTGGCCTCCCAGAGCCAGCCACCAGTAAAACAGAGAATATGGGCCTCTCCTCTGTCCACCACACCCAACTTGCCTCTGTCAGGCCCGCTCACCTTCCTGCCATCCACCCTCACCATCCCCAGGAGGTCCCTGTCAGGTACTGAAGGGAAAACGTCTGCCCTCCTTGTCTGTGGGAACTCCAGAGGAAAGATCTGAATGCCATGTGCATTTCTGGGAGTGATGACATAGTCAGTTTCCACCACTGCTAGAGAAAGTCAGCCCTTCCAACTCTAAAGCTGATTTCTTTCTCAGCACATGGCCGGAAACTTAGAGATCAACAAGGGAGGAAGGGGCATCTGTGTGCTTTCTTCTCACATCTACCTACCTAGGACAGGCACACAACACTGGAATCCTGGTGTCCCATGAAACACCATATCCCCAGGCAGACTCCCAGAGCCAGGAGTGCCCTCTGGTGGTCATAATAACACTGACGATTATGAGAATAACTAACACCATGAGCTAGTTAGCCAGTGATCAGAATAACTGACACTTACCAGGAGCATTTACCATGAGCCAGACCTAATAAAATTACCCAGATTTACCCATTCACTGCTCATCCTAATCTTATGAAGTCCTACTATTCTACTGTTTTCCCCGTTTTACAAAGGAGAAATTGATCAAAGCAATCAGGTGATTTACTAAAAGTCACCAAAGACAGAGGAGGTTGGCTGGTCTCCTCCTGGGCATCTATCCCCTTCTGACTCCTAGAGAAAGACATAAGCCATCCTACAAATTAAGGGGGAATTTAAATATCTATGTTTTTCATTTAAAAGTAAACACATTACATATTTTGGAAAAATTGGAAAGAAAAATAAATTGCCTATTATAAAAACCATATCAGCATTTTAAAAATGCTTTCTTTCAATCTTTTTTTTCTCCTTTTCATCTTTTTTTCCCTTAATTATGAGCAAGGTATAATATAAATTCTTCATTGAAGAATATTCATTTTTTTAACATTTATTTATTTATTTATATATTTTTTGGCTGCGTTGGGTCTTCGTTGCTGCATGCGGTGAGCAGGGGCTACTCTTCGTTGCAGTGCGCGGGCTTCTCACTGCGGTGGCTTCTCTTGTTGCGGAGCACGGGCTCTAGGTATGCAGCCTTCAGTAGTTGCAGCACGCAGCCTCAGTAGTTGCGGCACACAGGCTCAGTAGTTGTGGCTCGCAGGCTCTAGAGCACAGGCTCAGTAATTGTGGTGCACGGGCTTAGTTGCTCCGCAGCATGTGGGATCTTCCTGGACCAGGGATCAAACCCGTGTCCCCTGCATTGGCAGGCAGATTCTTAACCACTGTGCCACCAGGGAAGTCCCAGAAGGTTTGAATTTTTGTTTTTGTTTTTTGGCCGTGCTGCAGAGCTTGCAGGACCTTAGCTCCCCGACAAGGCATGGAACCCGGGCCCCTGCAGTGAAAGTGCCGAGTCGTAACCACTGGACTTCCAGGGAATTCCCTGAAGAATATTCTTTAAGATTTTTTTTTGCTTCAAGAATTTTCTGTTCTTAGATGTGAGTTTCACATTTTTTTAGTCAAAGCCAACAGGTATTCACTTGGACATCCAGCAAGAGTCTGACCTAGAGCTCCCAGCCAGGAGTTCTGTAATACCCCAGCCTGCCCTGGGGCACTACCCAGAGAGCCAGGGTTGCTATGGAGACTGAGCGTAGCATGAAACCTCAGGACAGGTCACAGGTTCAGTCTTCTGAACGCACTGCCCTCAGGGGAGGTGTCCCAGAGGGAACTCTGGGGACTGTAGCTGACTCACTTCTGTCAGCACAGAGGCTCAGACCATGGAGAGCCCCAGGGCAGCCATCCACAGGACCTAGGATTCTTGGGAAGTTTTCCTCTGGCCACCATAGTGACATGGCTCTGTGGCAGCCTTCTCATGAACCTGTTCCATTTTTCTGCACTGTTTCTTGAAAAGCGCCTTCCCCTCACCAGAAGCCTCTGTTCCTCTACCTTAGAACTAAGATACTCCCTATGAATGCAGTCCCTGCGGGGCCTCCAGAGTCAGACTCCCAACTTTGTCACTTACTAGCTCCGTGACCTGGGTGCCAACTTAACCTCTCACACCTGTTTCCTCATCTGGAAAATGAGGATAATAATTGTTCATACTCACAGAGTTGTCAGGAAAAGTAAATAGCCATTTAGTTGAGTACTGAGCACACAGAAAGACCTCAGTGTATGGTGGCTGTTGTTCTAGAAACCTTCTACAGAGAGCTAGTGAAGGAGGGTGTAGAGCAGCTGTCTGTGCAGTGGGTAGCTGGACACCACATGTAAACAACTAGTCATTCACCTGGCATGTCCAAATTCCTGCATCCTCTTAGCTCTGTGCAAGTGCCAGGGGAGCAGAGACACTGCCTGAGTTCTCTCTTGGTCCCTTCACCTCTCTCCCCTCCTTCTTGTGCCATTTCCCAAGAATACAGACAGACCATACCAGGGGTAATACTCAAATTATGTAAAGACTCAGACTGAAGCAATATGGTGCCAGCCATGGAGCTGAAACAGGGTCTTGGGAGTTTCCTGTTGTACCAGGTGTTACCACCTTGTTTCCTGGATTGTGGGGAGGTGAGGGGTCCTAGGACAGGGGCCAAGGAAACTGGAGCAATGGAGAGAATACTTAGTGGCCTCTGAGAAAGTGTTCTTTACCAGCTGATATGGAAATATCAGTTTACATTTTAACAACCAATATGGCCAAACCATCATGTACCAACTGATTTACCCCCAGGTGAGACCCTGGGAAGGTCATTGTGGGACACCCCTGAAGAACATAGAGACCAGAGACTGTGTTAAGCCCATCTGGGGCCCATGCCGTGTTGCAGAGTAAGTGAGTTGGGGAAAAGGACTTCATTGCCCAAGAGTCTACTCAAGTGCTACAACTTCCCTATCCATGTCATTCCTTACTGCATGCCTTGCTGAAGCTATAGGACGAAGGGACCCAGAAGCTGGATGATCCTAAGTCAAACACCATTGTGAATTTCTGCAGTCGGGTGTCAGGGCTGACAACCCCAGAGACTGGGCCTGTAATACACCAAACTCATACTGCAGCCCAACACCAGCCCCTTATGCTCATTCAGTCTTTCATTCCACTAATACTCATTAAGTACACGTCCTGTGGGCTGGGCATACGTCAGTGAGCAAGACCCATAGGGTATCTGCACTCGTGGAGTCAGACATAAAACTATAATACAGGGTGACAAGAGCTACAACAGGGAAAAGAGAGGGTGCTAAGGCAGCAAAGGAGTGCACCTAACCCAGAAGTCTCACTGCAGGAAGTAATGTCTAAGACAAGACCTGAGGGTAGAGTGGAAGCTAGCCAGATGAAGAGGTGGGGGAAGCACGGAGCAGCATGTGCAAAGACCAGAGACTGGCTGAGCCCTCAGTAGAACAAACAGTTGACCTGGACTTCAATATAATCATGTTAATGTGTCAAGTTTGGGGTGCAATTAATTCCAACACGTGGGCCTGGCTTATTGCTTAACTAGAGAATGGTTTGGGAAGACTGTAACCCTGTAAATCTAAATTTCCAAACCAAAGGTGCAAGGTGGCAGGGACGCCAGGTTAGGGACAGTGTCGCAAGGGGCTAAGTGCTGGACTTCGGTACTGTGTAAACTCAGGTTCAAGTCCCAACTCTACTTCTGAGCTGGGTGACCTTAGCTAAGTTAATTCAACCTCTCTAGGTGGTAACTTCCACATCTGAAAATGGAGAGCAATGCTGGTATCTACTCTGTAATATTCAAATGAGATGGTATATGAAGTCCTCAGCATGGTGAATGGCATGCAGTTGACTCTTATGAAAATAGCTCTGTGGAATCCACCCCTAACCTAAACATCATTTTGTGCCCAAGAATCTCAAGTGCTTTTTAGAACAGAAATCCAACCTAATCCAAACGTCACAGCTAATGGTTATTGAGAATTTACATAGGCCAGCCCAGTCCTACATGCCTTACATGGGTTACTTTAATTAATCCTCATGAAAACCCAATAATGGAGGTGCTACTGTTTTCCGGGTTTCACAAATTAGGAAACCAAGGCAGAGAGGTTTAGTAACTTGCCTCAGATCATCTAAGGCTTCAAAAATCCACAACACTGACAATACCAAATGCTGGCAAGGATGTGGAGAAACAGGAACTCTCATTCATTGCTAGTGAGAATGCAAAATGTTATTGCTACTTTAGAAGACAGTTTGGTAGTTTTTGACAAAACTAAGCATTTTCTTTCCATGTAGTCCAGCAATCATGTTCTCTGATGTTTACTCAAACCTATATACACACAAAAACCTGCACACAGATACTTATAAATAACTGCCCAAACTTGGAAGTAACCAAGATGTCCTTCAGTAGGTGAATGGGTAAATTGTGGTACGTCCAGACAATAGAGTATTAGTTGGCGCTAAAGAGAAATGAGCTATCAAACCATGACAAGGCATGGAAGAAACTTAACAGCATATTATTAAGTGAAAGAAGACAATCTGAAAAGGCTACATACTGCATGATTCCAACTATATGACATAAAAGGCAAAACTACGGAGACAATAAAAAGATCAGTGGTTGCCTATTATACGAGAAGGAGAAATGAATAGGCAGAACTCAGAGGATTTTAGGGCAGTGCAACTATTCTGTATGATGCTACGGCAGGAGATACATGTCGTTATACATTGTCCAAACCCAAAGAATGTACAACACCAAGAGTGAACCCCAGCTGGACTATGGACTTTGGGTGAGAATGATGTGTGAACGTGAGTTCATTGATTGTAACAAATATACACTGTGGTGTAGGATGTCCATAATGGGGGAGGTTGGGGGCGGCAGGGTAGATAAGAACTCTCTGTACTTTCTGCTCAATTTTTCTGTGAACCTAAAACGGCTCTTAAAAATACAGTGTATTAATTAGAAAACCAAATAAAACACAGGCTTCAAATCCAGGAGTTTGGTTCCAGAGCGTACCCCTTTAACCACCGCATTATACCATCTCCCAACTTCTAATGGAAGGGAAACCCAACTTTTGATTGAAGTAAAAAAGAAAAAAATATGTACATATAAAGTAAAACAGAGAGGTTGCTGGGTTTTGGAATGTGCCTACTGTTCAGGTTGCCAACCCTCCCTCATCCCTTCTAGAGGGCGGGCAAGGCTCCATAGCTGATGAAGCCGACGGCTGCCTCCCGGGTAGTGTGTGATGAAGAGCACCTGACGTGTGGCGTGAGGCCAGCATCCCCAGCGCCCTTTGGTCTGGAAAACAGCTGTGAGTAATCTGGGGCACCCGGAGCAGGAAGCTTTATCAGCTGGCCTGTCCCAAAGCCGCTGGGAAGACTATCTGCTGGTGCAGCTATGCCTCCAACTGTCCTATTTTTAGAGAAAGGCATTCTTTTCAGGGCTGTTCTTCTGACAAAGGAGCAAGCCAGCTCCGTCCCAAGGTATAGCCGCTGAACAACAAGCCACTTCCACTGGTTTGCCTTAGGGCTCATTTTCTGCAGGTTTGTAGACCACCATCGAAAACTTTTAATCAAAGGACTTGTAAAACGCCAGCTCATTCCCCAGCTGAGAGAAGCCGGTGTGATACTGCTTTCTGCCCCAGGAAGGGAGGCATAAGACATTGTACATAAGGAAGACATAAGACTATTCAAACAATAGCATCTTGCCAACATTTCAAAGAATACCATTTAAGGCCAATAAAGGGACTTTTTTTTTTTTTTTTTTTTTTTTTCTGTAAGGAAGAAACTGTAAGGAAGCAAATATCTGCTTGAGAGACCGCAGGATTAATTTATGTTTTAATCATCATGGTGGGAGGAGTTGGGAGAGTAGATATTGAACCAAAACGATGTAGAGTTGGCCCGGTCAGTTTTAGGTCTTCCCAACACCAAACCAGGAAGCCAGGTAGGGCCCAGGAATTGAGAGAAACAGCCCCAGAGCTGGCTCAGGGCTCAGCTCACTTGGGCATCTATTAGAACTCCTCAGAATAAACATAACCCAACAGCTAATAATAACATGAATAATAAGAGGATAATAATATTAACCCTTTTCAAGCATCTTCTGTGTGCAAAATACTTTAAACACATTATTGTATTGACTTTGGGACAATTCCATGCTGTAGGTGTTATTACTCCAATTTTGCAGCTAAGTGAACTAAGGCTCAGAGAATTTGTTTACCTTCTGCCCAATGAATGGTAGAGCTGATATGCAAACTCAAATTTTTCTGACTCCAAACCCTATACATCTTCTTTTCATTTGTCATGCTGGCCCCCCTAACTGTCTCGGAGGGGGTTACACAAAAGGAGACTGGGTCAAGCTCTTTGCTGTTTTAACTTAGTGTCCCAGAATTTAAACTGAAGGAAAAACAACGATGTTTTTCTAAGCACAGTCCCCACTCCATTTACCCCACACTTCCCTGCATTTGCAGCTGAGTGATACATGTCTGATGACTCCACAGTGATGCAGTGGGAAGTCCCTGCTGCCAAGCTTGATGGGGACCTTACGGACCACCTGGTCCAACCCTCTTGTCTCCAGATGAGGGAAAGAAGAGCAAGAAGTTCAACAACTTGCCCAAGGCCATAGAGTAATGCAAACACAGATCTGCAGAGTCCAAGTCTGGAGCCCCTCCCGCAGTATCAACCCCATCCCATCAATACGATCCTAACTGACCAGGACTCAGACTAAGCCCTCCTGTCTCAAAGACACCTGAGATGGAGCAATATTGAGCCCATGCCACTGTTCCTTCCAAAAGTAAATGGGAGAGGGAAGTCCCTGGTGGTCCAGTGGTTAGGACTCCGCACTTTCCCCACTGAGGGCCTGGGTTCGATCCCTGGTCGAGCCAAAAAAACACCTTTTTTTAATTAAAGAAAGAAACTCTCCAACAAGAGAAAAACACAGCCTCTGGGGAGTCCAGGTTGGTTTGTGGCCTTTCAGAGCCAGATGTCTCCAGATCCCCAATCTACTCACATAATATAGTCTTGTAATCACATAACTGCTCTTCTGCCATTCTCTCCTATAAATAGACTTCCTGAGGGAAGCATCACAGATGTCTACAAGCAAAAACTTACGGTTGGTGGCCTTCCATGAACTCCTCCAAGGTCCCTGCTTCTCCAAGATGATGTCTGCTGGACTTAACTTGGATCAAAGAAATCCTGAAAAGATAGAGAAGGATGAGTGAGCTCGTGGTGTCAGTCCCACCCTGTTTCAGTTCATCTCTTTCAACATCAACTCAGCAGTGTGTGGAGGATGGTAGGTGTCAGTCATGGAGAGACGATGTCACAGCCTCCAGCTGCACCAAGCATCCCTTAGCTCTCCATGCCATGATGACCTTAAAGACACCAGAGCCACCAGGACCAGTTTCATTGTCCTTGTTCAGTGGTTGCTTGCAACGCACCAGGCTTTTTGATAGCTCACTGGTTCCCAAAGTTATGAGCTTGTTCCATCAATCCTAGAAGGTTCTACATTGGCAGTAGTTTTAACCATGTGGCTAGAGCTGACCACAAACTTGGGCAAATACTGACATGCCTTAAAGATGTGAGGCGGTATCAACCAAGTACTGATAAGAAAGTTTGCAGTCGGAGGGGGAAAAGTTGACATGTATTAAGCTTCTGTGTTCCAGGTATTTACTGTCATTTAATCTCCACCATGATATTAATATCATCTCCAGTTGATAAATGTAGAAAGACTTTCAAAGAGGTTCAGCAAGTTCCCCAAGGCCAGAAAGACAGGAAACGGTCGAACTAAAATTCCAAACCTAACTGCCAACCCACACACACCAGACGTCCCCATGGCAGGCAATGCTGGTTTCCTACCTAACCTCTCCTTTCTTCCTTGTTGACAGAATCCTGGTTGCATTGAGGCAGCAATGTGCCCAGCTCCAGGTGGCCCCAGAGTTTAGTAGCATCTACCATCCTCTGAAATCACCTCTAGCTACTGGACGGACGCTTGAGCTGCAGCTCAGAATCCGTTTCCTCAGAAACCATCTTACACACAATAGTCAGTAAGACTGCCATCACTGCATCACCAGCACACTTCTGTTCTGCGGGTTAAGACAACCCTTAGAGATTAACCTGGGATATCACCATTTATAGCATAATTTCTACTGGAAAATGCATTAAAAGATCTATACACCTGCTATTCTCCTACCCCCCACTGCCCGAGAAAACAAAACACAGCTTCCAAGAGACTTTGTGATTCCTTTATAAGGTTTAAGTTAATTCAAATTTCACAGGTCCAAACCCAAAGCTGCTTTCCTATTATCAACCCTTTACTTATCAGGAAGATCTAGGAGTATCAAAAATGCCAAAGGACATTCCTGAAAATATACTTAAATATGGGGTATTTCTAGTCAATCTTACCTCTCTTTACTAAATTGAAAGAAAATCTTCCCTACAACTGAAAAAAAAAATGTATTCTAGTCAAGAAGATGAAATACTAGCTGTTGTACCCATTTTCCAGTTACAGTGATGCATTTCCCTGCAAGAAAACTTCCGGCTTTAGGATAACCCAGGGTAACCTTGGCACTATTGACATTTTGGGCCAGATAACTCTTTGCTGTGGGTGCTGTCCTGTGCATTGGAGAATGTTTAGCAGTGTCCTTGGCCTCCACCTGTCAGATGCCAGGAGCACTCTCTCAGCTGTGACAACCAGAACTGTCTTCAGACATCGCCAGCTGTCTCCTGAAGGGCAAGCCCAGCACTAGTTAAAAACTACTGGCAAAGGCTGATAAACTAGAAGGACCTATTTACTCAAAGGGCTGCACTAAACCTTATAGAGCCAGGAAACATGCCAATGCAGTAAGAAGGACTGAGCCATGTTCTGATAGCAAATCCTACTCCATAAAGCAGGGGGCAGATGGTCACTGAAATGGCCTTAGGCTGTAATCACGAGTAAGGCCCGTTCGTTATCCAGGGCCATCAAGAAACGCAGCTTCAGAGAGCGTATCCCTCATTGCTGGTTCGTAGGGATTGAGTCCCCTCAAGGTCCATCTTCCTGGCTTTGGTTCCTCTCACTCACACACAGGCTATAAAAAGGCTGCCTTTCCTACTTCTGTTCATTTCCCCCTGGCTCTCCACCCGTGAGTTGTGAATCGAGTTGATGGAACTCCTTCAGGGTTCGTGTTTCACTTCACTGCTCACTTCTGAGGCCCCCTTTCTCAGAATAATTGTCTTAGCTCAGCAATGCTACTGAACAGATTCCAGCAGTTCAACATTGAGTGAGAATCTAATCAACTTCACAGAGTACTTTGGGAGACTTCTCTGGAATCCAGCTGTGGGCAAGTCCACAGAGCAGGCACATTTCATAGTGGTAGGCTGAACTCTCAGGGCAAATCTTCGTCTTCATCCCAGCATTGTGCTCTAGGAAAGCACAAAATTGGAGTTTATCCTACAGGTTGCCAAGCAAATATGAGCTCCTTTCCAGGTTTTTCCAACCCTGTGTATATCTTGCTAACTATTCTCAATAAATTCTGAGTCTTTCTCAGAGCCACTCTCTTTTACCTCAGTGATCATTGATGGTAGGGAAAAAAATCTATGGATTCATAAATATATTAAGTCATTGGCTACCAGCAATTTGAGTTTACATTATCAAACTGAGAGTAATACATTACTCATTCTTTCATTCAAATGCTCCAGGAAGGCAGGGAATTCTGTCCTTATTTGTTGAGTAAATTAATGCCCACTTCGTTTGAGGTGCTGTCATTAGTGCTAAGCATTCAACAGTGAATAGGATTGGCACAAGCTCTGCCTTCAGGCAGGTCTCCTGCAGCAAGAGAACTAAGAAGTAGGGCTTCCCTGGTGGTGCAGTGGTTGACAGTCCGCCTGCCGATGCAGGGAACACGGGTTCGTGCTCCGGTCCGGGAGGATCCCACATGCCGCGGAGCGGCTGGGCCCGTGAGCCATGGCTGCTGAGCCTGCACGTCCGGAGCCTGTGCTCCGCAACGGGAGAGGCCACAACGGTGAGAGGCCCGCGTACCACAAAAAAAAAAAAAAAAAAAAAGAACTAAGAGGTAAATAAAACAATCACAAATTGTGGTAAGATAAGAGCTAAGTGGAGAGAAACTGGGGAGTGGAAGCAGCCAGCTCAAATAAGGTGGTCAGGGAGATCCTCTTTGAGGAAATACCCATTAAGCTGAGACCTGAAGAACAGGAGCTGGCCTGAAAAGATTTTCAAGGGAACACACACACATACACACACACACACACACACACATACACACACACACTACATACATGCAAACCACATACATACATACACATATACATACACACTTGCAGGGATGCACACATACACACACCTATACGTACATGTGCAATACATACACACCCACATAAACACATACAGACATGCACATATACACACATACACACACACAAACGTACACCCTTTGGTTCAAGGGAACCTGCAGCCCTCACCCCAAATGTTATCTTTAAAAACCCTTCCCTGAAAGTCATCGGGGAGTTCGGGTCTTTTGAGCATGAACTGCCCATTCTCCTTGCTTGGTCCTGCAGTAAGCACTTACGCTCCTTCACCACAACTTGGTGTCAGTAGGTTGGCTTTGCTGCAGGGAGGGAAAGCGGACCGAAGTTCAGTTCGGTAACAAGGGCAGGACAAACCCAGACAGCAGAAAAAATCCACTAGAAAGGGTTAAATGATTTCAACTCCCACAGGCGGAGCCTCAGTGGGAAGGGGTCTCCGGGACTGCCCTTCCGCTCTGTCAGTAAGAAGGATGGGATCCTTTCTGCCTTGGAAACCGGCTTTCTGGGGAATCCTGGTGTTGAAATCCAGTGGAAGGAGAGGGGAGGGAGAACAGGGCTCCTGGAAAGGGGAACCATCTGCAGAGCAACAAGAACCACACAAGCAATGGGATGTTCAGATCTGCCTGGTATTTTCGGTCTGGGCTGCCCCCCAGGAAGTGCCCAAATGAGGTTTCCCATCTGCTTTGGGTCTTTACTGTGCAAATTGAGAAAATGCAATCTGGAGACAGCCCTCAAAGGGCTGCTGACAGCTGTTTGGGGGAGAAAGAGAATGGCTACAAAGAGAGCGAGGAGAAAGTGAGACAGGACAGCCTGCCAGGGAGTGGGAATAGGAAAACGGTGGGGAGCTGGGGCAGGGTGGCCGCACCATCTCCCGTAGCCCCTGGAACAGTACGGAGGCAATGCTCAGGGAGAGCGCCTTGGTGGGAGATGGAGGAGGGAAAGGTAGGCAGAGGGAGTCTTAAGAAGAAATGCTGGGCATCGTGAAAGTGATCTGTCCTCTGTCAGTTTCCCAAGTGACTATGATAAAGATTTAAATTGGGTTTCATTGTTTTGGGATGCTGTATGACTTTTTTTTTTTGATGCAACACCATGTGAAAACAGGGTCCCAGGTTACTTTGGCTTTATTGTGTAAGCATACAATTGCCTCTCATCAAATACTAGGTCTATCCATTCCGGTAATTCACATACACTTACCAAGTGCCAACTGTGTGTCTGTCCTGTTCTAGTTGCTGGGCAAACATTCTCAGAAGTCTTCCAAAACCCCAGCTCTACTTCAGCTGACAGGGGGTCGCTAAGCCATGCACTCGCTCAGGTTGTAGGCAGCTTGTAGGCAGAGGACACATTTGCAGCTCACTCACTCTTCAATGAGCCCAGCACAGTGTCTTAAGAAAGCACAGCAATAATACCTGCTCATGGTTAGTAAGTCAAATGCTGTGCTAATAACTTTAAGTACATTATCTTATTTAATCCTCGCAGTAACTCAATGAGGTGGAGCCCAAGGTGATTCCCATTTTTCCTCATGGGAATTCTCCTCATTCCCAAGATGAGACCAAGGCACAGAAACTTTGCCCAAAGCCCCCAAACTAATAAATACCAGAGTCCAGGTTCAAACTGTACAAGGTCTCTTTAATGCCAAAACCTTTTTGCTTTTAATACTAAACTGTACTGCCATCTCATAAACCATAATAAGATAGTAAAAGTCAGAATTAATTATAAATCTAAATTATAGATTATAGTAATATGAAATCTTTTCTTTTTTCCTTTTAAGTACATAACAGAACCAGGCTAACAAAATGCTACCTAGTAGGAGTCCTGTTTTGATAGATTGCTTTCATTTCATTTCAATAAACATTTACTAGTAACTGATGGAAATAGTTCTTACCCATTAATGTTTAATTGACATACCATTTTCCCCAAGTAGTATTGTCATCTGCTGATACAGCTGTCACACTGAATGTTCCTGGATTCTTTTGAAGGCCTTAAGATTATAATGCTTCCATTCAGTCTTTTAACATTACACAATTGTTTAGGAAACTAGCCATGTTCCAGCTCTGGGAAATCCACATATATTCCATATTAATTAAGTCTGCTTTAATAAACTGCTCCAATAGTCCTGTAGATATAGGAAGAAAAATTAACTGTGCAAGGTCAGACAGCCACGGGAGGGTCAGAGTTAAAACTACAGGCTAGTTGTGACGGGTATCCGTGATTCTTTTCGGCTGTCAGTATACAACTCACCTTCCTGTGTTTGGGGAATTTCTCACCTTAGGAATCTTGGTGGTGGAAAAAGGCCACCCCCCATCACAAAATCCAAAACCTCAACCTTAGCCTCCCTTATTACGTTAGGGTGTGCATGTGGCCAGTGAGATCTCTCCACCAGATTCAACTGCCAGTGATGCAAAGAAGCAGGGCCTATGAAAAATCCCTTCGGGGGGTCAGGGGGAACGTGGCTACATTCAGGTTTAGGGGCAGCGTTCAGCATCAGGGAGTCAAAGGGAGAAGCAGAGGGGCTGAGCCCAGGGGTGCCAGTTCTGCACTGAGTTAGGACATGATCCTGGCTGCAGCATCCAAGCCAGGTTCCTCAGCGCACCCAGGGAGTCTGTGAGCATCCTAACACCTTGTCATAAATTCCTGTTCACTGAATCATCCAAAGATGTTTTTTTTTTATTATTATTGCATTGCAATTAAGAACCCTAATACTAGAACTGAACCTGGAAGCATCCGAAGACCTGACATCACTTAGTTCTAGACAAAATTTTTGTGCAGACACCCCAGTGGAGGAGTCTGGAGTCAAAACCAACAGGTGCCCATGGTCAGGCAGGAGTCTAGGCTTGGTTTCAGGCTTGAGGAGGATAAGCTTGCTTCTGGATCACTCTTCTTGAAGGCCCAGGACTCTGGCAGTGGACACCCTTCTCAGCATCCGGCACCATGGTCCCCATGAATTTTAACAAAGGAAAAGCCAGCTGTACCTCAAAGCTAATTACTGGAACACAATTCACTCTATGTTTTCTGTTTTTAAGAGTTTTCTGGATGTCTCTTGCAACATGGATTGTCTTTTCATTGGGATGTGTATATCTGTGCACGAGAGTGTGTTCTCCTTTTGATGTAGGCTGTTCTTCTAGGGGCCACTTTGCTAATTTTACACCAGCTTATCATGGGTGCTGAATCCAGTAGAGTGTAGTGAAGATCAGCCATATTCTTCCTATCTCACACACACTCCTTGCGTATTCCTACCCCAAGCCCTGGAGAGCAGCTTGGGCAGATCCTACAGCTTTCTTGACACTTTCAGATAGTTAAAGGTTTAGTCAAGTCTACCTCAACATTTTAACATCTCATCCAATTTCAAACTTATTTCTGCCCAGCTGAGGCCTGGCCTGTGGCTTGAGGACCGACAAAGAGAAAGGAGTTGGCACTGGAGGTAGGATACACACAGTCTTTTCTTTTACTCCCTAGGCTCCCCCTCCCCTCCCCTCCCCCTAGATCCCCTGGGGATTGGGTCCAGCAGGAGAGAGAGGTGATTTCCTTCACTCCAGATGCACAGTTTTAGTTCTCCTTTGGCGGAAACTTGCCTTCTGTCATGGCAGATATTCAAATGCTGGCTGGTTCCTGGAGGTTCTTTTGGGACCCTCCACCCTCCCCTGGCACAGCAATGCACCCTCCTGCCAGCGGCTCACAGAACTCCGGGAAACACTTAGGTTTACCAGTTTGTTAAAGAATATGATAAAGGATATAGATGAAAAATCAGATGAAAAGAAACATTGAGCGAGGTCTGGAAGGGTCCTGAACACAGGATCCTCTGTTCCCGTGGCATTGGGGTGTGTTATCCTCCCAGTGTGGATGTGTTCACCCACTTGGAAGTTCCCGGAGCCCCCTCGTACTGGGATTTTATGAGACTTCCCTCACTTAGGCATGAACCATCATTAACTCTATTTCCAGCCCCTCTGCCTTCTCTGGAGGATGGCGGAGTGGGAATGAACATTCCAAGCTTCTAATCATGACTTGGTCTTTCCAGTGACCAGCCCCTATCCAGTAGTCACCCGGGAGCCCACCCAGAGTTGCTCATTAGAACAAATATGATCCTAGTGTTCTTATCACTTAGGAATTTACAAGGGTTTTAGGAGAGCTGTGTCTGGATGGGTTCAAAGACCAAATATTAGAACAAGGGATGCGCCTAGTGGTCTTATCACACAGGAAATCACAAGGGTTTTAGGAGCTCTGTACCAGGAAACAGGGGTAGAAACCAATATATATATTTTCTATTATCTCACAAGTGCCTACATTTTAGGGTTGTAAGAATTAAGTGAGCTAATAATACTGTAAGCAGCACACAAGTGTTAGAGTTAACTCTCTGAAGATACTGTGGTAAAATTAGTTAAGAATTTCCTCTGCTCTCTCCCATCGTTGTTTCTTGATTTCTTTTACTCTGCTTATTTCAATCTCCACCTCTCACGGAGGCAGCTTGTCTCATGTGTGGTTATCCTTAGCCACCTGCTCATATTTAGGGGTTGGCATTAAAGTGCTGAGTGGAAGTGTGTGTGAGGGTAGTTTGTCAACTGGTGTGACCTAACTCCACTCTGATAGAACTGTATACTCTGTGAGATCAGGATCCTATCTTGTTAGCCACCAGATTCCCTGCATCTAGAACACAACAGGTGCTCAATAAATATTTGATGTTATTCTTAAACCTCTCTAAGCCTCAGTTTTCTCATCTGAAAATTGAGGATAAAAAATATTTACCTGGCAGGAGTTTTGAGGAGAGACAGTATATGTAAAGCACAAGTTCAGTGCTTAGCACTTAGTTATAAATAATAATGGGTAGCAATCATTATTATTGTTATCATTTTTAGGGACATCAGGGCAGCAGCTCCATGACCATTTGTGGTCACCACTGACCATGCTAAATATAGAGCCAAAGCACAGTACCTGTTGAGAGGCTAGTTATTACAGGACAAATCAGCAAAGCAAGGAGAGGGCTTAAGATAAGCCCTTGACATTCAATGTTTAGGAAGTCCAAGGACACTGGCTTTAGTCATGACTGAGAAGAAAGAAGGTGGGTAGTGATGTCACACTGCCAAATAGCTCTGTAGAATGGCCATTCACATGGAATGCTCCTGTATTGCTCTGTTCAGTCTATTATAAGCAATTTAGCAGTAAAGGCACTGGAGGAGGCTAAATGGTGCATGAAGCCTTCCCCTCAAACCTGGCACTCTATCCAGACAGCAGGCAGGCTGCTAGAAATGGAAACCCATTTTTTTCTGGAAATGGAAACAATCCGTTTCTTTTGGAATAGAGTTTTTGAAAGTAATATATGTACATAGCTTTAAAAAAAATCAAACAATACAAGAGGGTGTAAATGGAAGAGTCAGCATTCCTATCACCCCCAAACCTTCAGGCAGATTCCCCAGAGATAATCACTGTTTTGTCTTACAGATACTTTTAGGCATATGCAAGATATGTGTATTTTTCCCCAGATGGAATGGTAAAAAAAGTTCTGAAACTTGTTTTTTTGCCCTTTATTTATCCTTAATATCTTTGCACATCAGTATATAAGGACTTATCTCCTTATTTTTAACAACTGCTCTATTCATTAAGATAAGTTAAGAGATAAGCCCCCAGATCTCCACACTTAACACAATTGAAGTTTCTCATTTACCTAAATCCAACTGGTGGTAGTGCGTGTGGGAGGGGAGGTGTTCTGACCCTAGCACTTATTCAGATATCCAGGATACCCAGGACTTCAACATATGACTTCCACGTACTCGGTGGCTTCTAAGGTCACCCTGGGTATTAGATGGGGAAAGTGTGTGGAGGAAGGTGAGGTTTGTTCTAAATGAATCAGGCCTAGAAATGTTTTATACCACTTCTGCTCACTTTCCATTGGCCAGAACTAGCCTGACTGCCCTAGACTAGTACTAGGAAATGTCCCAGATGGACAGCTTCTTCCCACAGTAACTCAGCTCTATGGAAGGAAGCTCAAACCTTTGAGAGGCAGTGAGCCACATCCCACACAGACACATTGTAGGAATACACCCTCATTTACTTAAGCTTTATTAGAAGGCTGGTTTTCCTCTTCTCTTTCTTCTGTTTTTCTACTTGTCTTTTGTCAAAGGCAAATTTTTTTAAGTGTAGAAAACTACTAACTGGTAAGAATGAAGAAATAAGAAAACGGACACTTGTGGAGCGTATACACTCGTTCAGATCTGGTGGGGTTAGGGGGGAGACACTACCAACGAAAAGCCTTTAAAGGATGCATATCTTTGACCCAGTAACACTTCTAAGGACATTTCCTAAAGAAATTAGTGGATAACTGCTCACGCTGTACGTACAAGGATATTTATAAGAGCGACACATTGTAAGCAACCTAGATGCCCAACAACAGAGACCTGTTTAAATTACAGTGCATCCAGAGAATGGAATGCTTTGCAGGTGTTTAAAATAACTGCATGATACCTGCAAACATAAAAATATGTCCATATGTTCTGATAAAAAACAAGACTCCTAAACAGTGTATGTTTTTTTAAACAAATTGATTACGTGTAGCAACAGGCTGGAGGACATCTGTTAAATAAAACGTTTACAGTGTTTATCCCTGGTGGGTGTAACTATGGTTGTTCTCACTGTCTTCTTTTCCACCTTTATGTAATGTCTCAACGTTTTATCATTAGAAAAAACAGTGAAGCTATTCTCCGTTTGAAACAAACAAACAAAAAAATGTAGATAAAGAGGACTGGGGCTTAGGTGACTGAAAGCAAGTATGTGAGACCCCGCCTCCAGGACCCTGCCTGTCACCCAACACTCAAGTTGCTATCAGGAGCACTTCTCTCTGTTGCAGTGACTGGCTTCTGTCACGCAATCCCCAGGTTATAAAGAGAGGGGAGGACAGGCCTCAGGGCAGAGGCAGCAGCCCCAGGGTCGGCAGGCTGCGGCTTGCCATGGGGAACACCATCAGGGCCCTCGCGGCCTTCGTCCCGGCTGACCACTGCCAGAACTACATGGTCAGAGACCTCCAGGAGATGCCGCTGGACAAGACGGTGGATCTGAGCGGGAACATGCTCCGTCGCTTCCCCGTGCACGTGTGCTCCTTCCAGCAGCTCGCCAAGCTCTACCTGAGTGACAATCGCCTCAACAGCCTGCCTCCGGAGCTGGGGCAGCTGCAAAATCTGCAGATCCTGGCCCTGGATTTCAACAACTTCAAGGCTCTGCCCCAGGTAGTATGTACCTTGAAACAGCTCTGCATCCTCTACCTGGGCAACAACAAACTCTGCGACCTCCCCGGTGAGCTGAGCCTGCTCCAGAATCTCCAGACCCTGTGGGTCGAGGCCAATTACCTCACCCAGCTGCCAGATGTGGTGTGTGAGCTGAGTCTCCTTAAGACTCTGCATGCTGGCTCCAACGCCCTGCGTCTGCTGCCAGGCCGGCTCCGGCGCCTCCGGGAGCTGAGGACCATCTGGCTCTCAGGCAACCTGCTGACAGACTTCCCCCCTGTGCTGCTTCACATGCCTTCCCTGGAGGTGATCGATGTGGACTGGAACAGCATCCGCTACTTCCCCAGCCTGGCCCACCTGTCAAGCCTGAAGCTGGTCATCTATGACCACAATCCTTGCAGGAATGCGCCCAAGGTAGCCAAAGGGGTGCGTCGCGTGGGAAGATGGGCAGAGGAGACCCCAGAGCCTGACCCCAGAAAAGCCAGGCGCTACGCACTGGCCAGGCAGGAAAGCCAGGAGGCACAAGTGCCTGCCCTGCCTCCTCTACTTCCACCTAGCAACTCCTGAGAAGCTTCAGGTGTAGGTCAATGCCAAGGACCCAACTCCAGCATCTTCTGGAGACCTCTCCATTAGAATGCAAAGGACTGCTCCAGGACAGGTGGGGCAGCTCTGCCAGTGGAAAATGGAATAGTCAGATGAAATGCCTACCTCACACCAAGAAGAAAATACTCAAGGCCAACATCTCTCCCAGAAGAAATTGTTATAGGTGGCATGACAACTTCTTTGCAAGAAAATCAGCCTCTCCGAGCAGGTATTTTGAAACACTTAAGAGCAAGAAAGGCTGGGACCCTTTGGCCTCCTCCAGTCTCCAGGAGTGGCTGGTCATGAGGCCAATGAGCCCCTCAAACAAGGTATTTGTTACAGAGCTCATCTAAAAGTTCAGGGGGCCTGTCTCCACCCCTTTGCAGGATGTATTTTCTTACTATGAATGACCATAAATGGTAAGAAGACATTACCGATTCAGGCCACTTAAAAATGACATGTCTACCTAGTCAGTCCGATTCAGACTCTTCGTTGTTGCAAAGGCTCAAGATGAAGCTTTTCCCCTGAAATTTAGTGGCTGCTGAGAAGACACCCCTGCTGGGAATGCCTCCTGGTGGAATCCAGCTGCCACTTTAAAACTTGACCGTGGTTCATGCTGATTTCGCTCATTTTCCTTGACCCACCTGTAGACTGTCACTGGCAATGCTGAAAGTCATCTAGAAAACAGAACCTCTCCTTGGCAGTGCGGTCACATCAAAATCAAGCCTCGTTGCGAAAGGCTGCCTCTGTGGAGCAGAGCCCTCCTGTTTACTCACATAATGAACCAGAATTGAATTGAATCTCTTGCCGTGCAGGGACCACATTTCCAGAATCATATTAGGTTAAAAGTTGTACGTGAGAAATCTGTTCGTTTGCAACAAGCATTTGGAAATTGGAATTGCAGGTTGTGGTATATATAGGAAGTGTCTGCCTCTTCAGCCTCAGTATCTCTGCCCTGCTCTGGTTTGATTTTTGTAGATAAAATCTTTTGATGGTCGGTGTATAAACCTAGGTAGTCAGGCCGCTATTTCTCTGAAGTATGTTAATCATGACCTTTTCTTCTCCCCATGAATACATCAATTTTAAACAAACTGCTGTCAGTGGGTAGTTTAATAACACAATCCTTTATGTTCTTGAACCCTTTCAGTAGTCAAGGACACAAAAGTGCCATCTTAACTAAAACATACTGAATTTAGCTTTTAAAAAGTACTTTTGCCATAAAAGCATCTTAACCCAGCAAAGTTTGGTTCTAAAATGACATTATACAGCAGACTATTTTCATGTTTTCCTACCACAATTATTTCTTGCTAAATCAGAGGAAGAAAAAGTTTCATGGTTTCACATAATCTCTTCCTGTCACCACCCCCCAGTCTGTAGAGTATCTACAACCCATTGATCAGACTGCTAAAGGGTCCTTTTAATCACTAAATTGTCAAATACTTAACTCCTTTAATAATGAGTCCAGATTTCTATTAGACAGCTAGGATTTAGTCTATTTACTCACTCCTAATGACTGCAATTACACTATACTCAGTTGATAACAGAAACTTTCTGCCAACAAGACTGCCTCCTGAGCTGTATCACAGCTCATCCTTCACAATGGCTATGATTTTCTTTTGACCCTCTCTTCCCCCTCCTAAGATTACGGGGCCCACCTTTTCCAAGGAAGCCATAAGCTGTAGCTATTGACCTACAGAATTTTCATCTAATGAGCTAACTAGTCTGAAACAGATATCAAATTATAAACATTCTGACACAAAATTAAACTGTTTTGTTCTAAAATAATCAATACACAACAAATAAACACTTCTTAAACAACATGGTTAAGTGTTCACCATGAATTTTGCTGTCCAAGTTTTCACTATAGGATTTCAATCAATTTTATAAATTGACTATGTAAATGCATATTTACATTTCCATAACCCTCTGATGTTTTCTTGAAATTCTAACGTAATTATAAACTTAAAAAGGGAAAAATGCTGAAGCACCAAAAGTTAACTTCTTTTTCTTTGGTGCACCACACGACCTGCGAAAATCTTAGTTCCCCGACCAGGGATTGAACCCAGGCCATGGCAGTGATAGCGCCGAGTCTTAACCACTGGACCACCAGGGAATCCCCAACGTTTTTACTTTTAAAAGTCCTGAAACCCAAAGTGCATCAGAGGAAAATCTCTTCCCGAAGTTTATGTAGGATTTTAGCTTCCACAAATATTAATGATGCCGGGGCTTCCCTGGTGGCGCAGCGGTTGAGAATCTGCCTGCCAATGCAGGGGACACGGGTTCGAGCCCTGGTCTGGGAGGATCTCACATGCTGCGGAGCAACTAGACCAGTGAGCCACAGCTACTGAGCGTGCGCGTCTGGAGGCTGTAGTCCGCAACGGGGGACCGTGACAGTGAGAGGCCTGTGCACCGCAATGAAGAGTGGACCCTGCTTGCCGCAACTAGAGAAAGCCCTCGCACAGAAACGAAGACCCAACACAGCCAAAAATAAAAAAAAAAGTGCTCCAAGAATATAAAGGAGTTATATATATATATATATATATATATAAGAGATATATATATATATATATATATATATATTTTAAAAAATATGAATGATGCCAACTAAAATCTTTAACATGGATTCTAAGGACATTCCCAAGGTTTGTTTTTGTCCTAAAACAATACTAAGTTTGCAATTTCACACTTGAAAAGTCAGCTTGTACTCTAAAAATCAATTACTCAACTTTTAACTAAAAGCCCATATCCTACACACAGTAACCTGGAGGCAGTGTACTACGATGGTTAAGAGCATGGTGCTTCAAACTACCTGAGATCACATTCTACCTTTGTACATTTACTGGTCAGTTACCTACCTGTGTGCCTCAGTTTTCTCATCAGTAAGGTGGTAACAGTTTCTGCCTCTCAGGGCCCTGTCAGGTTTAAACAAATTACTGTGCATGAAGTGCATGGAACAGTGATTGGCAGGTGATGGCTAATGTTTACTTAACATATTCTTTTACTAAGTGTTATACCATGGCAGTACAATACTTATATTTATCGTACAATCAGTATAACTCCTTGTTTGAAGGAAAAAAACGTAAGTAGCAATTAAACAAAAAAAGCTTTTTCTCAGTAAAATTTTCAATATTATCTCTAGTCTTGAATATAAGAAATATAACTGCAAAGTGGTCAAACACTTCTGGTTTACATATACAGGAAAACACAGATAAGATTACCAAGGATTCATTTTTTTAAACACCTAAACGAATATACTTTGCCCTCTGCCTGTTATGCTAGAATTTGCAAAATCACCAAAGTACATGAAAATGTGAGACTATTCCTTGGCACTAAACCCATTCGTGTCATGAGGGCAAGAGACATGAGACTGAAGACACGTGTGTGTCTGCTAGATAATTTACTGCCTTTGCCACTGTAAAAAAAAAAAGATACACCTTGTACTCTATCTTAGAAAGAATATTAATGCCATTAAAAAACAAGTTTACACGCTTTTCCCCCTTTCTGGACTGTCCACTTCTGAGAACACGAAACAGGTGATATTTATCTTTGAATCCCCAGTGGCTGGTATAATTCGACCACATTACTTGAATTTTGGAGATTTTTTTTTTTTTTTTTTTTTTTTTTTGCGGTACGGGGGCCTCTCACTGTTGTGGCCTCTCCTGTTGAAAAGCACAGGCTCCAGACGCGCAGGCCCAGCGGCCATGGCTCACGGGCCCAGCCGCTCCACGGCATGTGGAATCACCCCAGACCAGGGCACGAACCCGCGTCCCCCGCACTGGCAGGCGGACCCCCAACCACTGCGCCACCAGGGAAGCCCTGAATTTTGGAGATTTTATCCTGCACCAAGGCCACAGGACAGGGGGACACACTGACACTTACGGAGCACTACTGTAGGTCAGGCACTATCCTCAGGGTCTTGTGTAGATTTATATATATAGTCTTTTCAATACCTCTTTGAAAGAGGTGTTATGTACCACTCAGAATTTTAAAACCTTTACTCTTTATTCATATTGGGAATCAACAACATTCTACAATAATACTATGATTAAAAAAAGGTTAAGTCCTCTTTACATTTCTGCTCTAGTAATACTCTAAAACACCAGAGTAGGTACAAGACAAGGCAGACTTCGGAAAAGAATTTCATACAAAGTATTCTATTGAGTTCTATGAGTCAGGGTCCTGACAAGAAAATGCATTCACCTCAAACGATTTACAAAGAGACTTTTCACAAAGGAACTGTTACTAAACAGAATTAAGGGGAGCAAGATCAGGGTAATACAAGTGATTGTATTTGGCATGAGTCACAGCAGCCGCCAGCCCCACCCATAAGGCTGAGTGAAAGTGGGAACAGAAATGTCAGAAATGTTACCAAAATGCAGTAAGAGCTGAGTCATGAAAAGAGGGCTTGCCCAGAGAGCTATACTGGTAGGTCTCCCAGGGATGCAGCCAATTCCAGAGACAAAGAGCAAAACCAGGAAGAAAATACCAATTCCCTCTCCCCAAATCCTACCAGAGCCTCCTGAATTAAACCACAGGAAACCAGTCCACAGGGAGCTGTGAGGCAGTTAGCAAGGATAAGTCCCATGGCCTCCAAGCAGGCAAAGAATGGATTCTGACTTGAGGAGAGTAAAAGAAAAACCAGCACACATATTATCCTTCTTCAAAGAAAAACAGAAGGCTACTAAAATGGATTTAAAAATTCTAAGCACTTAGACAATTTCTACAGTTAACTGTTAACGTACATTATAAAAATCTCCATTTCTATGTCACAAAAGCCTTGCAAAAATAAAAACTTACTGCTTACATAACTGTTTCTGAGTTTAAAAAAACTCCATCTTAAAACTCTTACAGGAATTAGAGGGCCCTCGGTTGGTACTTTACCTCTGATATGGAAAAAACTTTGTAACTTGTGAACTCGGGATATTCTAGGCCTATGATGAAAAGATCTATAAAGGCTTCAAAGGATATGAATTCAGAGGAAAAGAAGCATGGGTGTATTCTTGGATATACAATTAAGCTCCCACATTTCTACCTCTTTTTAGATTAACTTTAATATTTACTGGTGTATCCTTTTTAAGACCTTTGGAGAATATGAGCCCAAATACACTTTAGATTAAAATCCTACTCCAAGCTACCTGGTCCCTCAGGATAAATGTTTAAACCCACTTACCTCTCCCACTGAAACCTCTGCACATTTTCTAGATCATGATATGCTCAACTGTTCCACCTACCTTAGTTGTGGGCTGAACACTGATGTTATGATGTGTGATAAAGTACTTTAAAAAATTACATAGCAAACATACTGCTATGTTTCTAAAAGTGAAAAAAGTAAAAATCTGTATAATTCTCTGATGATCTCAGAAGTTTCTCCTTTATGTGAACGTTGGAGGATATAAGCTATTATCACAACAAAAAGCAAATTTTTCCAGTTTTCATAGCTTATACAAAGTAGTATTAAAATGCTGAGACACACTTCTGGACAAAAACGGAACAGGCTGGTTTATCAGTGTTTCTTTGAAAACACTTTCACTCCTCTGTGCAAATAAAATCTCTCTCCATGATGCTAGCAGAGATACTCAGTAAAAACTACTGCTGGGTTTTTGTTTAATTTCTTGTGCATTCTGCTGTATACTGACAACTCAATAACCTCCAAATCTAAATTCACATTTAAACCATCAAACTCAGCAATACTTACACTCTATCTAGGATCCATTTGCCAAAAACAAAAACAAGAAACGCTAACAAAACAACAAACAACAATGCTTACTATATCCATACCCTATAAAAAGAGGTGCCTGAAGCAGCTTGTAGCTACCAACATTTAAAGTATCTTTCACCTTGAAGTAACAGAAGCCACCATAAATTTTTTCCTATGTAAGAGACAGTACTTAAGACTACAGAAAAGTAGAAAAGTACTAAAGTATATGGTACTTTCACAAAACAAAATGGTTAATAAATGTTATGTATGATTGAGAATCAAAAGATTAATGTAAGTTTATCACATCTCACTTGGACTTACATTAATCAGGATAATTTTTTTCGAAAATGTGTAACATCAATCATTAGTTAAGCTGGAAACTCTACACTGAAACTATAATCATTCACTCCCATTAAGCAGTTAAAACGGGATACAAATCACTAAAGTCAGGTAAGAACTAGGTAACTGTTCAAATTTTTATTTTGATGCACAGTATGAGAAATGAACTCTTAAATCAACTGAATTTTATGGAAAATGAAATAGCAAATAAATTAGACCCATGTTAAAATAGAAGGTCAGTTAAATGTCCAAATCTTAAGGATATAACAGCCACAGGTAAACTTCAATTCTATAGTCTTCTTTCAGGAGGTCAAGGTCTTTCAAACACAACTTTACTATGAACTGCTCCAGAGCTCAAGAGCATGTGGGAATGCTTAACAGGGGAGGTGATCAGGGACACGTTTCCTGCAAGAATCATAAAACGTACAGTTAAGAAAACAAAGGCAACGGTGACAATGAAAAGCATGATTGTAACCAAAGGTCTATATTAAATACAAACACAGCTATAATCCTACTTTTACTAAAACCAATTTTAAATGTATAAACAGAATGTTTCTACCTCACAATTAACATCCCTTAATTATTATATTAGTAAGAGGACAGGAAAAATCTGTGGAATGTGAAGGCCTGTAGGTATTCAGCAGTTCTCAGCTTCTCATCCAAACAACCTACTTACCAAATATGTATTCTCCAGAAAATGGTTAATTCATGTTTTTAACCAATACTTTAGTGAATTTTACTAAATTAGTCAAAGATGGTTCTCTCAATCAGAAGTTGTAAAATGACAAGGCTTTGGGGTTTCTACATTAAAACCTCTGGATCACTATTCTAAATGAACAAAAACAAATGCCAATAGATAAGCTGGTGATGGGGTTAGGTAATTCACTAAAGTATGCCAACAGTACCTCTCACATCTGTGATGTTAAAACTTTTATTTTCTGGTGACCATACATAGTGAATCAGGAAGGGGGCGTGGTAGGGATACTAGTGAAATTTTTTACTTAACGACTGTGGAAATACTGCTTCTAGAGGCAAGCACAACACTTGAGAGGCAGAAAAGGCATAAAAACAGATCCAGAGAGTACAGCATACTGGGATCATACAGTATAAACCTTCCAACCTCGGTAGCTGATAGGAGTATGACCCAAGGATGTCAATATAGAAAAAGTTATCAAGCAGCTGTCACAAAGCACTGATCTGAAAAATTAATTCCCTGGAGGTTAATAATGAGTTTGAAAAGAAGTGCATAGCCCAGTACATTTGGGAAGGCTGAGTTAAACAAAATTACTCATGTCTCTTTACTGCAAATTACGCAAATTTCTAATATATTTAAAAGAGACACTTAAACTTTGAAAACAAGTGATATCAGATCAAACGAGGTACTATAGTTTATATTTCGAATGTGGCTGAAGGTACTAAGGTATAACAAAGATTTCTGAGGGTGGGTGCAGCTATGCGACCTTGCTCCCAAGTCAGAAAATTTTACTTATAGAACTCAGTTTCCTTTTGCTATCATTCTGCTAGAAGACATCAGACACTGTATTTAACCACCTTTGGCGGCACTGCTTCCAGGAAAACTGTGTCAACTTTTCCTTCTCTCACTATTTTTCCATTTCAAAGTATGAGTGCTCCTTATTATCCTATCCTCCCAATACCAGGAGCAGAGAATCTAGATTTTTCAGCCCAGTCCTTTCCACTCACTACAGATTTGAATAGCGTTTCAGCCTTTCTCTCCACATCCAAATCATTATTTTCTACTCTTTCCTTCCTTTAATAGTAAGATAGTTGCCATTCATAGAAGAGAGCCAATGAAAGGAGTGCTGCAGGATTCTGCACAAAGAACTTAGTCCACTTAGGGCATACTTTCCTAATAACATTGCTACTTCCCTCCTGTCCTCCTCTGTTCTCCAGATCCAGCAGCTGCTGGTGGACTGCACCCCTCTTCTGCATCGATCATTCCTCTCTATGAAACTGCTCCCACTTACACACACTGAATTGTCACAGTAATGACCCATACCTCCTCTAGCTACTATCCCACTTCTCGACTCCCATTCACAATACACTCCCCGAAGAAGCAGTCTACGTACATTTCCTCCAACTCCTCTTTTCCCAGCCTCTATCGAATTTACTTCAGACTTCTGCCCCATCTATTCCACTAAAACTGCTCGTTAAGACTACCACCGACCTCTGTTGCTGAATCGAATTTTTAGGATCAATTTTCAGTCCTTATCTTACTCGACCTATTTGCATCATCTTGGCAGTTGACCACTCCTCTTCCCCAAATACTTCCTTAATTTGGCTTCTGGGACACACAGTCCCTTGGTTTTCCTCCTATCTCAGTGGCATCCCGCACCCCCACAACCTTAGCATTTTGTATTATGGGAAATTTCAAAAGTATGTATAAAGTAGAGGTTGTATAATGAATCCTCATGTATCCATCATCCAGTTTAATAATTACCTATACTTCACAATCCTTTTTAGTGACCCTTGATGGTTGCTCTGAATCTTCCCAAACTTATTACTGGAATTCTCAAGCACTCAGTCTTAAAAAAGAACCCTTTCCCTTCTTTAGCTACATTCACTCTCTTGGGGACTCAATCAGTCTCATGGCCTTATATAACACGTACAACTCCTAAATTTATAACTACAGCTCAAACTTCTCCCCTGAACTACAGACTCAACTATCCAACTAACCGCTTTCTCAACAGACATCTCAAATGTCCAAAAACGGAAAACCCCCATCTTCCCTCCCAAAGTCTTCCTCCACCTAAGAGAAACTCTTATTTTTCTCAACAAAAACCTTGAATTACGGGCCCCAGTACTCTTTTTTCTTTTTTTTTTGGTTTGTAACTGTTGTTTTGTTTGCTGGGAATTTCCATGTTTTATTCCTGAACTAAAAATGTTTAATACTGTCATGTTAAAACACAATTCAGGGCTTCCCTGGTGGCGCAGTGGTTGAGAGTCCACCTGCTGATGCAGGGGACACAGGTTCGTGCCCCGGTCCGGGAAGATCCCACATGCCGTGGAGCGGCTAGGCCCGTAGGCCATGGCTGCTGAGCCTGCGCCTCTGGAGCCTGTGCTCCGCAACGGGAGAGGCCATGACAGTGAGAGGCCCGCGCACCCAAAAAAAAAAAAAAAAAACCACAGTTCAGATTTTTCTGATGAAATTTATTTAGAATTGTTCTTTTTTTCTTTCTATCCTTGAAGAAATGGAAGTGTGTTTAACGTATCGGAGAAATGTGGCAATTATTAAGGCACTCTGAATAAAAACCTTATAAGACACTCCCCCCGCCCCAAACACCCTTGAATTATCCAATCCCTTTCATCACAGACCTTATATCCAACCCATCATCAAATTCTGCCGGCTCTACCTTCAAAAATAGATCTATTATCAATCACTTCTCACCACCTTCACCTCTATCTACTGGTCCAAGCCACCATCCCCTTCCCTCTCCCTGAACTTCCACTAACAGGTAAAATAAATGGTTTTTGTAACTACTAATTAGCAATTAGTAGTTAACTTAATTAATTAAAATTATTAACTGAATCTTCAATGTTAAGATTTCTCTTGCCACTTAATCATTTTTGTGTGAATGAGTTTTTAAAAGAATTTTCATCTCAGAAAAGCTGCTGGAGGGACTTCCCTGGCAGTCCAGTGGTTAAGACTCCACGCTTCCACTGCAGGGGGCGAAGCCTCAAGGAACTAAGACCCCGCATGCCACACGGCACAGCCAAAAGAAAAAAGAAAAAACAAATACTGCTGGAATAGGAACATGTAGGGAACTCTGCATATTATGTGCTTAAGAATGTATATATGAAAAAGTGTACCCAGGACAGAAAATGACTGAACCCAACTCATCCTGGTAAACAGACATCAGTTCTTACTACTACATGCCCACCCCCAAGTTCTCTGGTTTCTGACCTTCCCAAGCCTGGCTCTTTATGTGCCCTTTCAATCTTGAGGGCTACCCTGTGTTACCACACCCTTCTCCCCACCTAAGCTTTTCTGGCTTAAATCTAAGAGTTGTGTGATTACATATTTTAAATAACTTGCAAAATACTGTTATCTAAACAAAATGGCTCCACTTCCCATCAACTACAATTATCAAAAATATACCTATTTTTTGTTTCCATGTTAATTTTTCCTAAGAAATGTTCTTTAAAGTGTTATGATACCTTGGTGCTGCCTTGATGATGTTGTCCACACGTAGAATCACCTCTGCTGCTTCAGCTGCACTTAAAAGAACTTGTCGCTTCACTTGGAAACTTTCTGTTATACCCAGCATTGCCATATCTCCAATGGTACCTTCCTTCATATCTGGAAAGTATTTACTGAATAAACAACTAATCTTAACATATCTAATGATGTTACAAAACATATCTAATGTTGTCACAAAATTAATCCTGACTTATAAAAAATAAGATTACAACTAACTACTCAATTTAGCTAGAGCGTTCTCATCAGACTATCACTCAAGGAAAGTCTTTTAGAAAACTGGAAGGTCAACTACTGATCATCTGTATCAATAGAGAGTAACTATGTCAAATAATGAAAAATTTATACACAACACTGTATCACCCATCTTTCTCTATCTACAAATAAAACTGCAGAAAATTTGCTCATCAATGAACACACCATGGATTCTTAAGAACTAGAAGAGAATTTAGAAGTCATCTACTTTTCTTATTAGAATCCCCCTTCATTTTCTGACAGATTATTCCTTAACCTCTCTCTTGTCCAGTGGCAGGACTATCTACCCTCTAAAATTGTTCCTTTTATGTCCTAGACATTTTGCTGGGAAATTTTCCAATCTGAATTAAGTCCTCTTTTTGGCCATTTTTATGTTATGTAACAGAGATCTGAATGTCTCAGAATAGGGCTCCCCTGGTGGCACAGTGCTTGAGAGTCCACCTGCTGATGCCGGGGACACGGGTTCTTGCCCTGGTCCGGGAGGATCCCACATGCCGTGGAGCGGCTGGGCCTGTGAGCCATGGCCGCTCAGCCTGCACGTCTGGAGCCTGTGCTCCGCAACGCGAGAGACCACAGCAGTGAGAGGCCCGCGTACCGCAATAAAAAAAAAAGAATGTCTCAGAATAAGTTTACTGTGAGATTAGGAGTTAATACTGATTTTAAGAGATACAGTACAGTTTACACTCATTTGAGAACGTAAGTACTGTTTTTATATACTTAAATCCTATGGTCGTTACATAACAAACAAGTTAAAAATCTTCTAACTAATGTTACACCCCCCCTTAGGGAATAATAAAATTTTGACAGTGTAGAGATTATGAAGTTAAACGTTTTTCTAGAATGTATAACGGCTATAAAGGCAAGGGTCACAGGAATCTTTTATATGGTTATGAGAATTCATCATTTTTAAAAAATAAAAAAAAATAAAAGAACCTGGTCAAGAGTTACTCTGAACAACTACCACAAGAGCTTCCCTGGTGGCGCAGTGGTGAAGAATCCACCTGCCAACGCAGGGGACACGGGTTCAAGCCCTGGTCCGGGAAGATCCCACATGTCACGGAGCAACTAAGCCCATGTGCCGTAACTACTGAGCCCATGTACCTAAGCCTGTGCTCTGCAACAAGAGAAGCCTGTGCACATCAACAAAAGGTAGCCCTCACTTGCTGCAACTAGAGTAAGCCCACGCACAGCAACATAGACCCAACGCAGCCAAAAAAAAAAAAAAAAAAGACCACATGGTCCCAATTAATTTCTTACCCAGTCCAGCAGTTGTATTGCCTTCACTATGGGCTGCTCGAAGCTGTGCCACCAGATCTGCACTGTCATAGCCTGCATTATCAGCTATGATAGTTGGCAACTGTGAAGTGAAGAAGACATGGTAACTATTCTACTAAAAGAAAGTTAATTTACTAACTATAAGAAAAGCTTTCTAAAATTATACATTTAGAGACAACGTAAAACCTGCTTCCTTTTAATTACTGCTCATAAAGAGGATAAACTCCAAAATCAAATTTAGGCAGTGTGAACCAATTCTTAAAGCCAAGAAATTTAAGTATTTTCTGCCCAAGAGAGAAGAATGGATTCATTTAAAAACCATCAATACCTACAAAATTTAAATTCAAGACTCTCTTTTTCATTAACTTACCATTCTCAGTGCTTTAGCATAAGACTCCATTGCAACGGCTTCTTTGCCTGGTGTTCTACTTGCAAGCTGTGTTACAGCATGAGCCATCAGCATCTCAGAACAGCCTACAGATTAAAAATCCAAGAACATATCATTATGCTTAGCTGTCTCCCAGACACTAAATTAGACTTCCCTTAAGATATATTAAGCAATAACCATTAAGTGCGAAAACAATATGAAGTTCCTATAAGAAACATTAAAGCCAAAGCCACTACTACACTTCAAGAAATAAAATATGTTCAATATTTTTCAAATGCTTACCTCCTCCATAAACTGTTCTAGAATCTTTCACAGTTTGGGCAAGAACACAAAGAGCATCATGCAAAGATCTTTCTGCTTCATCTAAAATTTGTTGAGTGGCACCACGCAGAACAATGGTGCAAGCCTCACCTAAAGTTAAAAAAATAATAATATTATGTCACAGTGAACACTTAGTTATAAAACATAAAAGTTTGCCTTCTATTACTTATATAGGTTATACTCGGTTTTGAAAGCTGACATGTCTTCCATTGCTACCTTCTCTTTGCTAGCAATCCACACTCCTAACAGTTCTAAGCTATCTGAAACAACTATATTGAATATGCACTGTTCACAAACACAAAGTTAACATGAGGCTGCCCTCAAGAGATTGAAATTAGAATTTCTCAGGAACTAAGACATACATTCTAGTAACTATAGTAACTAGTAACTGTTTCTTTCACTTCAAAAGAGGCTACTAAAGATTTAGGAACCTAAACCAGGATCTACATAATCCCTCACCAAGGGCTACCCCAGAAAAGTGAATCAGTTTGTCTTCTCCAATCATGACTTCCTCAATAAGTTTGCAACTTCCAAGCTTCACTAGTTCTGGGTGGTCAAAGGTAGATGCAATTTCACCACCTATGAACAAAAATATACATTAATTAAATGCGTAACAGGTTTAAAATTTGTTTTCTAACAAGCAGTAATGAACAGAAAACACAATGTTTAAGTTGACTGCTTACTATACACCAAGCACTCTGAAGCAATTCATACAAACTAATTATTTAATCTACACAACAACCCTAATAAGACAGGCTTCATTTATCACCCCATTTAGAAGTGGTAAACTGAGGCAAAGAAATGTTTAGTTTCTTATCCAAGGTTACATAGTTTGAACAAATATGAAGCTGAAATTCAAATACAAGCAATCTGGCTTCAGACCTATATGGACACACTGTGTAATAATACCACCTCAATTGAGATTCTGACATTTACCTTTAAGCCTGAATTTAAATTCAGATTCTCTTCTGAATTCAATATAGAAGACCAGTACTCTTATGATCCAATATCCCAAAACAAAACGTGAAAATATTTGACTAATCTTATTATATCAACAGATGTACTGACACTAGGAACTGCTTAAAATAGTGAGCACTTGGGCCTAGAAAAAAGGGGAAATGTATACTGAGGATTTCCCAGAGCAAACTTAAGGAGAAGTCAAAAAACTAAATTCAGGCTTCCCTGGTGGCACAATGGTTGAGAGTCTGCCTGCCGATGCAGGGGACACGGGTTCGTGCCCTGGTCCGGGAAGATCCTACATGCCACGGAGCGGCTAGGCCCGTGAGCCATGGCCGCTGGGACATTTTATTCCTTAGGTATTATTTTTATTCCTATTTTCCCTCCATCTTCCATGCTATAAACACTTCCTTTCCTGGTTCTTAATTAAGCAAAAGTTAGGTTTCAATTTTAAAATCCTTTTCTCAGACTTCCCTGGCAGTCCAGTGGTTAAGACTCTGCAATTCCACTGCAGGGGGTATGGGTTCAATCCCTGATCGGGTAACTTATGCCACGCGGCTTGGCCAAAAAATATATAAATAAAATTAAATCCTTTTCTCTAGTTCATTACTCTCTCTTTTAATAGATTCCCTCAATCATCAACCAACCCCTTTCCCTACACCTTACTGATAAATCTGCTGAATAACTGATGCTTTATTTCTATTTTACAATTAATTTATAAAAGGGACTCTGGTCTTCCCAACTCCACTAATTTATACTCATATCTGTATAGTTGAAGCTCTTCTTACTTGTGGTTGGCAAATTCCTGAGACTGCATTGTATCTAGATGTGAGACACGATAGGTGTTCGGGACATCATATCCCCCAAATGAGACCAATTTGGCTTATGAGAATTTTCACTTATCCTACACTCATTCATGTGCATCTGCTTACAAAATATTTCTAGACATTTGCAAGAAGCAATTTCACACATCTTGACAACAGATGTTACTAAGGATGGGAGCCACCATGGAGTCTACTTCACAGCCATACAGTTTGGTGTGCTTGGTGCAGTTAATTTTCTCCTGAGTGTATGTGGCAATTTCATGTTATCAAGTCCTTATGATATCAACTTATCCCATGAATGTGCTGTATCATTCACAGTTCTTATGTCATGTCTTTAATTCTGTTGCATTAAGGGAAGAATTAAGTAAACATGAGCATCATAAGTTTTATTACCTTAAGCATCAAGTATGTAATAACTTTTTTTTTTTTTTTGCGGTACGTGGGCCTCTCACTTTTGTGGCCTCTCCCGTTGCGGAGCACAGGCTCCGGACGCGCAGGCTCAGCGGCCATGGCTCACAGTCCCAGCTGCTCCGCGGCATGTGGGATCTTCCCGGACCGGGGCATGAACCCGTGTCCCCTGCATCGGCAGGCGGACCCTCAACCACTGCGCCACCAGGGAAGCCCCTGTAATAACTTTTAAATCAGGTAAACCCATTTCCAATTAATGAAAGTAAAATGTCTCTTTTTAGGTCAGAACACTATGCTTCTCAAATTATTAAAAATGGCTTAAGAAGTTATTTTGAAATGAGACCAATCCTACCATCTACTTAGTATAATTTAATTTCTTCTAATACACAGAGCAGTTCTGAACTGAATCTGATGTTCCTAGTGGCTTTACATCTAAAACCCCACTCTCCTTAATTCTCACTGCCAGATAGCAAGCCAACTTTCCGGCCTATTCATTCATTTTCAAGCGCCTGAAAGTTAGAGGATAAAGACTGTTATACTTAGTTTTCAAGGGCTGTTTAGAGGTTACTTTAAAAACCATTACTAGAACAAATTTAAGTGAACAACTGCACTCTGTGTCTCTTTGATGTAGACATACCTGTAGACACACTTTCTAGTCTATACTGGGATTATAAAACTCATATACCTCTACTGAAGGATACTGGAGTAAACTACTTTTCATCATACGTTGCTGGAATGTTCCACACTTATTCAACGTTTATTACTTTCATAAATTTAAAAAAATTAACAGAAGTAATGCTTAAGTATTTGACCCACTGTCTGGCATATAGTTAAATGTTCAATAAAGGTTACTATTCCAACTGCACTATCACACAGGGCACAAAGCATTCAACTACTCACTTAGCACTAAAATTAAATGAATAAACTAGGTAAGACTTAAGACTCCTTTTCTTGGGACTTCCCTGGTGGTTCAGTGGTTAAGAATCCGCCTTTCAACACAGGGGACGTGGGCTCGTTCCGTGGTTGGGGAACTAAGATCCCACATGCTGCAGACCAACTAAACTGCACTCCATTAATGAAGAGAAGCCCGCGTGCCACAACAAAGATCCAGCATACTGCAACTAAGACCCGACACAGCCAAAAGAAACAAAAAACAAAAAAAAGACTCCTTTTTTTAAGCTTCAGTTTATTTAGACTACGTTTAGAACAGTGGTCCTGTGGGTTTGTGAGAAAAGACAGTATCTTTAAAACAACACAGGGGCTACCCTGGTGGCACAGTGGTTGAGAGTCCGCCTGCCGATGCAGGGGACACGGGTTCGTGCCCCGGTCCAGGAAGATTCCACATGTCACAGAGTGGCTGGGCCCATGAGCCATGGCCGGTGGGCCTGCACATCTGGAGACTGTGCTCCGCAAAGGGAGAGGCCACAACAGTGAGAGGCCCGCGGACCGAAAAAAAAAAAAGGGAAAAATAAACCTACACCTATGGTGAAGCTGGCATTTAACTTGGTATATTAAAAATAATGTAAAGATATCAAAAAGTATGTCAGATTTCAGATTCTAGGATCCTTAAGGGAATCTCTTTGTCCTCTTAGCAATGAGTTAAATACACTAACACTCAGTAAATCCAAGAGTAATTATTATGTTAGAAATTAATGCCTTTTTCCCATACCTGTGACAAGAGCGAGGCGTTCCACACCTGCAAAATCTGCATGCTCAATAGCCATAACACCAGCAGCACCAAAGAGCTGTTCAGGATAATTATAAATTAATTGCCTATAAATAAAATATAAAAAAATATTGTTCAAAGTGGTTACTTCACAAGATAAAATACATTAGACTAAAAGACATGAAAATATTTTTACCTCACCAGTAATCAAAGAAATGCAAATTAGAACAAGATAACATTTCTTACTTATTATTGTATAATACTTTATAAATTATACTAGTGCATCCATGTTAGTACTGAAAATGGGTATTGTTTTATATATGCCATTGACAGTATAAAATGAACCAATAATTCTGAAAAGCAATTTAGCAGTAGTGCATCAAAACCTGTATCTATGGGCTCCCCTGGTGGCGCAGTGGTTAAGAATCCGCCTGCCAATGCAGGGGACACGGGTTCAAGCCCTGGTCCAGGACGATCCGACATGCCGCAGAACAACTAAGCCCATGTGCCACAACTGGTGAGCCTGTGCTCTAGAGCCCACAAGCCACAACTACTGAAGCCCACACGCCTAGAGCCTGTGCTCCACAACAAGAGAAGCCACCACAATGAGAAGCCCACGCACCGCAACGAAGAGTAGCCCCCGCTCGCCAACTACAGAAAGCCCGCGCACAGCAACAAGACCCAACGCAGCCAAAAATAAATAAATTAAAAAAATAAATTTAGTAAAAAACCAAGACAAAACTCTTATCTATGTTTATATGCTTTGATTCTACTCCTGAGAATCTACAGCAAGAAAATTCAGGTATTAATTAAATGAAGATATATGTAAGAATTTTTATGTAGAAAACTTTCCAATGCCTGTGAAGAGAGTGTTTGTGTAAATCTCAACTTACCAATTATGAAAAATTTGTAATTTTAAGTAAAATATATATACTGTTAGGTTAAAAAAAGCATGTTATAAAAGTTTATACCATATGATCACAACTAAATGAAGAATTGAAACAACATACACACACACCACGAATCAACTTAATAAAAGAATTTCTGGGAGAATTCTGTTCCTTCTTTATACTTTCAAACCTCCCAAAATGAGCAAGTGTTACTCATACAACAGGAGTAAAAAGGACATCTGTTTAAAAGTTTGTAACTTAAAAAAAGCCGAAGAAAAAAATTTCATAACTAGTATAAAGCACGGCTAAGCAAAATGTGCCTTATCAGAATCATAGATCTCATAGAAGTTTAGAAACTAGCTTTTTTTCTTTAATTTATTTATTTATTTTTGGCTGCGTTGGGTCTTGTTGCTGCACGCAGGCTTTCTCTAGTTGCGGCGAGCAGCGGCTACTCTTCATTGCGGTGCACAGGCTTCTCATTGTGGTGGCTTCTTTTGTTGCGGAGCACGGGCTCTAGGCGCATGGGCTCAGTAGTTGTGGGTCATGGGCTCTAGAGCACAGGCTCAGTAGTTGTGCCACACGGGCTTAGCTGGTCCGCCGCATGTGGGATCTTCCCAGACCAGGGCTCGAACCCTTGTTCCCTGCATTGGCAGGCGGATTCCCAACCACTGTACCACCAGGGAAGTCCCTAGTAACTAACTTCTAAAAGCCCACATACATTTGGCTTAAAACAATTATTTTCCATCAAATGGTAAATCTCTCTCAAAGTTAACTACTGCCTTTTCACTGAAATGCCCTGTTTCTCTTGGTATTTTTCTCCATTCAAAATAATCCATAAAAACCTTAGATACTGAATATTAAGAATACATGGGGAAGGTTTATACATATTTTCTTCACACAAATTGAAGATAAGCACTAAAACTCTTAATACTTTTTACCTCTTCATCTTTGTTTTATTCCTACGCTACCATTAGCTTTTTCTTACTTCAAACCCCCATCATTTAATGTGGAATTAAATCTCTCTTCCAAATACAGGTATACTACAGCCCAAACTAATAATGTAACTGCCAAACCAGAAAACTGTTATTGTTGACACAAAAAAGTTTAATAAAGTATATTAACATACATTTTCACGAAAATCATTGTAAGGCAAATGCCTTGCTGTACAATTTTATTTACATTTGGAAAAAAACACTTCCTAAATAACTAAATTCAATATAAAAGAATTTTCCTAAATCTTTGCAGAAAACAATCCTTTCTTGGATTATTATAAATACTGTTAGCACAAGCATACACAGACCTGTTAATAAAGCAATTTATCCCATGCTTAAGAATACGTTCAACTTTCTCCTTCATTTTTTCCTTTTCTGCATGTTCAATTTCGGCAACTTTTGCTGTAGAATCAACTCTTACCCGGGAACCAAATATCTAAGACAAAGGAAATCATGAAAAATAGCGTCACCTTCCTTACTTGCAAGTTTCATAGCATATTTAAACTTTTTAATGTAAATACACCAAAAACTATGTGTGCATGTGTGTATGCATGTGTACAATATAAACATATTTATATATATAAAATCAGAAGCTAAGAAACTATATAAGAATAAATGTACATTCAAATGTATATAAACGCTGTAAGGGTTTTCATTAGTGCAACTGATTACCAGCCCAAGTTTACAGCAGCTAGCAATCAGAATTCCAAGAAATGTAGTTTAACGTACCTTAATTTTGTCTGTATCCATACCAGTATTTGCAATAAGAATTTTAGCATTTTCAATTCGCTTTGGTTGATTTACTCCAATTTTTTTATCCAACAGAAAGCCTACAATATAAGGATAGTATTGTATTAAATATTTCAAGGCTGTGTTAATAAATCTTTTAAGGTAATCTGCTGTATCAAATTACTCTTTTAGAAATGCTATACAGCCCTTACATATAAATTCAATCAAGAATATTTTCAGAATTGTTACTCCTGTGAAACAGAGACAACATGCATTTTTGCAGACTCCAAATCACTAACTGGTAGAGCAGAAACTGTAAAGCACAATTTACCCCATTTTTTCCTTCTCTGTAGAATAGAATGCCTACACTTTCTACCGTTTGTGAATACACTGTGAAGATGCTTTGAAAAATCCACACTCTAAGAACAAAACATACTATTATTAAGGAAATTGCAGCTGCTAACTCATTTATCACTCTTCAAGAACACCAGAAACTATATTCTCAACACCTGCCAACTAATTGGTATGACCTACCCAAACCCTTCCTAGAGAATACATGTAATCCTGGAAAAAGTGCCATTTGACAATAGCTGACTTCTAGTAAAAAAAAAAAACAACTACTCAGAGCTTCCCTAGTGGCGCAGTGGTTGAGAGTCCGCCTGCCGATGCAGGGGACGTGGGTTCGTGCCCCGGTCCGAGAAGATCCCACATGCCGTGGAGCAGCTAGGCCCGTGAGCCATGGCCACTGAGCCCGCGCGTCCGGAGCCTATGCTCCGCAACGGGAGAGGCCACAACAGTGAGAGGCCCGTGTACCACAAAAACAAAACAAAACAAAAAACAAAACAAAAAAACAAAGCCAACTACTTCTCTTTATTAGAGACTAACTTACTTCATGGTATAAAGTAAAACCTAGAGGTTATCAAAAGAAATGCTGGGATAGTTTGAGAAGATCAAGCACACTGTCAATATAACAAATGAATTAAGATGACAAAAATGGTTGCAATATGATTTGTGTCCTTAAAGACAAGTTTTCTGGCTTTGCAAAGTGTCACTAGTCCTGACTAACTAAAAGTGGATTCACTCAGTACTTAGCTTTCAACAACTGGTCAAGGCTTCCTTTCCCGTATTCAATATGTACATACCTTCATCTAAATAGGAATCTACCATACTTCCTCCTAGCTTCTTGATGACATGAATTGCCTCCAGATTACCAGAGCCTTTCAGTCTGAGAACGGCTTCCACAGCTAACTTAGTAAAGTGGTCTTTGTGATGAGTAAGAAGTTTTGAGGATAATGTTGTTCCTGCAATGTTCATTAAATCTTGACGGAATTTAACTTCGTCAGAACTAAAAAGGCAAAACAAAACAAAAAACGAACAAAAAAACTCAGGCTGGTTCTTAAAATGCTTCTCTGAAGTTATCAACCCTGTTTTACTTTTCAAAATTTATCCAGATACTTTTTTGTCAATAGACTTTCACCTCAACCAGTCAGGGCTCTGAGTCCCATGAAAAAAATTAAACCTTATCAGTAATCAAGAAATACAAATTAAAGGATACTATTTTCCCCACCAAGCTGGCAAACTACCGAAAGAGAAACACAAGCAAACAAAAATTTCAAGAACATGGGAAACGAGGCATTGTTATACAGCTAGTGGGACTGTAAATTAATGAATTTTTTCTAGAGCACTACTTGTAAGGTAAATAAAATTGCCTTTAAATACATAAATATCTTTGGACACAGCAATTATACTTACTTTCTAAAGTAACAAGTCTGTCACAACACTATAAAGCTAAAAACTGTCCAAACACAAATCTCCAATTATAGATAGGTGAATTATAGCAGTCACAAAATCAAATGCATACCTCTACTAAAACTAATATTACAGAGAACACTGACACCTCGAAACTTTTCTAGTTATTCAACTAGGTTAAAGAGGCCAAAAAACCCTCTATACAATGATTATACGTGCAAAAAAAACCCTGGAAACCCAAACTTTAACTTTAGTTACTACCTCTGGGGGGTAAGGTGGGGTTTTTCTGGGTTTTATTGAGGCAGGATGAGCCAATAGAATCATGTTTGTGTATGCTTTTCACTGCTCTCTAGACTTCCTGCATTGACTATTTCAAAAAGAACATTTAAACATTAAATGTTTGAAACAGTAGTGTTTTGGTATACCGACCCATGATCGACTGCGGAATTCAACAGAGCCTGTCTTGCCGCCTTTGTGGCTTCTCTCCAACCCGCAATAATGGTCTGTGGATGAATCTTTTTTGCAATTAAAGATTCTGCTTCCTATTAATAAACAGTGGAAGACAACAAGCATGAATACTAAATCTGTAGTAAGAAGTTGATTACTTCTGATACTCAAAACCACAGTAGCAAAAAAACCCCAATAAGACGAAGTTGAAGTTGCTCAGATATTCTTACCCTTAGTAATTCTGCTGCTAAAACAGTAACAGAGGTAGTGCCATCACCAACTTCATCGTCTTGAACCCTTGACATATCTAGGGGGAAAAAAAAGCTAGTTATTAACTCACTTACATTTGATTCTGCTTTTTAAATTACTTCTTGGTAGCTTACCTAATTCTCCAAATATATCCACTACCAATCTAAACTTCACTTATCTAGGTTTCCTCACCTGACAAATTCTTTGAACTTTTCAGCCCGAAATACAGTAGTTTTACCATCAGTAAGTACATGGCACTCCAGAAGACTGTATTTTAAAAAAAATTTTACTGAAGTATAGCTGACTTACAATGCTGTGCTAATTTCTGCTGTACGGCAAAGTGGTTCAGTTGTACACATATATATATTCTTTTTCATATTCTTTTCCATTATGGTTTAACACAGAATACTGAATATAATTCTCTATGCTACACAGTAGGACCTTGTTGTTTATCCATTCTATATATAATAGTTTGCATCTGCTAATCCCAAACTCCCAATCCATCCCTCCCCCTCCACCCTTGGCAACCACAAGTCTGTTCTGTATGTGAGTCTGTTCCTGTTTCATTGATAGGTTCATTTGTGTCATATTTGATTCCACATATAAGTGACAGTATGTGGTATTTGTCTTTCTCTGACTTACTTCACTTTGTACAATAATCTCTAGGTCCATCCATGTTGCTGAAAATGGCCTTATTTCATTCTTTTTTATGGCTGAGAAATATTCCATTGTGTATATATACCACATCGAGAAGCTTGCATTTTAATAACGATAATAATCAATTAAAAAGTAAATAATCAATGAATCGAAAGGACAATCAACACAGCCTATTTAAAATTGTTTGCAAATGTTAACAAAATGTCATCCTCAGACTCACCAACTAAAACTTTAGCAGCTGGATTGTCCACACCAATGTTTTTTAAAATAGTTGCACCATCATTGGTTACCATAAGAGAAGCATCTCGTCCACTGCTTAACAGAATTTTGTCCTAAAAGGAACATATTTGGTTCAAGTTAAGATATAAGTACATCTGGAAGAACGCACAGATTCATCAGTACTCTCATATATTGCTAATGTGTAAATACTCTGGATGGTTATTTGGCAGAATACATTTAAATTTTTTCATTGCATACACTCCCCCCAAAAGCAAACCTTGGTGTCCTAACCTTTGTCTACCCCTAAAGACAGCAGAAGAACAGAGAGAAATGAACAAGGCTGTTCCGATACTGTAATAGCAAAAGCAATGAACGCAAACTAACGGTCCCTCACAATACAGTAATAAATACCAACTATAAAAGAAGCAAGATACAGAATACTATTTGACAGTGAGAGGAGGCAGTATATCTATTTATACTGAAAGGAATTAAAAAAGCCAAGCTACAGAAAAAGTACATACAAATAATATCTATCACATAACAAAACAATGTTATCTATTACAGGGAGAATATATAAAATAATATCTTATAATACATAAAATACCTGTACATCTACATAAAATAAAGACATTGGTTAGATTTATATCCAAATGGTAACAGTGTTTGCCACTGGGGAGGTGAGTGGCACTGGGGATAGTGATCGAAGGGGACTTTAGCCATATGGGTTCTGTTTTGATTTTCAGTAAGGAGTATATATCCATATCTTAACTTTTACAATTAACAGTTAAGTTTTAAAGACAACAAAGCATCCAAAAGAAGTTTTTATATCTCTAATGGCTCTAAAACAACATTAAAAAATTTAAATTGCCTGTTTTTCTTACCATGCCCTTGGGTCCCAACGTGCTCTTTACCAAGTCTCCAATAGCAATGGCACCAACAAAAGAAGACTGGAATAAAAATCAGAGATGGTCAAAATCAACTTCACAGTCTTAAAATTTTTTAAAAACCAAAAAAACGACTGTATCTTTATAAGAATGAGATAAAATCTTACCAGACGAGCTGTCTCTGCTCTCTCTTCATCAGCTCCAGCCTTGAAGATATTAACAGGTGCAAGGGAAAGGGACGCCTAAAAAAGAAAACCAAGACTCAGTTTGAATACCAGTATTCTTTAACACATATACTTTGATGCCTTCCACTAGACTTACAAGTAGATACCTAAGAGAAAATTAATTTACAGCACAGGGTACTTTTTTAAACAAATGAAGCTCTCTATCATCGGAGCATTTCTTTAAAGCGGAAGGAGGGACTTAGGTGACATTGCATTTTGGATCTCTAAGCGTTTCAGGAATAAAAATTCTACCCCAAAGAGATCGACTGTAAGTATGGCCAGACCAAAGATGGCAAAGATGATTTTAAACTAAGGATAAGGCAGGCAGGGGTGGTAGGCCACTCGCGCGACAACGACCGCCAGGAGGACGAGGGGACGCTGCGGCCTCGCTGCCATCTTCGCCCTCTGGCCGCTCCAGGCCCCGCCCCGAGAGGGAGGGGGAAGCCCGTCTCGCCGACCCGCCCGGTGCACTAGAAATTTCTTCGCTTGGGGTGAGCTCCGAGCCTCGAGGTTCTGGGGCTGTGGAGAGGGCGAGTCACAACAAGGTGCTGGCCTTCAGGCCCATGCCTCCCCTGTGGGCCCGGCGCAGGCCACAGGCCGCGACCTGCGCCACGTGCGGCGGGCACGGGGACAGACACAGGGAGCCCGCGGCGCTGGGATACAGATGAGGCAGCAGACGGCGGAGGACGGCCGAGTACGGCCGAGGACGGCGGGCCTACAGGGCCAGACTCACCATGGTTCCGAGGAGTTCAGCACACACGACACCTCCTCACCACCTCGCGCCCCAGGCCTGAGGAAAGAGAGGCCGGAAGTAAGAGAGACCGGAAGTGACGCCACACGCTCTGCCGCAGGGGGCGGAGCCCCGGCCGGCGCGCCGCTCGCCCTGGCACCGCCCTTGGGGGAAGGGAGGGCACAGCGTTTGAGGGGAGCCCCGCGGTTCGGAAAAGCTGCCCGTCCCGCTGGAGGGGCGGGGCCTCGGCTGGCGCTCCGCTCCCGTTGGAGGCACCCGCTGGGGACCAGGAAGGGGAGGGTTGGAGATTTTGCGTGAGGCCCGGAGGTTTGGAGTAGAACTCACCAAGGTGGGAGGGACGCTGCGCTGTGGGTGTTGCCATAGCAACGGAGTTCTTTCCCGCACGTTTAATTTTTTTCTTATATTTAACCTTTAAAAAAGGTTGCTTTAAAGTACTACATGTACAGAATTTAAAGTGTTGTATACTAATGTAATAGAGGTGGGGCAGGCACGTGGCTGTTAGAGAGCCACTGGTAGCAGTCCCGCTCAGCCATTGGTTGACCTCGCAGGGGACCCCACCCCCACCCCTTTCAAGGTCCGCTAGCTTTGCGATTAAAGTCATTATTTCCTGCCCCAACAACTTGCCTCCAGATTTATTGGCCTGTTGTGCAGCAAGCAGCGCGAGCTTGGGCTCAATAACACTAATAATGGAAAACATAATTCACCAACCACATTAATTCCTCTCCTCAGAAGCAACCACTCTCAACTTTTTGAGCTTTTTTTTTTTTTTGCGGTATGTGGGCCTCTCACTGTTGTGGCCTCTCCCATTGCAGAGCACAGGCTCCGGATGCACAGGCTCAGCGGCCATGGCTCACGGGCCCAGCCACTCCGTGGCATGTGGATCTTCCCAGACCGGGGCATGAACCCGTGTCCCCTGCATCGGCAGGCGGACTCTCAACCACTGCACCACCAGGGAAGCCCTTTTAGAGCTTTTTAAAACATTTACCATTATATTCCTAAATAATATTTTATTGCTATTTTAATTTTAAACATTATTTATTAAGATGGAGGAAGACATATTTCTTTTACTGGATTGTAAAACGCTGTTCTCAATTGGGCTGTCCAGGACAAGGTCTTGTGAGCTCTGATGGAGACTTTTACTTTGTCCGGCTTGCTCACTTTCAGGAGGTTTTTTATTTCACTCATTCTCCCCTCCCCCCAACACACAGTTGTAGAGATGACTACTATCCTCTTACATAATGTCCTTGTAAAGAACAAAATCAATCCCAAATATTTCCGTTTGTTAAGAACAGTTTCTACTTTCTCTAAGTTGACCCCTAGGACATTTAAAGCAAAATTTTTGTACTTAAAAAAAATGTTTAGTTTTGCATCTGATACCTTTTTCTTCCTTTGACTAACTGATCTTTTAGCAAGCTCTTGGATTGTGGCAATTGTTAACATTGGTGGGTGTTTTCAATTTTTAAAAAAAATATTTGGCTGCGCCTGGTCTTAGTTGCAGCATGCGGGATCTTCGTTGCCACATGTGGGATCTTTAGTTGGAGCATGCGAACTCTTAGTTGCAGCATGTGGGATCTAGTTCCCTGACCAGGGATCAAACCTGGGCCCCCTGCATTGGGAGGGCAGAGTCCTAGCCACTGGACCACCAGGGAAGTCCTGATATTTTTAATTTTTAATTGTTCTACCCTTCAGATATATGCTAAGAGGGTTAGTTTACACCAGGGATTGACAAACCATGAGGCGCCAAATCCAACCTGCCACCTGATTTTGTATGGCCAGAGAGTTAAGAATGATTTTTATATTTTTAAGTGATTGAAAACATAAAAACTTTTGTGATACATTAAAATTATATGAAATTTATATTTTGACATCCATGAAGCTTGGTTGTAACACAAGCAAACTCATTTTTATACTGGGCAATACAATACAGAGTTATACAATGGAAGAGTTGAGTAGTTGTGACAGACTCTATAGCCCATAAAGCCTAAAATATTTACTATCTGATCCTTTACGGACAAAGTTTGCTGACCCCAGTTTACACTATTTGCAGGGTCCATCATGAAAAGGGGTGTTCAGATTGGACAAATTATTATAAATCTACCAAGAGTTTTGTGTTCTTTGTGGGAAAACTTGCTCTTTTTTCAGGAAAGGTACCTCAACCGGCAGATCTCAAATCGCACAGTGTAATGAGAAGTCACAATAACAAGGCGCTAAGATACCTGCACAATATTGAAAACAGCTGTTTTTATTGTGGGCAAAACCACATGTGGAAATATGTCCTCTGGCAGGCAAGTCTGAGACTATGGGTGATGGAGAAGCCAGCGCCCCCTCCCTGCTGGTCTTTGGAGTGGCGGTGGGGAGAAGCATAGCCAGGGGCTCTTGGATGGGAACTGGGAGGCAGGCTCTGCCACTTGTGGAGCAGAGGCCAGAGACAGCCAGGAGGAGCCCCCTATGAGGGAACTCCCAGCAATCTGTCCTTTCTCTATTGCGTGTGTTTTTGACTTTTCCTCCTTTCCTGTGTCATTTGGTGTCACCCTTGTATGCCAGAGGCTAAACAGCTTCAGGAACCAGACTGCGTGGGCTTGGATTTCAACTCTTCCATATATTAGTTTTGTAATTTGGGGTGGGTTCCATAAGCCTGCCTACTGTGATCTATAGCAATGTGAGAAATAACAAAATGATTTGTCTTAAGCCACCAAGTTTTTAGGTGGCTTGTTGCACAGCAACAGATAACCTAAACACTCCTTTAACAATGCCTTTGAAAAAGCATTTATCCAGTTTTGCTTCCATTTTAGTCTCCCTGCCTTATTAAAATGCCATGTCCTCTATTTTATCCTCCATATTGATTTCAGTCATCTTTATAAAATGTTATTTCTCCAATGTTTAAACCCTTCAAATTGTCTCACCTCATTTTGAGTAAAACAAAAACTCCTTCCCATTCTATACCTATGTGATGTCTCTCTTATCTCCCTTCTCTATCCCCCCAGACTGCCTTTGCATCCTATGCTCCAGGCATATGGAACCTTTGCCACCACTGAACATTGTGATCTTTCTACACCTCTGTGCCTTTGCACATGGTATTTCTTCTCCCTAAGATATCCTCTCCCCTCCTGCCCTCATCAAACACCTCAGGGATTACCTCCTGTAAGCCCTTCTCGAAAATCTCCATTCTCAGGCTGAGTTAGATGCCCTTCCTTTGTATATGCCTTTATCACATCACATATTCAGCATTGGAATCATTTTTTTCAATTCTCCTGAGTATATAGCTACTACTATTCTAGAGGTATCACAGAGATGGTAATTCCTTATACCTAATTTATATCTTAGGGCTTAGTCCTCTGGGGGGAGGAAGGGCACTCCCTCAGTTAGAAGGGCTGTTCTAAACTACAAATTCTTTTGAGAACAAGAATTACTATCTTTATTACTAGCATAGGAGCTAGTTTGTGCTCATTCATTAAATAAGAATATGTGAACAGTTACTGTCTTCAACGGAGCTCAAAGGAAAAATACAGAAATAATCCAAAAAAAGGTTTTAATTTCTGAGAACAAACACCTAAGTTTTGCAAGATGTGGTCTCTGTCACATCTTAACCAATTTCTGTGTTCTATGGTGTCTGGTACATAGTAAGCACCCAATCATTTGTGGACTTGTCTATTCCCTTTACTGTTTAAATAATCTCCATCTTGAGCTATACCGAAACAGGCTTTGCAGTGCCACTCAGTGACAAAAAACAGGTCTGGAGTCCCAGCCCTGAGTACTACTAGTTTAAATGACCAAGAAGATAAAAACTGTGAGGGTCTGTCAAACACTTTGAACTTTGAAAATGGAGGCAGTGATATGAGACTAAGGAATAAAACCTCTATAAAGTTTCAAGAAATGTGTGAGGTTATAAATACAGTGAAACTTTAAATAGGCATCCAACCAAACTTTTATTGGGGTTTTATTGCAATCTACTTTAGGCAATAAGGGGGAAAGTAACCATAAGAACTCCGATCAGATTTTATTCAACAAAGCAGTTTTTCACTAATGCTTAAGGTTAGTGTATAGTCAGCTCAGCTTCCAGTATCAACTTGAGTACCTTGTCATGGAGATTTATGCCAGAATGACAACACTAAGTCATTGCAAGAAGCTAAATCATCTAAAATTAAACCATATTTTATATATAATTTTTAGGATGGTATATTAATACTCTACAATAAATAAGGATTTTTAAAAAGTGTTGCTTAGCCGTTGTTGAACTAAATTCAATTATTAGCTTATCCTTTAAGTACTCCAGTTAATAAAGGTTTGATTGTACTTCAAGAACTCTGACTTTTCCAAAAATAAAAAATTAGTTCTTATTTGTTAGGACAAAAATTAAGCTTAAAAGCACATTCACACTTGTCCTTAAAAGCACATTCACATCATATACGAGATAACTTTCTCATGCCTGGAAACATGGCTTATATGGCAAAAAGTCATATGCAAAGAACAACTAAAGGATAATCCTCCCATGTCCACATCCTCCAAAAAGCCACACTTGGCCTCAGTGTAAAAGTTATATTTTATTGCCATGCTACAAAACGTATGAAGTTGGCACTGACAGGGAGAAATAGAGAACAAGGGTGGGGAGGGCTAGAGGGCGAAAGATGTTGTTACATATACAACAAGGTTTAATCAACAGTGGTAAATTTTGCCAATATTAAAAATGCAAACCAAAATTTAAAATGCTGATGTGAAACAGCATTAAAATACAATTTATGCATATTACTGTATCACTTATGTCTTTTATTAGAGAAATATGGAATGCTTATAAATGAAATTAACTATAGGGGGTAAAATTCATATTTCATTTACAATTTGGCAATGTTAGACAATTTTTTAGTCCCACTGTTAGACAATTTTTTATAAAAGACAAAATTAAAAATCTAATAAGCTACCTTTATACAAAGTTGCTATATTTATGCCTTTACGTAGGAAAAAAACATTTATAATGCAAATTAGGACATACATAATCTTACAATATTATACAATGTAATGAAAATAAAAACATAACACAAAATTTGTCCTTTATAAAATGTGTATTTTGCATTTACCAATGCAAATGTGGCACACTGGTGACTACTGTACTATTAATGCCAGTCCGTTTCCATGCTGTTATTGTCCAATTGTCATAGAACTGCAATTGTAATGATGCTACAAAAGAATTGTGTTACACCAAAAAAGAAAAAAAAGAGGATGGGGAAAAGGGACGTAAAGAACAGGAAAAATAGGGTGCTGGTTTGGGCAGAGTATATTGTGGTATGTCATAAAATATTTGTTAATTTTTCAAGCCAAAAACATTTCCTATACATTCTGTGATTTTGTACCAATGCCTTTATTCAAATTTGGCAAACATCAGGGAAAAGGTAATTTAGTACCATACACCTCACATATCAGAGATTAGAAAGAGATGCCAATACATCAGTTACTTCTGAATGTTGTCTCTGATGTTATGTCTATTTCAAGGATATATATATATATATATATAGATATATATATATGTATATACAAATATACATATATATATTTATACACACACACTACACATTGCACAAAACACTTGGACATTATGGGTTAGGAACAGCACAAGGGGAAATGGGATGTATTTTTTAGCTTGTTAAGACCTTTACCTTGAGGCAAAAATATGGTGGCACATTATTGGGAAATTATGAAAACATAAGGCCCCTGTCCCATTTTTAATAGAACATTATTGAGGTACATTTTTATACTTTGCGCCACAGATTTTTTTTGGTGGGGGGGGATACACAAACACTAGCTTGACTCACAACACTGAACTGTGGGGTCAACATTAATATCTGTAAAAACAAAGACTGCTTGGCAAATTTTCTGAAGTCCAAAATGTGATCTATTCTGGATATACTGAGAAGTGAAAAGCTTTTTGCTGAGTCTTCAAAAGTAAAGTGCATATCTCATCACTCCACAGCAGCAGTAAATAAAAGGAACTATTTGCCAATCTTCCTGGAGGGAGGGAAGGCACCATATTTTCATTTTGAAAGGAAGATGAACCTGGGAAATAAAACACACTAAGAAAAAACACATGTAATACCCATATCAGTTTCCAGCCCTGGTCTGGGATAAAAGCTGTTACGATCTATATGGATAAAACAGGATTCTATTGGGGAAAAGCGTATGATCAATGACTATATTTCCAAAACCAAAAAGTGGGATCACATGATCTATCAACAGAACAGAATATCTAAAATTAGGTCTGTCTCAGAAAATCTGAAACATATGGCCACAATTATATCCCAATAAAATATCTCATTCTAAAACGCACCCAGTAATTGGTACAATTCTTCCAGGACAGAGCTTAATGCCCATTACTAGACTACTGCAGAGGACAAATAGTGTTCTATGTTATTTTTAATTAAATAGGAACACAGGTGATTTCCAGAGACATTTAGAAATTAATACCAGTTGTATACATCTTCCCTAATACTCGTAGTACCTAAAACTCAAATTCTTAGCAGACAAATTGGTCCCATTTTCATTTTTAAAGCACACAGTATTGAAAGAATAAACTGCAATGGTTATATTATAGTTGCTTAAAAAATATAAAAACTAATCAGAATCTGGAAGGAAAAATGAAAAGGCTGAGGAAAAGTAAGAAAAGAAAGTATCCAACCTCCAAAATGAGTAAATAGGTCAGCCCTTTCGTTTGGAGGTTAACGCTCTGTCTTGACTGCTTGTTTCGGAGAAAACCACGTGCGCTGGTTCCATCATAACTCTTATTCCACATTACAAAAATCATCACATAAATTTGGCACAGTTAGCAATCTACTCAGAATAAAGCATAAATGGAACAATACATTAAAATGGAAACTGCATACCTATACCGCTGCTCTCTTTTTAGAGAACAGTGAACACTTTGGTAAGCACCAAATTCACAGAAAAGAAAGAAAATTCTGCTATGCACATAAACCAGTGGCACTAAAAATGATAAAGACATCTTTAATAATTTATTTTCTTTATAATGGTCCCACCCTATTATTTTGCTAATCCATTCACTGTCCTATAATTAGGTCATTTACGGAACAGATTGGATACTATATGACTGAAAGTTTTCATGCTAAATTAACCTTAGTTACATCTGGTAGATCCAGACCAAAATCTCAAATTTCCTCATATTTAGAGGAGACAGTGACGTATTTTGCAAGGATATCTAACCTTCTTTCCACTCTACCTGCTCTTATCTTCTCTAGGATTTGGGAAACTGGAAAATTCTTGATTTTCCAAGAGCTAGACATATGGACTCTCATCAGTTTATATAAACTTCAATTCATTTTCAATCCTGAATTATGACACAATGTCATTGCTATAAGACTTCCACTGTACCTGCTATGCTGGCAACAATTTTAACATTCTATTAAAATCAAGGGATAACCCAAGATCCAGCTATGAGTGAAAGGACAGCAGAGCTGAGGAGCACGACAGTGGGCAAAGTACAACTGCAGCCATGTGACTGAGGGGATCACTGCTAAAGTGCTGGGAGAGTGCCCACAGAGAAAACACAGTACCTTTAGGGAAATTTGCATGTTAAAAGTAGCTTCCTTTTTTTTTTTTCTTCTCAGCTGCTTAAGAGATCACCTATGAACACAAGTGAAATTTAAAATTGTGAGAATGCTTTTATCAACTTGAAAAGTAAACGGCATATAAATAAATACTGGACAAGGGCAACCCTGTTATAGAATAACAGTAAGTTCCAAATGAACCTTCAAAACCACAATTTGACAAAAATGCAAACTAAACAACAATGAACACATAATCCAATTTCAAAACTATATACAAACTCAAACATCCTAAATTGAAAAAGACATGAAGCAACAAAATTAGACATCCCAAACACCAAAGGAAAAACTTGAAGGTAAATGGCAATCTAATGGCACAAATGCCTCCAGAAAACAATGTTACTGTCTGTTAATAATCTGTAGGAGAGAAACTTTCAAGAGATCATGGTTCAGATTTTCAAATGTTTTTGGATAAAGTGACCTGAGACTGATTCTTGAGCCTATGTGTACTTCTAAGATATCTGGGCATGCCTTTCAAATGACACCATGAGATGAGTAAAGAGAAAACCTCTTCTCTTTCCTGCCTTTCAACACACCAACAGCAAACCATGTTCACGAACGTAGGGCTCTTTCTAGAAACGCTGAAGGCTAAGGAACTGACTGGTACATAGGAGGTGTGGTACTTCTATTTCCATACATATGTCCTGGCTCAAGTCAAAAAGCCTACAATTAATGAAATAAAGGATTCCTCATGTTACATGCTGGAGGTCACATACCATGAATAGTAAATCTACAAATAGTACTTTCAAAGCCTAGAGTTATCTGTTAGCAATGCACATTATCAAGAGGCTTTATAATATGCTTTAAATGCCAACCATGACTTAGACGTGAATGATATGCATGAGTCCAGAATCTTAATAAAAATTGACCAGCATGTCACTCACTTCAATTCTCATTTTAAATAGGCACTGTGAAAATGGGAATGCTGCTGTACAGTAATGAGTAGTATAGAATGAAATTAGTGTTCTTTTATGAGTACCTGCTCTACATTTTAATTTCCCTTTAAAGAAGCACATGAAATAGTCAGAAAAAAATTTTTTATCAGTCTATAAAAGGAGTTAGTGTTTAGAAATAAAAATGAAGCACTTGCATCTTCATTTTTTAAAACTTCACAAAGGTGCAAACAATGTAATGGTTTCTGGGCTCACATGGGCAGATCAGTACTATTGTGTCTAGTTTTCCTAGATGTACCATCGTCTCGTGGCAGTGCTTTCTGCAGATTTGACATAGCAGCAGTTCTCTCGATGTCTATCACAGCATACAGCTCTGTGCGTCTGGTAGGGGTCTGTGGAAGGGGAGTGGTAGGCGTTTTTGGAGTCTGAGGGTTGTCAGAGTCACTGCCACCTTCCAAGTCAACCTGTATGTAATTGAGCTGCCTGTGTTCTAAACTTGGGCGTCTGATATCAAAGTTAAAGACTGTCGGTGTACAGTCCCGACGCCTTGAATATTCTATTTTGTGAGCACTTGCCGGCACTGTTACATTCTCTGTATTTACATAGTTATGCATTGGATCAAGATTATTATGGTAGCCATTTAGAGATGGGGTCTTTGGTCCTAAATTGTCATCTTCATCCCTACTTAGCTTGCGGGCTTCCCAAACAGGAGGCAAAGATGGTAGATTTTCGTAGTTTAACAATGCAGTTCTTCTCTGAGCTGAGTTGTTGATATTCTGGGTATCTGAGGTACTGGTGGACGGCAGACGACCTCTCCTGAGCCCTGACGCACTGGTGAGAGATAGCCCATTCAGATTTTCATACACCAGTTTGTTAACAGAGGGCGCGTCTCTTCGTTCATCACTGTCATAGCCAGTGTCCCATTCCGTGTTATTCGCACCACTTCCGCTGACTTGATCTCTTCCAAGTTGTTCCAGTTTCTCTTTTTCCATTAATTGCTTTTGAACTGGGGTTGGTCCTAAGACAAACTTGACTCCTTCAGGTTCAAGAAGAATCTGAGGGTCCCTGTCCTCAATATTACTTGGTTCTTCTTTTGGTGTGTTGCTTTCAGCATTAGAAACCCTCGCCTCCAATGGGACATGCACACTTGCGCGGTTTTTCCGTTCTTCTTGTACACCTGTAGTGTTGACATAGGTATGTACCTAAAACAAAAGAGGAAAGTGAATCAGTAAACTTGCTTTAAAAAGAAAAAAAAAGAACAAAAAAATTTGCCTGACTATATCAATTAATTTTATTAACTTTCTAAGTATATTCTTACTTCAAAGCTTTTGTACCTGTTTTTTTAACCAACAAAAAGGTTGGGGGGAGGTGGGAGAAATGTAGAAATGTCTTCCTAGCTTGATAAAAGAATAACTGCTTTAAAGTACATGTGATGGGGCTTCCCTGGTGGCACAGTGGTTGAGAGTCCGCCTGCCGATGCAGGGGACAGGGGTTCGTGCCCCTGTCCGGGAAGATCCCACATGCTGCGGAGCGGCTGGGCCCATGAGCCATGGCCGCTGAGCCTGTACGTCCGGAGCCTGTGCTCCGCAACGGGAGAGACCACAACAGTGAGAGGCCCGCCTACCGCAAAAACAAAACAAAACAAAACAAAATACATGTGATGGTGAAACATGATGAGCATTCTGTAGAAAAAATTAAAACTCATGAACAAATGGGGATTATTACTTTGATGTTGTTCTAAAATTCTCATCAATGCAGTAAAACCTGATTTAGAAATAGGAAATAACAAGTATTAAAAAGGAAGAGAGAAATTTATCATAATTTATAGATGATCTGACTATACAAAGAGACAGACCCTACTAGATTCAATAAGAGTTCTGTAAAATGCATAGATATAAAATAGATACCAGGAAATTAATGCTACTTAGAAAAGTTTGTGGTATTTTGCCAGGGGGACAATATAAAAAAAGTTCAGAAGTCTATACATAAAATTTGAAAACCTCAAAAATAAAATTCAAAACTAAGGGAAATTTAATTATGGTAAATAAGAACTCATTTAACAAGAACACAAACAAATGGATTTCAAAACAGTAAAAATTTCTTCATGATAAACAACCATATTGTTGACAAAAGATAAGTATAACTAAGTAATACATAGACAATGTTAACCAGCTAACTTCATTCCTAAAATGAAAATATAATAGTCAGGAATATTAAATTGCTCTGTTAAAACACCAACAACAAAATCTGCCTTATTGCTAGTAGTCCACTAACTATAAAAACTGTAACATAAAAAGCTTTCATTGGAGGTTACTGTAACTGAATTGGCCATTGGTTATGTCCATCTTTATCTATAGATGCACCTCTCCTGTGAACCCACAAACTTACTGTAATGCTAAGTTTCCCTCAACACCTATATATATTTGGGTATATGACAGAAAATACATGCTATTTCCTCTGAGTCTTCACTACAAAAGTCATAAACAAATAGTGACAGCTAAAATTCAAACTAAAACCTTCAAGTGTTAGCACAATAACACTCTAACCCCACACAATATGTTAGACAGTAGGACATGCTCACTTGTTCCTCAGCCACAAGCAAGGGATGTGTAGACTCTTCACCTACTGAAGGCAGGCGTGCACTTCCCACAGAAGGATGTCTGCTTGAAGGATGGGATGAAGCGTCTCCAAATGAGGGGTATCGGGGATATCCATTAGGTAAGTTCTGAGCAGCAAACCCTGGAGCTGAGTTTTTGTTTGTTTATTGGTTTAAGAAAGGATACAGGGGTAGGGCACAGAGAATAAAAATGAATGAGAATACAATCAGCACTGAGAGGTTTAAGGAAGGTGTTTCTGGCAAGACATATGAGAAACCGGAGCAAAACAGCATTACCACCTCCACTCTAACTTTCCACTCACATTTTAAATAATATGAAACATTTAATGTTTTCATATTTAAAATATGTAAAATGTTTATAATTATAGCTAACAGTTTTTTAAAACTGTTTATAGTTTATAATAGAAGAAGGAAAATGGACACTTACTTGTAGGTGTTCGAGGTGTTCTGGGGACTTCCAATTCTGTCTGATGATTATTCCTTTCAACAACTGGCTCCTCCACTACATTTATACTATTATTCTGCATAATCTCTTGCAACATATTAAATAATTCTTCTGCGCGAGCACACTTAAAGGCAAAGATTCCTACAAATACAAACCAGAAGAAAAAAATGGTCACTGCATCTTTAAAAAAGACACAGGAGCACCTGTCGAAGAACAAACTTGTAAAGTAAGCATTCCATGCACCAACAGCAAGAAAAGGCTTTAAAATAAATGTCTGATAAATTAATTATATTCCCTGTTTCAAAACATAAACCCAAAAGTTCACAGAATAATTTTCATTTGTCCATGGGTGATGGTTCAAAATAAGGAAGACAAAAACAAGATTTGCAAACTTACTCTAGTCTGCTTTTTAACAGCAGGGGGAGCCCAACTTACCATTACCAAGGGAATTCTTTATCACTTGACAGGCCCTTGTTCTGTGGTTTACAATCATTACCTCGTTTAATTATTGGATTACCGTTGCCCTCTGATACAGAAGAAATTTGATGCGACAGAGGTCATGCAACTTGCCCAAGGACTTTCAAGAAATAGGTAGCAAAAAATAAAAGTACGTTCTGTTTGACTCCAAAGTTTAGGTTCTTTTCCCAGAGTTACAACAGTGAAGACATAGAGGCAATTTACTGGGACTAATCATTTACTTACTGCAAATCTTAAATTTAATATAAGCCAAAATTCTGGACATAGAAAACATGCTTAATAAATGCTTGATAAATGAATACATAGTGTATTATGTCTCTCTCTTTTTTTTTTTTTTGCAGTACGTGGGCCTCTCACTGCTGTGGCCTCTCCCGTTGCGGAGCACAGGCTCCGGACGCACAGGCTCAGTGGCCATGGCTCATGGGCCCAGCCGCTCCGCGGCATGTGGGATCTTCCTGGACCGGGGCACAAATCTGTGTCCCCTGCATCGGCAGGCGGACTCTCAATCATTGTGCCACCAGGGAAGCCCGATGTCTCTTTTTTAAATAATCCACTTATTTGAGAATTTTTTTATTCTGGATAAAAGTTAAACATTACATATAGAAAAACTGAATTATAGAATGATATTTCAAATATGATAATGTTTGGAGAAAAAAAAAATAAAGGCTCTACCTACCTTGTCCAGTTTGACACCTTCGACCACTTTCAAAAGAAAAGAGATTCGAATCATAGCCATAGCGTCGGAGGCAGAGGTAGTGCCATTTTACCGAGTCACGTTTGCGAGTGTATAAAATAAGTTCCGTGTCTGTAAGTTCCATTATGCCAGAACCTAACTCATTCCCATCATCATCCACATTAATGACCTAAAAAAGAAAGTTTAATTAGTGCTAACTTAATGCTCCCACTTGACAGTTATGCACATATTTCACTAATTTGTCAGGAAAATGTACTATTGCTTATTGGTTCAGTTATTGGCTCCTTTGTTAGTTCATTCAACAACCAATTGTGTGTTTAGGGCATGGACTATGTAGCAGTGTAATACCCAGTTCATATCCACAAAGAACTCACATTCCCACTGAGGAGATAAGATATACAAACACGAAAAACACCACAAAACTGTAAATGCTTAACTAACAATGGAGTGCAACAGAGGCTGCGAAATGCAGGAACTGTGGCGGAGGGTTGTTGGAGAAGCCTTCACCTAAGAAGAGGAGGGACTTTAGCTGGGCCTTGGGTATAATTAAATTTAGACAGGAAATAAAGTTAAAAAAGAGAACTGGTGGGTCAGGAGTTAGGGGGCACATCCTGAAGATGCAGTGCTACAGCAGAGACAAAGAAGGTATGTTTCAGAGAGATCAGGACAGGACTGGCATTGAGTTCAGGTAAGGGAAGGCTTTGCACTGCTCAGTTTCAGAAAATGGCCAGAGACTATAAAGAACAGATAACACTTAGGGAGAATTTACTATACCCCTGGGTTGGGCAAAGTGCTTTACTTGTGTTTTTGTCATTTAATACTGATCCTAAACTGCAGGTAACAGTATTTTCTCCACTGCACACAAATCAACAAAAACTTAGTGATAATGTAGCCTGCCAAAGGTAACAAAGCTATGAAGCAAGAGGGCTGTGACTTACACCTAGGTTTGTGTGATCCAGTGGCTATGATTTACAGCAGAATGAGGTCACAATATGAGAGATTAATGACTGTGGATGAGTAAGGAATGGAGCACTTAGCATCTAAGTAACAGAATACCACTGAAGTTTTAGAATGATGAAGGAGGAAGATTAATTTGATGTCAACTGCAGGATGCATCACAGAGGTGACTGAAGATAGAGTTCAGTTATGAAATTGTCCAGGCATTAAACAATGACTGGGAGCTGGTGACGGGACTGAAGAGGCACCTATAAAGTGGCATTTTAAAGACAATATTATCAGTAGGTCATTTCAAAGAGGGCTGATGGGACCAAATCCAGGGGCTCTTATCACTGTGACCAAAGATTGAGTTCTTCAGAGGATATAACAGTCACTCATTAGTGCTATGTTTTCCTGATGGAGATACAAGATTTAGGCACTCATATCCATGATTGGTGATGTTGAAAGGTAAAAATAAACGTAAATGTCTTCCAAGTTAAAAAAAAAAAAAAAAGACAGTATTATCAGAATTGTGTGGCTCTAACTGGATATGGAAGACCAAAGGAAAAGGAAAAGAGGATTTCACACTGTCAGTAAGAAATGTTGTCATCACTTGTTAAAACAAGAAAAGGCAGAATGGACAAAAAACGAAAATAAAAGGGTCTGAATACAAAAGTGAGGAAATAATAAGACATGTTAATTAAGTGAAGTAAAAGAAGAGCATCCAGGTAGGCAGTGAGAGCTACATCTCAACCAGTTTTTACTGACCTTAAACTTGTTCCGATGGTTATCTGGGACAGTGTCTTTATCTGGACAGCTACAACAGCTACCCATGGCTTCTTCAGAAGACCATGTGAGCACTACATGAAAGATAATTTGCAAAAAATTATTAGATGTAAGATACAAAAGTCAAAAAACAGAAAAAGACACTAAAAATCATCTAACATAAGCCCTGCGTTATTTTGATGAGGAAAACTAAGCCTAAGGAAATAAATGGCTAGAGCTAGATTTCACACAACTAGTTGGAGAATTTTACTCAGCAACAAGAAGAATAATTCTGTGAGGGAGACTTCACAGAAATCTCAAATTTAATTTGCAAAGGTCTGCCTATTTTAAAATTATCTAAAAGAAACCAATTTAAGTTCTCACACATAACACTATTAAAATAAAGTCATTCATGGAATTAACCGTTTATGGCTTATTAGGAATTTCAGTCCCTCTTTATTAATAAATTTCCAAAAGGATGCTAGACTTCTGGCTTGGCAAGTATTTTGATTCATACCATGCATTGCAGTATTCTTTACGTATCCCAACAGACAAAATTGGTTAATAAGATACAAAAACAAATCTGGAATAGTTCATTAAGAGAGAAAGACAACTCAAAATTCAAGCTGTAACTTAACACAGAGAATACTGGCAAAACTGAAAGAGTGTGTCTATCTAATCCCTTCCCACAGAAGGTTAGAGATAAGTGGTTACAGTGACATTAAGTGTTGAAGAATACTGCAAGTGAACAAAGGAAAAATTCAAAACTTCACTTACAAATGAGAAAGAATGAGAATGGATGTGACAGTATTTGAAAAAAGGGGGAAAGAAGGAAGCGTAAGAAGCTACTAAACATTAAAAACATAAATCTGATTAAAATTTGCCTAAAATTCTTCAGCAGATCTTCACTACCTTCAGGAAAAAATGCAAAGCTCATCAGTATGACACATGGTCCTTCACAATTTGGTCTCTGTCCACAAAGACAGTCTAATCTCTTCCCTCCTCTCTGCTTTGAGTCCTACCCAGCCATACTAAACAGTTTCCCCAGAGCATCTTGTTCTCTCACACCCTTCCATGCTGCTCCTTTCTCAAGATTCAACTTCAGAGTACAGTGTCTTCAGGAAGCCTTCTCTGACTCCTACCAACTGGGCAAGTTATATTCCTTGTGTACCCCCAATGCACCCTGAGCTTCCCAGTATCACAGCATCTTTCACACTGTTTACTCAGTAAAAACTGTGATAGACTGTTTACCTATCTATCTACTTCCCTCCACTTTGAGCTCCTTCCCAGCAGGGATGGACTTTATTCATTCTTGCATTCCCTGTGCCTAACACAATACCTAGCACACAGGAGGTGCTCTAAGTCTCTTGTGAGCTGAACGAACTGCACTAAAGGAAGATAAAGAATGCTGGCAGGTGTAAGGATTAAGCAGATAAAAAAGGATACTAGTGTATAAACCAAAAGAAGTGACAAGTAAAATAGTAAAGTTAAATTAAGACTCATATTTGGTGGTGTCCTTGCACTGGTGAGAATGGCCATCATTAAAAAGCCTACAAATAATAAATGCTGAAGACGGTGTGGAGAAAAGGGGACCCTATTACACTGTTGGGAACATAACTTGGCACAGCCGCTATGGAAAACAGTATGGAAGTTCCTTAAAAAACTAAAAAGAGAATTGCCATAAGATCCAGCAATCCCACTCCTGGGCATATATCCAGAGAAAACTCTAATTTGAAAATATACATGTACCCCAATGTTCATAGCAGCTCTATTTACAACAGCCAAGACATGTAAGCAATCTAAATGTCCACTGACAGATGAATGGATAAAGAAGATGTGGTATATATACATATACAATGGAATACTACTCAGCCATAAAAAAGAATGAAATAATGCCATTTGCAGCAACATGGATGGACCTAGAGATTATCACACTAAATGAGGTAAGTCAGACAGAGAAAGATAAATACCACATGGTATCACTTACATGTGGAATCTAAAATATGATACAAATGAACTTATTTACAAAACAGAACAGACTCACAGACATAGCAAACAAACTTATGGTTACCAAAGGGGAAAAGGGGTAGGGGAGGGATAAATTAGGAGTTTGGGATTAGCAGATACAAACTACTATAAATAGCATAGATAAACAACAAGGTTCTGCTGTTTAGCACAGGGAACTATATTCAATATCTTGTAATAAAACATAATGGAAAAGAATATGAAAAATTATATATATACATATATAACTGAATCACTTTGCTATACACCACAAACTAACACAACATTGTAAATCAACTATACTTCACTTAAAAACGTAAACAAATAAATTTATATAGGGAAAATGTGTGATGACATAAGGATAAATAAAATCTTGTTACATAAAAGAAAAAAAAGATTCATATTTGGTGTCTTAATATGCCAGTTAAGTATCATGGTATAAAGATGACTAAGTCACAGGATGTACCTCTGAAGAGCCATGAATCTAAAGGGAAAAACAGAGATGTCAACAGATAATGCATTATGATAAACCTCGTATCAGAATATAAGAAGAGTTCCGTGGGCACAGAGAAAGAAGCAACTAACTTTCTGGGTTAGGAAGGGCAGGAAGCACCATTTGAGCTGGTACTTTAAAAGGTGAGCAGAAACAGTGTGCTAGGCAAAAAACAGAAACAGGCACTTGAGACAAGATAAAAAATTAGGTGCAACGATAAAAGTCATGAAAGGTGGCAATGTATTCAGGAGAAAGTGAGGCATCTAGTACGACTAGAGTGCAGGGTAGGCTGTAACACAAGCATGAGACAAACCATAAAGCATCCTGAACAACAACCTAGGGATCTGGGACTCTAACTAACTTGAAGCTAGCCTGCTTCCAATGTCCCTGTAGTCAAATGGACATGGCACTTATCACATTCTACTGTAATGTTGACCTGTCTCACCGCCCACTACACTGTGATCTCCAAGAAGATAGGAACCGTGTCTTCTGAATTTTCTAGGGCACTAAGCATACTGTTTGACATAGCAGATATTCAATAAATGTTTAATTTTTAAAAATTAGTAAGTGTTTAATAAATTAGAAGATGAGAAGGAGGCCAAAAGAATATTTCAAAAAAATCTTTAAAGCAGACAGATAATTGATAGAAACAAAAAGTCTTCTTGAAATTGCTTATCCAGCCTCACCACTGAATACAAAGAGCTAAATGATTACTACAGTGAGGCTTTTGCCTGAAAAAATAATGCCTCAAGTAAATATTTTTCAACTATTTCTCAAAAGAAGTAGAAAAAGCATTCTTCCGCTTGACACCTTCACAGGCTACCTGTTAAGGCAGCACCTCTGATTTTGTCAGGGATATATGAATGGTGGTACAACCTACCTGGGGGCTCTATTCACATTGAATGCTTCAGTTCAGTGCAAAAATAGTTAATGAAAAGCCTACCATGTGACACGAAATCCTTGTATGCCACTCCAAAGAGAATGAATTTCATCCTACACAAGGTGAAAAGCCAATGAAGTATTTTAAGCAGGAAAGTGAGGTGGTCAGGAATTCATTTTAGATACCTCCATCTGCAGGGTAATTTTAAGTGGGAGTTTAGCTCAGAGGAAGGGAAGCCAGTGAGAGACTACTGAAAAATGGAATATGCCAAAGACTTAAAACCAGAGCAGCAATAGTAGGAATAAAGATGAAAATAATGAATTTTAAAAATACTTAGGAAGACAAGTCTGCAGCACTGAGTGTCTGGCTAGGTATACAGGAAGTAGGAGGCAGTTTTCAGGGCGGCAGATGAAGGGTGCTGGTTCCATTACTTGAAATGGAAAGACTTTCTCAGGTCTTCGAGAGGAAGTGATGGTGGTTAGTTCAGTTTTAGACATGTTAAATTGAGATTCCAGAGAACAACAAAACGAAGACTTGCAATAGAGAGGTAAGTACATCAGAATGGGTTTGAGGAAAGAGGTAAAATATTGGGACACATGGTATTTGAAACTATAAAACAGAAGACCCTGATCAAGGACAGTATAAAGAGCAGTCTGCAGTTAAAATTCTGGGGAACACAAATGCGCAAATACTGGAGTAGAGAAAAACAAGTGAAGGAGAAGAGAAAGAATCAGAATAGTACAAACTAAGAAAAGAAAGTGTCAAGAAGGAAGGTTCTATCCATAGTGGAGTGTTAGGTAGAGGCAGAAGCCATTCAGCAGTGAGCAAATGGAAGATAAGGAAGTAGTCCTCCAAAGAATAGAAAAGGCTCTTTCAAGAACACAGTTGGAAAGGAAAGCCTAAAGTGATAGAGTATGGTTGGACATGGTTTCAAAAGAAAATATGTTGCTTGAGTTACTTATTGTTTTAAGGTGACATAGATTTATACAGGTTAGTAATCAGTATGTCAGTAAAGGTTAAAGAATATAGGAAAAAACAAAGGACACAGACGGCTACAGGATGGATCAAGACAGAGCGGGGAGGCTGGAGAAGATGAGTTCTGGGGCCCAGACTAAGAAGTCTGCCCAGAGAAGGAGTGCCTTGTCCTCTGAGGAGAGAGAGCAGAAAATAAGGATGGGTGGAACACAGTAGAGAAGCTGAAATGGATAACACCTATCATCCTAAATTTCTTTGGTAAAACAGAAGCCAAGTTTGCACAATGAAGGACTTGAGGATTATTCTCTGAGAAGCTACCCAAGAAAGGTAGCAGGATTATTAAGTAGGCTATGCTGAGACTTAGCAGAAGCTGGAGAGTAAGATTATGCTATTTTTCTAGCTGTACTCAGCAGTCCAGAGGGTAGACAGTTCAACTGACCCAGGGTCAGAAGGTAAAAGGACAAGGAAATTAAAGGATATTGGCAATATTGGGGTTTGAAGTAATGGGCCATCAGGTCTGGTCAGGAAAGAAGCAAGAAAGAAGAGGGCTGATGAAATGGGAGAAACGGAGGGAGGCAAAAAGGAACAGGAGGCCTCAGTAAAGCTGAAGAATAGGCTTAGCAGGAGTAAGACTGTGAAACAGCTGGGACTACAGGCAGTTGTAGTCAATCTTCCAGCACAGAAGGAGATTTTTAATGTGAAGTTTTCACCCACATCTCTGACTCCTCCTCCTGAAGCATGAATTCCCAGGCAGGGGGAAAGGCAAGACACTAGATAGTCTGCATTTATGACAATCATATTAATACCTGGAGAGTGTCTGAGTTATGTAACACTCAACAATATGTACGAATACCTGTAAACACTTGATGAGAAACCACGTGATCTTATCATCTTACCCAGTCAAGTTTGTAACTCAGCAAAAACACAAGACGTACTATACTCCCTCAAGAAAGCCACATAGGAAAGTAATAAGGGTACATTCAAGAACAAAAGGCAGCTTCTGTTTGGGAAGATCAATATTGCAGCAAGTGTGTTGGGTATTTTAAATTAGTAAACACTGTCGTGTTTAATTAAAGCCAATTGTCCTTATTTTTGGGAAGTGGGAGGTGACAACATATAAGGAGGCAAAATAAAACTGCATTCAAGAAAACACTATTAAAATCTCTAGCTTAAAAAATGTAATTTGTGCACTTAATGATTTTTTTAAAAGTAAACTTCAACTTACCTAGATCTGGCCATTAATATTCTTAGCCTCTGCTGCAGCATCAGGAGTTTAATCATACTTCAAAACACCATGTTTTCTTTGTTTGCTGACTTAACCTACAATTAGCAAGAAAAAGTCAAGAATTTGTTATTTCTTTAAAAACAGTTTTCCTTATGAGACTTCTGGCAGCACTGTTAGTTCAGTTAATCTATTTAAACAAACTAAAAAGACTGAATTTTTGATTAAAATATATATAATTTATAAGATCTATTCTAAAAATTAATATAATGTGTACATGGTACCATCAATACAGCCTTTGCAAAAGAAAAGTAAAAATGCAGTAGCTTACGTTCCATGATGTCTGGATATCAGGACCTTTAGAAGCCATTGATTTTAGCTTCTCCACTACAGCTATGACATTAGACAACACACTTCTCTACATTTATCTCCACAGCCATAAAATGAAAGGTTAGACTAAACTACCTCCAAGGTTCCTTTCCAGCTTTAAAACCCCATTTTAGCCAAGGGCAGGCTAATTCTCCATATCCAGTCACATCTCTTAAACCTCACTGTCCCTCCTGCCAAAGAGTGGACTGTCTTTAGAATCCATCCTCTGTATCTTCTAATCCACAAGACACCCCCAGGATCAAATCAGAAGAGTCAGTCATGAGAAAACAGTATGAACTAGCATGCCATAGAGTCACAGGATAATGATATAAATTACAGCAATAAATTACAATCTAGAGTTTTAAGACATTTCAATATACTTCTGAAAATTTTCTGGTTAATTTATTCACTTTCTACAACACAGAAAAAACAATCAAATTCACTCAAGCACGAGCATTAGCATTTACTAAATAGCTATACTACAGTAGGCATTATGTTAGGGGTTTTACAGAGTCTCATTTTATTTTATTAATGAAATAATCTTCTTTTATTGAGAAAAAAAGAGACAGTAATAAAAGCTGTATGAGTGGTGCCAACCAAAAACTTAAGGAGTGCTCAGAAAGTCAGAGCAGTTTATTTATTTATTTTAGTTAAAAAAATTTTTTTTAATTCTTGAATTTTATTTTCTTGTACAGCAGGTTCTTACTAGTCATCAATTTTATACACATCAGTGTATACATGTCACTCCCAATCGCCCAATTCATCCCACCACCACCCAATATTTTTCGCTTTCTGACTTACTTCACTCTGTATGAGTCTTGAGATACATCCACGTCTCAACAAATGACCCAATTTCATTCCATTTTATGGCTCAGTAACATTCCATTGTATATATGTACCACATCTTCTTTATCCATTCATCTGTTGATGGGCAACTCCAGACGTGCAGGCCCTGCGGCCATGGCTCACCAGCCTAGCCGCTCCACGGCATGTGGGATCTTCCAGGACTGGAGCATGAACCCGTGTCCCCTGCATCAGCAAGTGGACGCTCAACCACTGCACCACCAGGGAAGCCCACATGTGATGTTTTGAATTACAGTTTCCTCTGGGTATATGCCAAGTAGTGGGATTGCTGGGTCGTATGGTAGTTCTATTTTTAGTTTTTTAAGGAACCTCCATACTGTTCTCCATAGTGGCTGTATCAATTTACATTCCCACCAACAATGCTAGAGGGTTCTCTTTTCTCCACACCCTCTCCAGCATTTGTTGTTTGTAGATTTTCTGGTGTTGCCCATTCTAACTGGTGTGAGGTGATACCTCATTGTAGTTTTGATTTGCATTTCTCTAATAATTAGTGATGTTGAGCAGCTTTTCACGTGCTTCTTGGCCATCTGTATGTGTTCTTTGGAGAAATGCCTATTTAGGTCTTGTGCCCATTTTTGGATTCGGTTGTTTGTTTTTTTAATATTGAGCTGCATGAACTGTTAATATATTTTGGAGATTAATACTTTGTCTGTTGATTCGTTTGCAAATATTTTCTCCCATTCTGAGGGTTGTCTTTTCATCTTGTTTATGGTTTCCTTTGCTGTGCAAAAGCTTTTAAATTTCATTAGGTCCCATTTGTTTATTTTTGTTTTTATTTCCATTACTCTAGGAGGTGGATCAAAAAAGATCTTGCTGTGATTTATGTCAAAGAGTGTTCTTCCTATGCTTTCCTGTAAGAGTTTTAGTGTGTCTGGTCTTACATTTAGGTCTCTAAAGCATTTTGAGTTTTTCTTGTGTGTATGGTGTTAGGGAGTGTTCTTACGTGTCTTTTTTTTTTTTTTTTTTTTTGGGGATAGATTAGTTGACCATAGGTGCGTGGCTTTATTTCTGGGCTTTCTATCTTGTTCCATTCATCTATGTTTCTGTTTTTGTGCCAATACCATATTGCCTTGATTACAGTAGCTTTATAGTATAGTCTGAAGTCAGATAGTCTGATTCTTCCAGCTCCGTTTTTTCTCCTCAAGACTGCTTTGGCTATTTGGGGTCTTTTGTGTCTCCATACAAATTTTAAGATTTTTTGTTCTAGTTCCATAAAAAATGCCATTGGTAATTTCATAGGGATTGGATTGAATCTATAGATTGGTTTGGGTAGTAGAGTCATTTTCACAATGAATGCTTTGTATTTCTGTGGTGTCTGTTGTAACTTCTCCTTTTTCATTGCTAACTGTATTGATTTGAGTCCTCTACCTCTTTTTCTTGATGAGTCAGGCTAATAGTTTATCAATTTTGTTTATTTTCTCAAAGAACCAGCTTTTAGTTTTATGGATCTTTGCTACTGTTTTCTTTGCTTTTATGTCATTTATTTCTGCTCTCATCTTTATGATTTCTTTCCTCCTACTGACTTTGGGTTTTCTTTTTTCTTCTTTCTCTAGTTCCTGCAGGTGTAAGGTTACATTGTTTATTTGAGATTTTTCTTGTTTCTTGAGCTATGCTTGTAAAGCTATACACTTCCCTCTTAGAACTGCTTTTGCTGCATCCCATAGGTTTTGGATCGTCATGTTTTCATTGTCATTTGTCTCTGGGTATTTTTTGATTTCCTCTTTGATTTCTCCAGTGATCTATTGGTTATTTAGTAACGTATTGTTCGGCCTCCATGTGTTTGTGTTTTTTATGTTTTCTTCCCTGTAATTCATTTCTAAGCTCATAGCGCTGGTCAGAAAAGATGCTTGATATGATTTCAATTTTCTTAAATTTACTGAGGCTTGATTTATGACCCAAGATGTGATCTATCCTGGAGAACGTTCCATGTGCACTTGAGAAGAAAGTGTAATCTGCTGTTTTTGGATGGAATGTCTTATAAATATCAATTAAATCTATCTAGTCTATTGTGTCATTTAAAGCTTGTGTTTCCTTATTTATTTTCATTTTGGATGATGTGTCCATTGGTGTAAGTGAGGTGTTAAAGTCTCCCACTATTACTGTGTTACTGTCGATTTCCTATTTTACAGCTGTTACCAGTTGCCTTATGTATTCAGGTGCTCCTATGTTGAGTTCTCGATCTTAGCCTCATTGTTTTTCCGAGGTCCTGGATCATCTTCACTATCATTGTTCTGAATTCTTTTTCTGGAAGGTTGCCTATCTCCACTTCATTTAGTTGTTTTTCTGGGGTTTTATATTCTTCCTTCATCTGGTACATAGCCCTCTGCCTTCATCTGGTACATAGCCCTCTGCCTTTTCATCTTGTCTCTCTTTCTGTGAATGTGGTTCTTGTTCCACGGGCTGCAGGACTGTAGTTCTTCCTGCTTCTGCTGTCTGACCTCCAAATAGTCTCATTTTAATCTATATATTAACTTGAGTTAACAAATATGATTGATACCCAAAATGAACATTTCCAAAACCATGAACCCACACACAAACAAAATTTTTCGTTCTGGACTTATAACCTGTATATAAAATCAGCGGTTCAGCCAGGTGTTTCCTTACACACCTTGTGAGCTGCTGCTACACCCCATATTAGGGTGGGCAGCAACCCACTGCCTTTTCCTTAGCACAGCTTTTTTTTTTTCCAGAAGCTTAACATACATCATGATTTGCCTCTGGCTTATAAAACTGTCCAGCTAATTCTACCATAAATCATTTCTCTTATGTGATGTTCGTCTAGCTCTCTCTCTTAAGAGATTTTAGCCAATTAACTAAGAAAAATTTCTCTTCCTCTTTTTATTTGTTCCTCTCGTAAGCATCCCACAACCCCTATACTGAAATGAGTTTATTCATAGTAAATGTGATTAAGAGAAGTGAGAGTGATCCATCTATAATCCTATATCAAGGAAAAGCTTTGAAATGCAGTTAAACATACAAAAGAATCAGTGTGCCAACCTATAAAGCTCTTGAAAATATTAAAAACCCTGTTAGAAACTCTTTCTCACCTTCAGTTCTTTTTTTTCTTTTTTCTAATTTTTAAAATTGTGGTAAAATACATATAAAATTTACCATCTTACCCTTTTTTTTTTTTGTGGTACCCAGGCCTCTCACTGTTGTGGCCTCTCCTGTTGCGGAGCACAGGCTCCGGACGCGCAGGCTCAGCGGCCATGGCTTACGGGCCCAGCTGCTCCGCGCATGTGGGATCTTCCTGGACTGGGGCACAAACCCATGTCCCCTGCATCGGCAGGCGGACTCTCAACCACTGCGCCACCAGGAAAGCCCAATTTTACCCATTTTTAAGCATACAGTTTAGTAGTGTTAAATATATTCAATATTGTGCAATCAATCTCAAGGACTTTTTCATTTTGCAGAAATGAAACTCTATACCCATTAAATAACAACTCATTTCCCCTCTGCCCAATTCCTGGCAACCACCATTCTACTTTCTGTTTTCATGAGTTTCACTATTCTAAATACCTCATATAACTGAGATTGTACACTATTTATGAGTTTGTGCCTGTCTTATCTCACTTAGCATAATGTCTTCACAGTTCATTAATGCTGTAATATGTGTCAGAATTCCTTTCAAGACTGAAAAATATTCCACTGAATATATACCAACACTTACTAATCCATCCATCTGTCAATGGACATTTATCTATGTTCTGGCTATTGGAATAATCTGCTATGAACATGGATGAACAAATATCTCTCCGAGACCCTGCTTTCAATTATTTTGGATACATACCCAGAAGTGGTACTGATGAATCATATGGTAGTTCTATTTTATTAATTTTTTGAGAAACTTCCATACTGTTTTCCACAGTGTATCTTTTTTAGAGAAATGTCTATTCAAGTCCTTTGCCCATTTTTGAATCAGGCTGTTCTTTTGCTGTTGACTTTTAGTATAAGTTCTCTATATATTCTGGATATTAATCCCTTATCAAATATATGATTTGCAAATATTTTCTCCCATTCTATGGTTGCCTCTTTCACTCTGTTGATAGTATCTTTTGAAGTAAAGAAATTTTTTTTCATTAAGTCCAATTTGTCTACTTTTGCTTTGATGCCTGTGCTTTTGGTGTCACATCCAAGAAAGCACTGCCAAATCCATGTTGTGAAGCTTTTGCCCTATGTTTTCTTCTAAGAATCTCACTGGTTTTTGTCTTATATTTAGGTCTTTGATCCAATTTGAGTTAATGTTTGTATATGGTTTTAGGTAAAGGTCCAAGTTAATCTTTTGTATGCAGATACCGAGTTGTCCCAGAAGCATTTGTTGAAGACTTGTTTCCCCACTGAATGGTCTTCGTACCCTTTTCAAAACTTATTTTACCACATATGTGAGGGTTTATTTCTGGGTTCTCTATTCTATTCCACTGGTCTATATGTCTGTATTTATGCCAGTACCAACTGTTTTTATTATGTGGCTTTTTAGTAAGTTTTGAAATCAAGAATTGTGAGTAATCCAGTTTTAAGACTGTTTTGCCTATCCAGGGTCCTGAGATTCCATATGAATTTCAGGATGGGTTTTCCTGTTTTCGAAAAAAACATCATTGGGATTTTGACAGGTATTGCAATGAATCTGTAAATCTCTTTGGATAGGACTGATATTTTAATAATATTGTATCTTCTAATCCATGAATATCAGATGTGTTTATTTATTTCTTCAATTTCTTCAGCAGTATTTTGCAGTTTTCATTGTAAATGTTTTTTAATTCCTAAGTATTCTATTCCTTTTGATGCCACTGTAAAAGGAACTGTTTTTGTAATTTACTTTTCAGATTGTTCATTGTGATGTACAGAAATGCAACTAACTTTTACATTTTGACTTTGTATCCTGCTACTTAGTTGAATTCATTTATTAGTTCTGAAAGTATTTTTTCTGTGGACTCATTAGGGTTTCCCACATATAAGATCATCTTACCTGCAAACAGATTATTTTACTTCTTTCTTCTCAATTTGGATAACTTTTATTTCTTTTTCTTACCTAAGTGCTCTGGCTAGAACTTCCACTACCATGTTAAATAAAAGTCGTGAAAGTGGGCATCCTTGCCTTGTTCCTGATCTTAGGGGAAAGGCTTTCAGTCTTTTACTATTGAGAATGATGTCTGCTGTGGGTTTTTCATATATAGCTTTCATTATATTGAGGTGGTGTCCGTCTATTCCTAGTTTTTTCTAATGCTTTTATCTTGAAAAGGTGTTGAACTTTGTCAAATGCTTTTTCTGCATCAATTGAGATGATTGTGTGTTTTTTTCCTTCATTCTGTTAATGTGGTGTATTACACTGATCAATTTTCATGTTGTACCATCCTTGCATTCCAAAAAGAAATCCCACTTTACCACGGTATATAATCCCTTTATTATGTGGATGAATTCAGTTTGCTAGCATTTTGTTGAAGATTTTGGAATCAATGTTTACAAGAGATATTGGTCTGTAGTCTTCTTTTCTTGTAATGTCTTTGTCTGACTTTGTTATCAGGGTAATGCTGGCCTCATAGAATGAATTAGGAAGTGTTCTCTCCTCTTCAATATTTTGGAAAAGTTTGAGAGGGACTGATAGTAGTTCTTTAACTAGCAGAATTCACTGGTGAAGCCAGGTCTTTTCTTTTCCTTCTTTCTTTTTTTAAAAAATATTTATTTATTTATTTGGCTGTACTGCGTCTTAGCTACAGCACATGGGATCTTTTAGTTATGGCATGTGGGATCTTTTTTAGTTGCAGCATGTGAACTCTTAGTTGTGACATGGAGACTCTTAGTTGCGGCATGTGGGATCCAGTTCCCTGACAAGGGATTGAACCCAGGCCCCCTGCATTGGGAGCGTGGAGTCTTAGCCACTGGACCACCAGTGAGGTCCCAAGCCAGGGCTTTTCTACTCAAAAGATTTTTTTTATTACTGATTCAATCTCCTTACCTTATAGGTCTATTGTGATTTAGTCTTGGTAGGTTTTATATTTCTAGGAATTTGTCCATTTCACCTAGGTTCTTCAATTTGTTGGCATACAGTTGTTCATAGTACTCTCTTATAATCCTTTTTATTTCAGTAGACTTGATAGTGATGTCACCACTTTCACTTCTGATTTTAGTATACTATCTGAGTCTTTCCTCCTATTTTCTTAGTCTACCTAGCCAAAAATTTGTCAATTTTGTCGATGTTTTCAAAGAACAAACTTTTGGTTCACTGACTTTGTTTTTCTATTCTCTATTTCCTCTCTCCTTTAACCTTTATTATTTCCTTCCTTCTGCTACCTTTGGTTTTAGTTTGTTTTTTTCTAGTTCCTTAAGTTATAAAGCTAGAGATCTTTCTTATTTTTTTAACATAAGCATTTATAACTACAAAAATCCCCTTAGAACTGCTTTCATTGTGTCCTATAAGTTTTGGCATGCTGTGTTTTCATTTTCTTTGGTCTCTAATTTCCCTTGTGATTTCTTCTTTGATTGGTTGTTTAAAAGTACGTTGTTTACAGACTTACTAGAGAATGGACTTGAGGATACGGGGAGGGGGAAGGGTACGCTATGACAAAGTGAGAGAGTGGCATGGACATATATACACTACCAAATGTAAAACAGATAGCTAATGGGAAGCAGCCGCATAGCATAGGGAGATCAGCTCAGTGCTTTGTGACCACCTAGAGGGGTGGGATAGGGAGGGTGGGAGGGAAGGAGACGCAAGAGGGAAGAGATATGGGAACATATGTATATGTATAACTGATTCACTTTGTTATAAAGCAGAAACTAACACACCGTTGTAAACCAATTATATACTCCAGTAGACGTTAAAAAAAAAAGTATGTTGTTTAATTCCCACAGTTTTGTGAATTTTCCAGTTTTCCTTCTGTTGTTGATTTCTAACTTCATCCTCTTGTAGCTGGAGATGATACTTTTATGCTATCTATCTTTTAAAATCTTTTGAGACTTAATTTGTGGCCTAACATATGTTCTATCCCAGAAAATGTTACAACAACATGAGCTTTTAGACTAATAATTTTTTTTCTTTTAAATGTATTAATCTTTTAAGTCATGTAGAAAATAAAAAGTTATAAATCTTTGTTACAATAGTACTAGCTTTTATAATTCCCTTTGTATTTACCTTTATTGAGATCTTTATTTCTCCACACAACTTCTAGTTACTGTCTAGAGTCCTTTCATTTCACCTTGCAGAACTCTCTTGCGCATTTCTTGCAGGGCAGGTCTAGTGGTAATGAACTCCCTCAGCTTTTGTTTACCTGGGGATGTCTTAATTTCTCACTTACTTTTGAAGGACAGTTTTGCCAGATAACAGGATTCTTGATGGACAGACTTTTTTTCTTTTAGCACTTTGAATATAGCAGCCCACTGCCACCTGGCCTCTGAAGTTTCTGATGAGCAATATGCTAATAATCTTACTGAGAATCCCTTGTATGTGATGATTAGCTTTCTTCTTGCTGCTTTCAAGATTCCTGGTCTTTGTCTTTTGGAAGGTTGATTATAATGTGTCTTGCTCTATGTCTCTTTGACTTAATCTTACTTGGAGTGCAATCAGCTCCTTGGATGTTTATGTTCATGTCTTTCATCAAATTTGGGAAGTTTTTAACCATTATTTCTTCAAAAGTTCTCTCCGCTCCTTTCTCTCTCTCTCTTCTCTTTCTAGGACTCCCACAATATACAGCTTTCAATATGTTGAGGTGGTTCCATATTTTAGATTCCACATATAAGCGATATCATATGGGATTTATCTTTCTCTTTTTGATTTACTTCACTTAGTATGATAATCTCTAGGTTCATCCACGATGCTGCAAATGGCATTATGTCATTCTTTTTTATGGCTCAGTAGTATGCCATTGTGTATATATACCACACCTTCTTTATCTATTCATCTGTCGATGGACATTTAGGTTGCTTACACGTCTTGGTTATTGTAAATAGTGCTGCTCTGAACATTGGGGTTCATGTATCTTTTGAATTAGAGTTTTCTCTGGATATACAGCCAGGAGTGAGATTGCTGGATCATATAAGGGTGCCTGTCTTTTAAATTTCCTGGAAGTCACTTCAGCAGGTGGGGGAGGGGCTTGCAACAATAGGGTATGTGCAACAACAATAGCTGCCCACCTCTTTGTCTGCACCTCTCTGACCAGAAGCAGCAATCTCTGATCCAGGTACAGATCCTTGATATTTGGAGAAGAGGGTACTTTCTGCCTCTGCTGGCTCCAAAAGCTGTGTGAGAGCTGCACAAAGGTGGCAGCAGAGAATGGCTGCAATTTTACATCTGAGCCTTTTCCTGACAGTTGCAAGTCTTCAACAGCTCCATAGTTCCAAAATAGTTACATCAGATTCTGCCACTGTATTTGTTATCTAGGTGGGGAGGCAGACTCCTGATGCCTCTTACTCCATCTTCCCAGAATCCTCTCCAGGCCTGTTTTTAGGGATCAGTATATATTCAGTTTCATTGTTTTAAATTACTTTATTAGCAGTGCTAGAGTGCTGTGACGTTTTTGCTTGCTTTTTACTGCTTTCAGTGCAAATATACACATATCAGTTATATCAGGAATTACAAGAATTTATGTGCCTCATTTAAAAGGATACTTTCTCTAAGAAAATACATTCTGAGTTCCAAACAACTGATATACCACAGCACTCCTGGAACGAACACAACCCAATGGACTGAGGATATCTTGTCTTGACTTTGGAACATGAATGCCTCAGGTATCCACTTTGGTTTCTTCTGACTAGTGGAAGGCTTAGAACTGAAAGGTGATTGGGAGGTAGTGAGAGGGAAAAGGTAGTTATAGCCACTAAACAGAGCTATAATCTTGTTCTAACATGGATGTTTTTCTATAAAACAGGTATATGTATATATATATATATATATATATATATATATATATATATATATATATATATATATATATATATATATATATATATATATATATATATATATATATATATATATATATATATATATATATATATATATATATATATATATATATATATATATATATATATATATATATATATATATATATATATATATATATATATATATATATATATATATATATATATATATATATCCCATCAACTATGAGTTTACACTCAAGAGGAATACAATTTTACCAGGAAAATTATCAAAAAGCTAAAAATTACAGTAAATACAGTCTACTAACACTCTCTTTATTATAGCAAACTGATTTTAAAGCCCCTACTTTATACCAGACATAGATTCACTTGGATTATCTCAATCCATACAACCACCCTATGAAGTAGGTACTATCATTATTTCTTTGTAGCAAATGAGGAAACCAAGGCTTGAAGAGGCTAGGAAAATTTTCCAAGGTTAATAAGAGGAAATATCACTTAGTATGATTATCTCTAGGTTCATCCACGATGCTGCAAATGGCAGTGATGGCACAATGCCAGAATTAAATCCAGATCTGACTACAAAGCCCAAGTTCTTATTAATTAATATATGTAAAAAGCTTAAAACAGAGCTCAGCATATAGTAAATGCAAGCTATTGAAATGGTAACAATACTTTATTATAAAACAATACTGTATGCCTTTGGCACTCAGTCAAAATTTCTACGCCTAAAATTTCTAATTTATAAGATTAGGACACCTATTTCACAGAGTTATTGTGAAAAATAAATTCTGGCTATAAAGGCATTTAGAAAAATATACAGTGTTTAGAAAGACAGGCATTATTATATCACCACTACATGTAAAATCCTGTCTCTTATATGACAAAGAAGGCTTTTGCACTGTAAGTACAAAAGCCTACAATTTAAGCACCATCTTCATAACAAGAGTTACATTAATAAATTTAGTAAAGCTGTCCTAAATTATTCCAATATGATTCTTGCAGAATGACAAGCAAAGAGAACACTGAACTCTATTCACTAGCATGATTATAAATCTGTTGCTCAGGAAGGTATATTTGCTCTTTCAGTTCACTAGCACGGAGGGTGAATTTGGCTTATACTACAGTAGTTCTGTTCAAATACAGCCAGGACAGAATATCTATAGTTAGAAGCATAGCAATATAACTCTATATTTTGGGCACAGCTAACTGCTGTATTTAATTTCATTAAGACAATCAAGAGGATAGCATTCAAAAACCTTGTTCTTTGTGTAAGTGGTCTGGTTGATTGTTTTTAAGCTATGGGGGTAGGTCTTTTTTTTTATTGATATACCTTAGTTTTCTGTTTATTTTTAACACTGCTAAGGATTTTTTATTATTTATATTACTCTAAGAAAGAGAAGTTTAAAAAAAAGGCTAAGCAGGGAGATTCTAGTATATTCTGCTAGTCACTAATCCAGAGCCATTCTGTAAAAAGTAAGGATACATGCAACATAGTTTCCTTGGTTAGCTGAAATTTTAAAATATACATGTACACAGTAAACAAAAAAAGTACCCAAGTATTTTTAAGCATCTATCCATGAATATGGTTGTATCTGCATACCTCTAAATAGATTTTCTTCCTTTAAGTTTTTTATTCTACTAAGGGCAATGTTGGTGAACCACTTTGCAATTCACAACCCTCTATGAACTCCCCCTTTTTTTAACTCTCAAAAAAATCAATTACATTACTTACAAATCACTTCAATATCTGGTACTTTATTTTCTGGAAACTCTTTATGTCTAATCTAAATTCCTTGTACTGCAATTTAAACCAGATTCCTCTCATTTTTGTTTTTTCTGTAAGAGACAAGTTAAACCAGGATAATCAAGAAAGATTAAGCACATGCTTATGTATATTTAAGCTGCCATCAATTCATTTTCCTATGGATAAATCTAAAATAGTAATAAAGAAACATTTCTTTATTTTAGACAGTTTTTGAATTAAGCTAACAAAAGCTTACTTAGTAAATAAAAATGATTGTAAACAGCTATCAATATTAAGGAGAGAATAAAAAATGAGTTCATTCATTTCTCCATATATACATTAAAGCATGCAACAACTACTTTCTGAGTATCAACTCTCTTTGCCAGGCACTGAGTTAAATGTTAAAGAAATAAAGAGGACATACACATTCTCTGATTCTAAGGAGCTTACTGTTTAGTGAGGGAGGCAGACAAGCAAAGGAATACATGGCAGAGTTACAGATCCATGTATCCATGTGCCAGTGCCATCAGAACATTTAACTCAGAGCAGAAGGAAAGAGAAGTGATCAAGGAGCCTTCCTAGGAAAGGTGACCACTAAGTCAAGTCCTGAAAGACCGATGGGAGTTTTCTAGGGCAAGGGCAATCCAAATGAAAAAGAGTGCACAGAAACCTAAAAAAACATGGCAGCCTCCAGAACCAAATAGTTCCTTTTAGTTGGAATGTATGGTATGCATGGGAAAATAATAGAAGATAAGCAGGAAGGTAGGTTCATGCCATTTCATGAAGCGCCAGTTTGCACTGCTGAGGACAGTTCACATTTTCCCTCACAATCTTAAAGACACCACTAATGTCCTACCAAAATACTTTCCTATAGAAGCATAAAGTCTAGAATATATACATGGAGAACATCTAATTCCTAAGAATAAAATTAATGGGGTTTTACTATGATGCCTAAAGTCTAACCTATAAGTCACAGCATCTATCTATAAACATAAACATTCTCCCAACAGTATCCAGATCTGCAGTGAGTGTCTTGTAAGATGATGACCTGAACCCTTCTTTCATTCCTGGAAAATGTTACCCACTTTAACCTCATATTTCACACTGAATCTGACAAAGTCACTTTCAATCATGCATTTGGGTTTTTAGAACAGAAATCCAAGAATCTGTATGTATATCTTTATCTACCATCTATATTTCTATCAATCAAGAAGTGTGTGTGTGTACGTATGTGTGTTTAGCAAATACTGAGAAAATGGTGCTAAAATGGCTTATGATACAAAACACAACTTTTACCTTTAATAACACCAGTCATAATTCAATCCTGGAATCACCTATAATCTTGGAACATACTCATACCCAGAAACACTGGTGATGAAATTTACACAGTTAAATCTGGGTGCCCATAATCTCTGCCCTAAGATATAAAAACAGATATACAGATGTGCAAACCCAGCAGATGAGTTACATTCTGCCTTAGCTAATCGAATAATGTAATCAGTACCAATGGCAACAATCCCAGCACCTTAAATTACAGGAAAAAATATCATCAGCCTTGGGAACTCCCAAAGAAAGTCTTAGTTTAAGTGCTCTATGTTGCAATATAAAAATATGTACAAGAAAATCAAGTATTGTCCTCCAGCAACATCAAGGGGTGAACAAGCTATATGACAGATCATGTAGCTCTCTACTAAAAATTCACAGATTGCACCACAAAAAGAAGACACATGATTGTAAGGTAGGAGTAATAAAGTGTATGCATTCTCCAGAAAGCATTTATCATTAACTCTGAAAACTGGAATACATATATTTGATCTTATGGAGACAGTGCATTCAGTTTTCTCTAAGTATTATACATCAGAATTCCATGTTTGTATTTTTCAACTTAGTTATTATTTCTACATATTATTCTTACAACTGTGTCAAATTAAACCAATGATTGCTTAACCCTCAAAATAAACCTGTAGTTTATAAATTTACTAATAGACACTAGTCCTCTAGCAGGCACTGAACCCTAGCGTAATAACTATTTAACTTATGAGGTTTTACTAACCTGACTAACAATAAAAGGTAAAATCCAAATATGAATTTTACAATGTTTTTCTTAGTATGATACACCTAATAGTTCTTTTTTTTTTTTTTTTTTTTTAAATTTTATTTATTTATTTATTTATTTATTTATGGCTGTGTTGGGTCTACCCCTAATAGTTCTTAAAAAGAATTTGGCTTTATGCCTTTATTCTTTAAAACAACAAAACACTGGGCTTCCCTGGTGGCGCAGTGGTTGAGAGTCCGCCTGCCGATGCAGGGGACACGGGTTCGTGCCCTGGTCCAGGAAGATCCCACATGCCGTGGAGCGGCTGGGCCCGTGAGCCACAGCCGCTGAGCCTGCGCGTCCGGAGCCTGCGCTCCGCAACTGGAGAGGCCACAACAGTGAGAGGCCCGCGTACCGCAAAAAAAACAAAACAACAAAACACTAAATGCAAACCATTCGAACTTCAATCTCATGTTAAATGAATATACAAATTATTCAATATCAATCCAACTACAAACATCAATAAAACAATACAAGACATACAAGAAAATCTCTAGGCAACTCCACTTTTTATATAATACGCTTAGCCTAGAGCTAAATAAATATTAATGAAGAATAACAGAAAAGTAAATAAAAAGATTAATTTTCAAAACTGAATATACCGGTGTATGAGAAGAATATACCATAAATCTGCATTTTCAAACTCAGGTGGTTATCATGCTAGTTACTAGACTCTTATTAACAGTCTAAATATTGACTGTGTGTATATAAAATGTACATACACATTCAATTTGCTCAAAATACACTAAGCCAAATGCCAAGCAACTCTAAAAAAAATCCTCAAAGCAAACTGCTTCATGAATAGGTCACTCATGACTTTCTGCACTTGTCTCAATCTAAAATGCTCTTAAATTCTCTAAGGAATATAAGCTTGATCGTTTTTTTTCTACTTTTAGAGCAATGCGTTCAAAATTACTGCTACAATCTAGCATTAAACTCAGCTAACTCAAGTACCCCACTAATAAAAATGTTTGATGTGTGTGTTTTCTAACATTCCCCACCCTCACAAAATACAAGAAAAAAAGAGTTAAGCAGAAATATTTACATCAGAGTAAATATTTGATGAACTGTTTGGGGTCATTAATAAGCACTGCTTAAAGAATATTTAATGACAAAGAAAAATGTTCATGGTATAAAAAGTTAAGCAGAAAAAAAAGACAAAACTGTTCTTTTAAAATGCAATATAGTATTCAGGATTGGATCCTGGAACAGAAAAGGACATTAGTGGAAAAACTGGAAAAATCCAAATAAAGTCTGTAGTTAGTTAATAAAATTATACCAGTGTTAATTTCTTAGTTTTGACAAGTATACTCTAGTTATATAAGATTAATATTAGGGAAAGCTGAATAATGGATATATGAGAATCTCTGTACTACTTTTGCAACTTTACTGTGATTCTAAAATTGTTCTGAAAAAAAATTTTATTTTAAAAATTACTTTGCATGCCCAGTAGCAAGTCTGAGAAGATTCTCATTTTAAAAAATAACACACTTACTTTTCTCTCTCCCACTCCTAAACAAAATACATAAACCTAGAAAAAGACTAGATGAAAACACATTAAAATGTTAACAGTGGTTCACTCGGTAGTAGGATGAAAAGCATTTTTCTCTTCATATTTTCTATAGTGTGAATTGCTTTTATAATCAAAAATAAATCATTAACTAAAGAATATACAAATCAATACTTTATTAAAGGCTTCTTCAGAAAGAAAAGCTATAAATGTCTAAGCAGAGCCCAAAGGCAGACACCATATAAAACAGGTTAGGGCAAAGTGTGAAGAACACAGTGGCCAAGAGAAACTGCCAGGAGAACCTAAGTAGGCAAAACCTAATTAGTAAATACTGGAAACCTGACGATACACGAACATCTACTCTTAGGCTAAAGGTGCTCACAGTCAGCAATGTTATGCTCAGAATTCATGACTTAGGGGAACGTCCCAAAAGTCCCCCTAACACTAGGAATTTATGGGATACGTACCCTGGGTTTATTCCAAACAAAAATAATGCAGCTAGACATGCACAACGGCCCAATGAGAGCTTCTAGAAATACATCAGGATGACAGTGTGTTCTCTAAATTTTTCTACTTTTTTCTTCTCTAACACCTCCCTACAGCCTATGCCCATGCCCAGTGTTTAGCCCAAAGACCAAAAATGGTACTCTGATGTCATTTAGCAACAGGGGTAGAGACCATTAGAATAAGAGAATCAAATACTATTTCAGATGTCTGACAGGTGAGTATCACAAGTTTTTCAATACTTTCAGGGCAAAATATGCTGACAACCTCATTCAACAATAAGAGGGGAAAATGTAATCAACAACAAATGTTCCCCAATCAAAATAAAAAAATAAAATACATTTGTCCCTTAAAGATAGTGCCAGTGGAATCAGACAGAATGAATTTTGATAAAGAACCTCTTCAAAGGGACTTCCCTGGCAGTCCAGTGGTTAAGACTTAGCCTTCCAACGCAGGGGATGTGGGTTCGATCCCTGGTTGGGGAGCTAAGATCCCACATACCTTGCAGCCAGAAAAACGAAACAAAACAAAACATAAAACAGAAGTAATATTGTAACAAATTCAATAAAGACTTTAAAAATGGTCCACATCAAAAAAAAATCTTAAAAAAAAAAGAACCTCTTCCAAGCTGTAATCAGGGTGATTTGTGTGTGTCGGGCTGTCTAATCCTCCTGAAACAGTGCTATGTGGCCTGTTCTGGGGTTTGTGTTCTTTTTTAAAGATAGATTTGAATTTTTACTTTATTTATGGTCACCCTCATTCTCAGTTGATAGCAGGTCCTAGAGCTGTCACTTAATAAATATGTACGTGCTTTTTTTTTTTTAGTTTATTCTTTTGAATCCTGGACTCTGTAATCAGATACCCATGCCTATTAAGAACAGGTGCAAAATGAGGCCCTCTACTGAGATCACAGAATATTTTACGTTCAAGAACATGGTCTTTACTTCATGAGCTTCTTACTAGCAATTGTAAACATCAGAAGCCTCTTCTGCTTACTTTCCAGTTCTTGGTCATGTTTAAGAAAGTAGAGGCTACCAAAATAGTGATTCTCAGGAATGGAGACTATAATATTATCACTGTTATTACTTCTAATACCAATGAAGATATATACTGTTTTCATCAAAACCGAGACACAACTCATTTTAAGACTTGATATTTTATATCCCACCAAGAAATAGAAGTGGTTAATTAAACTACGAGATGCCACTGACTATAAGATACACCCAAATTTCAGTGAATAAAATTGGAAAATCAATGAAATATACAGTCAACGAAGACTATCAACTTATTACAAATAACAGTAATGAAAGGATGTTTAAAATATCTTTTCTTTGCTCCTTCCTATACACTAGAAGACAGTTACAATCAAGTAACAGGATTTGAGTGTCCAAGACCCAATATTCTTTTGAACCATGATAAATATTTGTCTAGAGAACAATGGTATTGCAGACTGCTGGGAACTATTTTCTCCATCTTCGAATGGGGAAATTAAGGAAAAAAACTAATCAAGATTTTACTGGAAGCCAAATTTAGAATTCTTAGTGTCCCTATCTACAACTTTAACAAAGATAATATGCACTCCATCCCTAAAGGTTTCATGGTTTGTTTTCCTTCAGATTTACCTTGATCTTAAACTCAGGATATCAAGCATCCATGGTAAAGGAAATTCTGAAGAGCTATATTCAAAAGTACAGCTAAGGTCACTGGGGCTATTCCCTCTGAGCAAAACGTATGATGATATAGAATGTGAAAGCAATGATGAGAATATCTCCTTTCATTTTTTAAGACACATGTGGAGAAAACAAATCTCTACAGAAAACAGCCAGAATTTCTAAGATGTTTTACTCTGTACCACTTTCAAATGTTTCTTCATCAGCATGAAAGCTGGCTGAAAAGCTATCAACCTTAAATTCTCTTTAAAAAACAAGCAGGGACTTCCCTGGTGGCACAGTGGTTAAGACTCGTGCTCCCAATGCAGGGGGCCCAGGTTCGATCCCTGGTCAGGGAACTAGATCCCACATGCATGCCACAACCAAGAGCTTGCATACCACAACTAAGGAGCCGGCAAGCTGCAACTAAGACCTGACACAACCAAATAAATAAATAAATAATAAAACACAAACAAACCAAACTCCCACCCGCCCCCCCCCAAAAAAAATGAACTTAATTCAGCAGTTAGCTACAAAGAATATTAGTCTCATATTCTTGTTAAAGCCTTAAAAATTTTAATTTTGCATACGCAAATTCCGAATTTGAATTCTCTCTAACTATTAACCCTGCTAAATAGAAGGTAGAATGTGACTAAGACAAGATTTTCATCTTCATATAATGGATAGATGGCCTACAACAGCTCTGCTATCTAAATGCATTTTAAAATACCACATTAGAATCTAAAATAATGCTTCTTTTTTTTTTTTTTTTTTTTTTTTTCGGTACGCGGGCCTCTCACTGTTGTGGCCTCTCCTGTTGCAGAGCACAGGCTCCGGACGCACAGGCTCAGCGGCCATGGCTCACGGGCCCAGCCGCTCCACGGCATGTGGGATCCTCCCGGACCGGGGCACGAACCCGTGTCCCCTGCATCGGCAGGTGGACTCTCAACCAGTGCGCCACCAGGGAAGCCCAATGCTTCATTTTAATCACTCTGAATTCCTCCAGGAGAAGGCAGTATCAATCTCTCATAATGCCAGCAAGGCAGCATGATACAGTAAAAATATCATGAGCTTTAGAACCAGACAGAGCTCAGTTCTATGAAATTTTAAAAACCATATTCAAATAATTCTAAGTAAAATACATAGACAAGATAAAGGAAGGAAAATGAGACAAAGATGAACCCAATGAATGAGTAAGACAGGAAACCCACTCGTCGTTTTTTGCCCATTTCAAAGTCATTTATAATTTTTCCTTACAAAATCTTGCATGGCTCCCCCTATTCCCCTGAAAGTAAAAATTAAAGACTTTTTAATGGCTGGCCTACAAGGTCCTAAATACTTTGTTATTGTTTTCTACCCTTCTGGCTCCAGTGGTGATCACAGGTACTTCACACTTGGCTCCAGCCACACTGGCCCCCTGGCTGTTTTTGCATACACTAAACCTCAAGGCCTTTGCAATCATTGTTCTATCTGGAAAACTCTTCTGCCAAACACCCACATAGCTTGCTCACTCATTTGTTTCAAGTCTTTGCTCACAAATCAATTTTTAGAGGACTTCCCTGAGCACTCTACAGAAAACACATAAACTTTTACCCCACAATGGTAACCCCTTTTCCTCTACACTGCTATGTTATTCTCCAAATGGCTTATTATCAGCTGGCATGCTATATATTAAGTTATTCTTTGATTCCCTGCCTCTACGCCAAAGCCAGAACAAACTATAAACTCTATGTTGTCTTCACTGCTGTATCCCCAATGTCTAGAGAGTGCCTATGTTAAATACTCAAATAGTTTTAGTTGAATGAATAAATACCATATTACGGGATAATGTTTCAAATTAGCAACATACATACTGATACATTTTGCCCCTGAATTCCTACAATATTAAAACATATCACTAAAACCACAAACAAATAATCTCATACTTCCACTAGTTAATACATTACTTAATAGATTTTTTTGTCTTTTTCTACCAGTTTTATTGAGATATAAATGACCGCAGCATGTATAAGTTTAAAATGTATGGCATAATGATTTGATTTGTATCATGAAATGATTACCACAATAAATTTAGAGAACATCCACCTTCTCACATAGATACAAATAGAAGAAAAAAGATTTTTTTTCTCCTTGAAATGAGAACTTTTAGGATTTACTCTCTTTAACTTTCACGAATGACATTCAGCAGTGTTAATTACATTTATCACATTGTACATTACATCCCTAGTACTTATCTTCTAACTGAAAGTTTATACATTTTGGCTACCTTCATTCTTTAAAATAGAGCTTAAAATTATCACTTAGATTTGCGTAAACACCGACAGCTATTTCAGGAAAAACGCTTTGAATTTTAGCATATAATACCAGAAGATTTCTCTGAGAAGCAATGCTATCATGTGGCTGTCAAAGTGGGCAAGTATACTCACAAGATTTACGTGGCATCAGATGTCTTCCTTTTCATCCTACACAGGTTCAAAGACTGCCATCTAGATTGTAGTTATTATAGATGTGATGCCTAAAGAGTCTATCTGGGCAAGCCAATTGCCTAAAAGTCACCATCCAAGCTGTATCAATTCCCCCAAGCTAGGTCACTCCTTGAAGTTCCTGCAGTCTTGGTATTGGCCTACTTGAAGGAGAATACTCGAGGACCAAGACTACTGTTTATATTGAGTTTCTGATCCTAAACCACTCCCTAGGCTATTAATTTTTAACCTTAAAAGGTTCCTAATGTTAACTACTATTATCTTTGACTATCACTTGAACTACCTGCTGTGTGCAATTCCAAAACCAACATCTTTGGTCTACTTATTTGACGTTTCTATGATTTAGTTACTTGGGAGTTATTTCAGCTAAAAGAGGAATGTGGTTACATAAGTGGAAAACACAAGTTTGGAAAATCACAGGCTACCGAAATAATGGTTTAGCTATTAACAACATATTAGTTTCTCCAAGTATTTTCTTTCTTTACACTAGTTCATCCAAAAATCTGTCTAAAAATTCAAAGAATAAAGAGCTCATTTTTTTCCCTTCGTCTATAAATAAGCCAAAAATAAAGCTAAAAAAGTAAGGCTTTAAATTCCTCCTATTGATAAGGCTGAAATTGTTTAAGCTTGGGTTTGCTACCATACACATTTTTCACTTTAATTAAATTGCTACAAAATAATATGTTTATTTGTCACAACTAAGTATGACTGCTAGTAAGGGAAAGTATTCATAACATATTAACCCTCCTCGTTGCCAGCCAATAAAATATCTGGATTGGAGGCAATAAATGCTGTTTTCCTAACATATGGCCCCGGTGACACTTGCTTTAGTAATAAAAAAAAAACCCAAATAATCATTCAAGTGTCCAAGGCAAAATTTTTCTGAAAATAGAAAAAAAATACTTATTTGAAATCAACATCTCTATTTAAATTACTAAAAATGTGTTAAGAAAGATGGCGGGGGCTTCCCAGGTGGCGCAGTGGTTGAGAGTCCGCCTGTCAATGCAGGGGACACGGGTTCATGCCCTGGTCCAGGAAGATCCCACATACCACGGAGCGGCTGGGCCCGTGAGCCATGGCCGCTGAGCCTGTGCATCTGGAGCCTGTGCTCCGCAACGGGAGAGGCCACAACAGTGAGAGGCCCGCGTACAGCAAAAAAAAAAGAAAGATGGCGGTGTGGGAAGATGCGGAGTTAGCGTCTCCCCACAACTAGGGCGCGTGCAGGCCACTGGTGGGGGACTTTAACCCCCAAGGAGATAGGAGGAACCCCAGAGTAAAGGTAGGATGCTGGGGGACTGAGGGTGGAAGAGAAGTGGAGGCCAGGCAAGATCGGCGTCCCTGAGGTGGGGGAGATCAGGAGAGGCAGTTGGGAGGGACTCTCTGGGAAGAATGGAAGAGGAGCGGAGGGTGATCGCCTGGCCCACTGGGGATGGGGAGCCTGCTGAGCACCCAAGCCGGTTCCCCCCACTCCAAAGCCCCATCCAGGCTGCATGGGTCCTGGGGGCACAGGAGGGAGGTCAGTGAGATCAGGAGTGGCAGACGGGAGAGGCCATCCAGGAGGAGTGGGAGAGGAATGGAGGGTGCTTGCCCTGCCCACTTCGGCTCAGGAAGCCTGCTGAACTCCCAGGCTGGTTCCCTGCCCTCCAAAGCCCCCTCCAGGTCAGATGGGTCCTTCGGGGCATAGGAAGGAGGCCAAGGGGAGAATAGGAGAGGGCCCTCTGGGAGAAGCAGGAGAGGAGCAGAGGTTGACTGCCCCACCCATTCGGACACAGGGAGCCTGCTGAGCTCGCAGGCTGGTTCCCTGCCCTCCAAGGACCCCCTGACCCCTGCATTGGTCCTGGGGGCACAGGAGGGAGGCCGGGAGATCAGGACAGGCAGGCGGGAGGGGCGCTCCCAGACTGCAAACCGGAGGAACAGGAGAGGAGAGGAAGGCGTTTGTCCCACCCACTCAAACCCAGGAAGCCTGTTGGGCTCCCAAGTGAGGAGGTCCCCTGCCCTCTGATACCAGGGGTGGGGGGGCATGCCAGGGCCCCTTCTGTTCCTTGAGCCTAAGCCTAAACCGCACCCTTGCTTAGGTCCTGCTCTCCAGAGACAAGGCCTTTCCCCCACTCCTTTTTTCTTCCTTGTTTTTTTCTTTTGTCTCCTCCTCTTTTTACTACTGTGGTACTGACTTACCTTCTGGTTGTTGAGTCATCTATATTTTTATTTTTAAGTCCTTTCTAACATATCTGTTAGTTTCCTAGTCTAATTTTATTTTTAACTTTATTATTGTTTTTTTTTTACCACCCCACACGGCTTGTGGGATCTTAATTTGCAAGCACAGGGTCGGGCAGAAGCTCCTGCGGTGGGAGCTCCGAATCTGAACCACTGGACTAACGCAGAACCTCAGACCTCAGGGAATATTCATCGGAGTAAAGTCTCACAGAGTTCCTCATCTCAGCACCAAAACCCAGCTCTATCCAACAGCCTACAAACTCCAGTGTTGGAAGCCTCAGGCCAAACAAGTAAAATAGGAACACAATCCAAATCATCAAAAAAAAAAAAAAAAAAGAGATGGAAAAAAATATGTCACAGATGAAGGAGCAAGGTAAAAACCAACACCACCAAATAAATGAAGAGGAAATAGGCAATCTACCTGAAAAAGAATTCAGAGTAATGCTAGTAAAGATGATCCAGAATCTTGGAAATAGAATGGAAGCACGGATTGAGAAACTGCAAGGAATGTTTAACAACGATCTAGAAGAACTAAAGAACAAACAAACAGAGATGAACAACATAATAACTGAAATGAAAAACACACTAGAAGGAATCAATAACAGAATAATGGAGGCAAAAGAATGAATAAGTGAGCTGGAAGGCAAAATCGTGGAAGTAACTGCCAAGGAGCAGAATAAAAAAAAAAGAATGAAAAGAGTAGACAATCTCAGAGACCTCTTGGACAACACTAACCACACCAACATTCGAATTATATGGGTCCCAGAAGAAGAAGAGAAAAAGAAAGGGTCGGAGAAAACATTTGAAGAAATTACAGTGGAAAACTTCCCTAACATGGGAAAGGAAATAGTCACCCAAGTCCAGGAAGCACAGAAAGTCCCAGGATAAACCCTAGGAAAAAGATACCAAGACACATATTAATCAAACAAACAAAAATTAAATTCAAAGAAAAAGTATTAAAAGCAGCAAGGGAAAAATACCATACAAAGGAATCTCCATACGGTTATCAGCTGATTTTTCAGTGGAAACTCTGCAGGTCAGAATGAAGTGGTAGGATATGCTTAAAGTGATGAAAGAGAAAAACCTACAACCAAGATTACTCTACCCAGCAAGGATCTCATTCAGATTCTATGGAGAAGTCAAAAACCTTTCAGATAAACAAAAGCTAAGAGAATTCAGCATCACCAAACCAGCTTTACAACAAATGCTAAAGAAACTTCTTTAAGCGGGAAACACAAGAGAAGAAAGAGCCACAAAAACAAACGTAAAACAATTAAGAAAATGGTAATGGGAACATACATATCGATACTAACCTTGAATGTAAAAGGAATAAATGCCCCAACGAAAAGACACAGACTGGCTGAATGGATATAAAAACAAGACCCACATATATGTTGTCTACAGGAGACCCACTTCTGACCTAGGGACACATACAGACTGAAAGTGAAGGGATGGAAAAAGATATTCCATGCAAATGGAAATCAAAAGAAAGCTGGAGTAGCAATACTCATATCAGATAAAATAGACTTTAAAATAAAGACTGTTACAAGAGATAAGGAGGGATACTACATAATGATCAAAGGATCAATCCAAGAAGAAGATATAACAATTATAAATGTTTATGCACCCAACATAGGAGCACCTCAATACATAAGGCAAATGCTAACAACCATGAAAGGAGAAATCAACAGTAACACAATAATAGTAGGGGACTTTAACATCCCATTTACACCAATGGACAGATCATCCAAACAGAAAATAAATAAGGAAACACAAGCTTTAAATGACACAACAGACCAGACAGATCTAATTGATATTTATAGAACATTCCACCCAAAAGTGGCAGAATACACTTTCTTCTCAAGTGCACATGGAACATTCTCCATGACAGATCACAACTTGGGTCACAAATCAAGCCTTGGAAAATTTAGAAAATTGAAATCATACCAAGCATCTTTTCTGACCACAACGGTATGAGACTGAAAATCAATTATAAGATAAAAACTGTAAAAAACACAAATAGATGGAGGCTAAACAGCGCGCTAGTAAGCAACCAAGAGATCACTGAAGAAATCAAAGAAGAAATTAAAAAATACATAGAAACAAATGACAATGAAAACATGATGACCCGAAACCTATGAGACGCAGCAAAAGCAGTTCTAAGAGGGAAGTTTATAGCAATTCAATCTCACCTCAAGAAACAAGAAAAATCTCAAATAAACAATTTAACCCTACACTTAAAACAACTAGAGAAAGAAGAACAAATAAAACCCAAAGTCAGCAGGAGGAAAGAAATCATAAAGATCAGAACAGAAATAAATGAAACAGAAACGAAGAAAACAATAGCAAAGATCAATAGAACTAAAAGCTGCTTCTTTGAGATGATAAAGAAAATTGATAAACCCTTAGCCACACTCATCAAAAAAAAAGGGAGAGGATGCAAATCAATAAAATTAAAATTGAAAAAGGAGAAATCACAACTGACACTGCAGAAATACAAAGGATTATAAGAGACTACTACAAACAACTATATGCCAATAAAATGGGCAACCACGAAGAAATGGACAAATTCTTGGAAAGGTACAATTTTCCAAGACTGAACCAGGAAGAATTAGAAAATATAAATAGACATATCACAAGTAATGAAATTGAAACCATAGTTTTAAATCTTCCTAACAAACTAAAGTCCATGACCAGATGGCTTCACAGGCAAATTCTATCAAACATTTAGAGAACAGCTAACACTGATCCTTCTCAAACTCTTACAAAAAATTGCAGAGGGAGAAACACTCCCAAATTCATTCTACAAAGCCACCATTACCCTGATACCAGAGCCAGAAAAAGATATCACAAAAAAAGAAAATTATAGACCAATATCACTGATGAACATAGATGCAAAAATCCTGAACAAAATACTAGCAAACAGAATCCAACAGCACATTAAAAGGATCATACACCATTTATCCCAGGGATGCAGGGATTCTTCAATATACGCAAATCAATCAATACGATACACCACAATAACAAATTAAGGAATAAAAACCATATGATAATCTCAATAGATGCAGAAAAAGCTTTTGACAAAATTCAACACTCATTTATGATAAAAACTCTCCAGAAAATGGGCATAAAGGGAAACTACCTCAACATAATAAAGGCCATATATGACAAACCCACATATTCAATGGTGAAAAACTGAAAGCATTTCCAGTAGGATCAGGAACAAGACAAGGATGTCCACTCTCGCCACTCTTATTCAACACAGTTTTGGAAGTCCTAGCCACAGCAATTAGAGAAGAAAAAGAAATAAAAGGAATACAAATTGGAAAAGAAGAATTAAAACTTTCACTATTTGCTGATGACATGATACTGTATATAGAAAATCCTAAAGATGCCACCAGAAAACAACTAGAACTAATCAATAAATTTGGTAAGGTTGTAAAAGATACAAAATTAATGCACAGAAATCTCTGGCATTCCTATACACCAACAACGAAAAATGAGAAAGAGAAATTAAGGAAACACTCCCATTTACCACTGCAACAAAAAGAATAAAATACCTAGGAATAAACCTGCCTAAGGAGGCGAAAGACTTGTACTCAGAAAACTATAAAACACTGCTGAAAGAAATCAAACATGACATAAACAGATGGAGAAATATACCATGTTCTTGGATTGGAAGAATCAGTATTGTGAAAATGACTATACTACCCAAAGCAATCTACAGATTCAATGAAATCCCCATCAAACTACCAATGGCATTCTTCACAGAATTAGAACAAAAAATCTTACAATTTGTATGGAAACACTAAAGACCACGAATAGCCAAAGCAATCTTGAGAAAGAAAAACTGAGTTGGAGGAATCAGGCTCACTGACTTCAAACTATATCGCAAAGCTACAGTAATCAAGACAGCATGGTACTGGCACAAAAACAGAAATATAGATCAATGGTACAGGGCACAATGCCCAGAGATAAACCCATGCACATATGGGCACCTAATTTAAGACAAAGGGGGCAAAAACATACAGTCGAGAAAAGTCAGCCTCTTCAATAAGTGGTGCTGGGAAAACTGGACAGCTACATGTAAAAGAATGAAATTAGAACACTACCTAACACCATACACAAAAATAAACTCCAAATGGATTACAGACTTAAATGTAAGACCAGACACTATAAAACTTTTAGAGGAAAACATAGGAAAAACACTCTTTGACATAAACCACAGCAAGATCTTTTTTGACCCACCTCCTAGAGTAACGGAAATAAAAACAAAAATAAACAAATGGGACTTAATTAAACTTAAAAGCTTTTGCACAGCAAAGGAAACCATAAACAAGATGAAAAGACAACCCTCAGAATGGGAGAAAATATTTGCAAATGAAGCAACTGACAAAGTATTAATCTCCAAAATATACAAGCAGCTTATGCAGCTCAATATCAAAAAAACAAACAACCCAATCCAAAATGGGCAGAAGACATAAAGAGACATTTCTCCAAAGAAGATACGCAGACTGCCAACAAAACACATGAAAAGATGCTCAACATCAGTAATCATTAGAGAAATGCAAATCAAAACTACAATGAGGTATCATCTCACACACACAGACGTAGAGAATGGACTTGAGGACATGGGGAGGGAGATGGGTAAGCTGGGACGAAGTGAGAGAGTGGCACTGACATACGTACACTACCAAATGTAAAATAGCTAGTGGGAAGCAGCCGCATAGCACAGGGAGATCAGCTCGGTGCTTTGCGACCACCTAGAGGGGCGGGATAGGGAGTGTGGGAGGGAGATGCAAAAGGGTGGGGATATGGGGATATAGGTATATGCATAGCTGATTCACTTTATTCTACAGCAGAAACTAACATACCACTGTAAAGCAGTTATACTCCAATAAAGATGTTTAAAAATAAACTTTTTCAGAACAATTTCAGAGAAAAACTGAGAAGACAGTAGGGTTCCCATATACCCCACACCCAGTGTTATCTATTAACATTTTACATTAGTATGAAACCTGTTACAAGTAATAAACTAATATAAACATAGTATTATTAACTAAAGTCCACATTTTATTTAAATTTTCTTAGTTTTTACATAATGTCTTTTCGTTTCAGGATCCTATCCAAGATATCACATTATATTTAATTGTCATATACTTTGTAGGCCCCTCTTGGCTATACAGTTTCTCAGGTTTTCCTTGTTTTTGATGACCCCAACAACAGTCTTGGGGAATCCTGGTCAAGTATTTCGTTGAATGGCCCTCCAACAGGGTTTGTCTGTTTTTCCTTTTTAAAAAATTCAATTTATTTAAACTAAAAAGAACAAAAACAGTTCGTCCATTTCTCCCCCCCACCCCCTTCCTCTAGCAAACACTACTCTGTTCTACCTATGAGCTGGGGGGCGGGGGGTGATTGGTTTGTTTTTAGATTCCACATATAAGAAAGATCTTTTACTGATGTGTCTGTTTCTGCCTCATTTTACTTAGCATAATGCCCTCAGGTCAATCCATGTTACAAATGTCAAGATTTCCTTCTTTTTTGTGGCTGAATAATATTCCATTGTGTATAAATACCACTTATTCTTTAACCACTCATCCATCGATGGACACTTACATTGTTTCCATATCTTTGCTATTACAAATAATGCTGCAATGAACACGGGGTGGGGGGAGTATACCTTTTTGAGCTAGTGTTTTTATTTTCTTCAGATAAATACCCCAAAGTGAAACTGCTGGATCATACGGTAGTTCTAGTTTTAATTTGAGGACCCTCCATACTGTTTTTCATAGTGGCTACAACAATTTACATTCCCACCAACACTGCACAAGGGTCCCCTTTCCTCTACATCCTCACCAACATTATTTATTTCTAGTCTTATTCATAAGAGTCATTCAAACAGGTGTGAGGTGATATCTCACTGTGGTTTTAATTTGCATTTCCCTGATGATTAATGATGTAGAGAATCTTTTCATGTACTTGTTGGCCACCTGTATGTCTTCCTTAGGAAAATGTCTATTCAGATTTTCTGCCAATTTTTTAATCAGATTGGTTTTTTGCTATGGAATTACATGAGTTCTTCATATATTTTGGATATTAACCCCTTATCAGATACATGATTTGCAAATATTTTCTCCCACTCAGTAGGTTGCCTTTTCTTTTTGTTGACGGCTTCCTTTGTTATGCAGAAGTTTTTAGTTTGATGTAATCCCACGTATTTATTTTTGTTTTTGTTGCTTTTGCTTTCAGTGTCAGATTCAAAAAATCATCACCAAGATCTATGTCAGGGAGATTCCCATCTATGTTTTCTTCTAGGAGTTTTAATGCTTCCAGGTCTTATGTTCAAGTCTTTAATCCATTTTTAGTTACTTCTCAAGTATGGCATAAGATAGCAATCCAGTTTCCTTCTTTTGCATGTGGTTGTCCAATTTTCCCAACACCATTTATTAAAGAGACTGTCCTTTTCCCATTGTATATTCTTGGCTCCTTTGTTGTAAAATAATTGACCATATATGTGTGGGTTTATTTCTGGGCTCTGTATTCCATTCCATTCATTGATCTATGTGTCTGTTTTTATGCCAATATCACACTGTCTTAATTACTATAGCTTTATAATGTAGTTTTAGACAAGGGCACATGATGCCTCCCTCTTTGTTCTTCTTTCTCAAAATTGCTTTGGCTATTTGGGGTTTTTTATGGTTCCACAGAAATCTTAGAATTGTTTGTTCTATTACTGTGAAAAAATGCCATTGGAATTTTGATAGGAATTGCACTGAACATGTATATTGGATAATATGATCATTTTAACAATATTAATTCTTCCAATCTATGAGCACTAAATATCCCATTTATTTGTGTCGTCTTCAGTTTCTTTTATTAATCTCTTGTAATTTTCAGTAGAAAGATATTTTATCTCCATGGTTAAATTTATTCCTAGGTATTTTATTTTTTTATGCAATTGTAAATAGGACTGTTTTATCTCTTTTTGACAGTTCATTACTAGTGTACAGAAACACAATGATTTTTGTGTATTGATTCCATATTCTGCAACTTTACTGAATTATATTTTTGTTGTTTTACTAACAGTCTGATGGAGTCTTACGGGTTTTCTACATATAATATCATGTCATCTGCAAATAGTGACAGTTTTACTTCTTCCATTCCAATTACGATTATTTCTTTTTCTTCCCTAACTGCTCTGGCAAGGACTTCTAATACTATGTTCAATAAAAGTAGTAAGAATGGACATCCTCATCTTATTCCTGATCTCAGAGGAAAAGCTTTCAACTCTCCATGGTTGATTATGATGTTAGCTGTGGGCTTGTCATATATGGCATTTATTATGTTAAGGTACGTTCCCACTATACCTGCTTTGGTAGGGTTTTTTTGTTGTTGTTTTCTGTTTTTGTTTTTGTTTTTGCCGTACACGGGCCTCTCACTGTCGCGGCCTCTCCCGTTGCGGAGCACAGGCACTGGAAGTGCAGGCCCAGCGGCCATGGCTCACAGGCCCAGCAGCTCCGCAGCATGTGGGATCCTCCCAGACCAGGACACGAACCCGCGTCCCCTGCACCTGCAGGCGGACTCCCAACCACTGCGCCACCAGGGAAGCCCTGATCATATGATTTTTATCCTTCATTTTGTTAATGTGGTGTATCACACTGACTGATTTGCAGATGTTGAGCCATCCTTGAATCCCTGAAATAAATCTCACTTGATCATGGTCTGTATGTTGTTGAATTTGTTTTGCTAATATTTTGTTCAGGATTTTTACATCTATTTTCATCAGAAATACTAGCCTGTAATTTTCTTTTCTTGAGGCATCCTTGTCTGGTTTTGGTATCAGGCTAATGTTAGCCTCATAAAATGAGTATGGAAGAGTTTGAGAGGGATTAGTATTAATTCTTCTTTGACTGTTTGGTAGAATTCACTAGTGAAGCTGTCTGGTCCTAAACTTCTGTCTGTTGGGAAGTTTTTGATTACTGATTTAATCTCCTTGCTTGTAATCAGTCTGTTCAGATTTTCTATGTCATCATGATTCAGTCTTGGCAAACTGTATGTTTCTAAGGATTTATCCATTTCTTTTAAGTTGTCCAGTTTGTTAGTGATAATTATTCAAAGTAGTCTCTTATTATCCTTTGTATTACTGTAGTTATCAATTGTAACATCTCCTCTTTCATTTCTGATTTTATTTTTTTGAGTCCTCTCTTTTTTTTCTTGGTGAGTCTAACTACAGGTTTGTGAATTTTATCTTTTCAAAGAACGAGCTCTTGGTTTCATGGATCTTTTCTATTGTCTTTTTAGTCTCTAATTTATCTCTGCTCTAACCTTTGTTATTTCCTCCCTTTTAACTTTAGGCTTCATTTGTTCTCCTTTTCCTAGTTCCTTGAGGTGTTGAAGTTAGGTTGTTTGAGACTTTTCTCACTTCTTGAAGTAGGCATTTATTACTACAAACTTCCCTCTTAGAACTGCTTTTGCTACATCCCGTAAATGTTGGTATGTTACATTTTCATTTGTCTCAAAGTATTTTTGACTTTTCTTTTGATTTCTTCTTTCACCCATTGGTTGTTCAGTAGCATGTTGCTTAATCCCCACATATTTGTGATATTTCCAGTTTTCTTAGTATAATTAATTCCCAGTTTCATACCACTGGGGTCAGAAAAGATGCTTAGTATTTCAATCCTCTTAAATTTATTAAGACTAGTTTGTGACCTAACATATGATCATATGCATTTGAGAAGAATGTGTACTTTATAGCTTCTGGATAGAGTGTTCTATAAATAATATTTAAGTTCATCTGGTCTAATATGTATTTTAAGGATGATGTTTCCTTACTGATTTTCTGTTTGGATGATGTATCCATTGGTTTCAGTGGGATATTAAAAGTTCCAACTATCATTGTATAGCTGTCTATTTCTCCCTTTAGGTTTGTTAATATTAGCTTTATATATTTAGGTGCTCCTATGTTGGGTGCATAAATATTTACAAATGTTACTATTCTTGTTGGATTGACCCCTTTATGATTATGTAACATCCTTTTCCCTTTTTGTCTCTTACTAGTCTTCTGTTTTAAAGTCTATTTTGTCTGATATAAGTAGAGCTACTACAGCTTTCTTCTGGTTTCCATTTGCATGGAATGTCTTTTTCCATCCTTTCACTTTCAGCCTGTGTACGTCCTTACACCTAAACTGAATCTCTTGTAGGCAGCTTATAGAGAGAGGGGTCTTGTTCCAGCCACTGTGTGTCTTTTGATTGGAGAATTTAGTCCATTTACATTTAAAGTAATTCTTGATAAATGTATGATTTAATGCCATTTTGTTAATTGTTTTCCAGCTGTTTTTGTGGTTCCTCTCTAGTCCTTTCTTCTATTGCTCTGTTCCTTTGTGGTTGGGTGACTTTCTTTAATGGTATACTTATTTCTCTTTTTATTGAATATTTACCATAGATTTTTGGTTTGTGGTTAACATGAGGCTTACATATAACAACTTATATCTATAACAATCAACTTTAAGATGGTTAAATTTGATCCCATTGCAAAGCTCAGTATTATTACCCCCACCCCATTTTATGCTTTTGATGTCACATTTAACATCTTTTTTTTTTGCAGTATGTGAGCCTCTCACTGTTGTGGCCTCTCCCATTGCGGAGCACAGGCTCTGGACGTGCAGGCTCAGCAGCCATGGCTCATGGGCCCAGCAGCTCCATGGCATGTGGGATCCTCCCAGACCGGGGCACAAACCCGTGTCCCCTGCATCGGCAGGTGGACTCTCAACCACTGCATCACTAGGGAAGCCCCGACATTTAACATCTTTTTATCTTATATATCCCTTAATTATTGTAATCAGTTATTATTACTTTTGTCTTTTAAACTTTACACTACCTTTGTGAATGATTAACCTATTACCTCTACTATATGTTTACCTTTCTTTCATTCTTTCTTTTTTTGCTACTAATTGGTGCCCCTTTTCAGCTTAAAGAAGTCCTTTAACATTTCTTGTAAGGCTGGTTTAAAGGTGATGAACTCCTTTAGCTTTTGCTTATCTGGAAAACTCTCTATCTCTCCTTTACTTCTGAATGATAACTGGGTAGAATATTCTTGGTTGGCATATTTTTTTTTCTTTCAGCACTTTGAATATATGCCACTCCCTTCTGTCCTGCAAAGTTTATGCTGAAAAATCTGTTGGTAGTCTTATTAGGTTTCCCCTGCATACAAGTTGTTTTTCTCCTCCTGTTTTAAGAGTCCCTCTTTTTTTTTTTTTTTTTTTGGTCACGGCTTGCAGCAGAGGGGATCTTAGTACCCCGAACAGGGATCAAACGCCATGCCCCCTGCAGTGGAAGTGTGGAGTCCTAACCACTGGACTGCCAGGGAATTCCCTCTCTTTAACTTTTTGACATCTTAATTATAATGTGTCTTAGGGTCTGTCTCCTTAGGATCCTTTTTTGTTTTTTTAATAATTCTTTGAGCATCCTAGATCTGGATGTCTGTTTCCTTCTCCAGGTTAGGGAAGTTTACAGCCATTGTTTCTTAAGACTTCTGCCCCTTTCTCTCTCTTCTCCTTCTGTGAGCCCTGTGATGTGAATATTAGTCCATTTGATGTTGTCTCATCAATCCCTTAAGTCATCCTCATTTTTTCATTCTTTTTTTCTTTTTGCTGCTCTGACTGGGTGAGTTCTATTGCCTTGTTTTTGAGCTAGTTTATCCTTTCTTCTACTTCATCTAGTCTGCTGTTGAATTCCTCTAGTGTATTTTTCAGTTTGATTATTGTATTCTTCAGCTCTGTGACTTCTATTTGGTACTTTCTTATATTTTCCATCTCTTTAACGTTCTGTGTTCATCCATTCTTCTCCCCAGGTCAGTAAGCATCTTTATAATCATTACTTTGAATAATTTATCAGGTAAATTACTTATCTTCATTTCATTAAGGTTTTTTCCTGAGGTTTTATCTTATTTTCCCATTTAGAACAAATTCCTCTGTTTCTTCATTTTGCTTGACTCTCTGTGTTGGTTTCTATATAGCAGATGAAATCACCACTTCCTCCCAGTCTTGAAGGAATGGTCCTGTGTAGGAGATGAAACTTGTTGTTCAACTGTGCCTCGGCTCTTGGTTGTCCCTCAAACCTCTGTGCTTCTCTAAGAAGCCTATCGTATTTTTAATAGCTCCCAGTAGTAGAAGATGTACCAAGACCTGCCAGCATCCCAAAGGGGAGGATTTCAGCACCTAGACTCAGGCTGACTTGAAGTCAGAAACTTGGGCATCAGCTTTTAAAAGTATGAATACCTATGCAATCCTGTGGGACTACAAGCATAAGACCTGCTGGCCACCAGAGCCAGGTGATCTGGAGGTGTCTACTGGGTTACAGTTGCAGAAATTCAAGCTCCAGGACAGGGTAGATGCTCTTTACTCAGTGATACTAGTGAGCTGGACCAAGGCAGAGAAAGAGCACAAAGATGGCAACTACAGCATACGTTCCTTGAGAGTACAGGCCACAGGCCACTCCACAGGCCACTAAATGTGTACCAAATCTGAAGCCTGCCCCTCAGGCCAAAGCTCCAGGACAAGAGGCTTCCTTCACAGAAAGCCAGGGTCAGGGAGAGGGGTGTGTATGTGCCTCAATCCACTGTTTGTGCAGTGCTCTGGGAGTGGCAGCCTGCCAAAAACCATCTTTCCTAATACCACAGTCCTGTGGGACCCAGAAATGAAAGCCTCCCCATCCCATCCCCCAGCTACCAGAGCCAGGTGATCAAAAGGTGTCCTCTGGGCAGCAGCTGCAAAAACCAGGGCACCAGACATGTGTAAAGCTCTCCTCCAAGAGACACTGGTGCTCTGGAATATGGCAGAGGATGAGCTCAAAGGTAGTAGTCACCCTCCGAGGTGTCTGGAAAGGATTACAGCCAGTCCCAAGATGTGTGTTTAATTAGAGACCCACCCTTCAGGCCACAGTCATGAGGACTAGCTAATAGGTCTCCTTCACAGAAAGACTGATGAGCTCCTGGGTCTGCTGCCTCTTGCTATGCTCTGAATTCTTGCTGTGCCCTGGAACTGTTTAAGAACTCTTTCTCCATTGGTTACAGTCCTGTGAGACGCATGAACATAAGCCCCACTGGCCACCAGTGCCACATAATGTAGAGGTGTCCCCTGGCAGCAGCTACAAAAGTTTGAGTAACAGACAGGGGTTTCTGGGAGACACATTATTACAGTCTCATGGGACCAGAGACACAAGTTCCCCTGTCCTCTAGAGCCAGGTGATCAAGAGGAATCCCCAAGGCAGTGGCCACAAAAATTGAGGCACCAGCATGTGAATGCTCCTTTCTGGGAAATACTGGTGCTCTAGAGCACAACAAAGGGAGAGCATGAAGATGGCACCTGCCAGCCTCTGTCCCCAGAGAACATTCCAGCAGGCTCCTAGATGTGTGCATTAAATTAGATGCCTGCCTCTCAGGCCAGCGCTTTAATATTAGCAAGTCTGGGCACAAGTCAGCTGCCTCTGAGTTGGCTCCTGAAGTAGGTGAGTCCGAGTGCACAAGCTCTTTAACAGCAGTTTCTCAGACTGCTACAGTCTTGTGGGTCTCAGGACATGAGCCCTCTTGGTTTTCAAAGTTAGATGTTTTTGGGTCTCATCTCTCAAATGTATCTCTTAAAAGCCGGGATGCCTGATGTTGGATTTGAAACCTTCACTCCTCAGGGCGAGGCTCTGGTTTTTGAGTTCCCTCCCACTTGTAGAATGTCACACTGAGGGTAGGGTTTATGGCAAGACCTTGACAGTTTTGGGGAATACTGGTCAAGTATTTTGTAGAAAGGCCCTCTCCTGGGATTTGTCTAATGTTTTTCTCATGATTAGATGGAAGAGTTATGGGGTTTAGGGGAGAAGAACACAGAGATAAAGTACCATTTTCATCATATCATATTCCTGGAAGTATCCTATCACTATGACTTATCACTGTTGATATTGATCCTGATCACCTGGCTGAGGTAGTGTTTGCTGTTTCTCCACTGTAAAATTACTTCTCCCAAGATCCTTTCATTAGTGTACTCTTTGAAAGCCATTAGCCCACACTTAAGGAGTGGGGAGTTATCTTCTACCCTGTTGAAGATAAACGATCAACCTAAATTATTTAGAGGTGTTCTGCACAGATTTTCTCTTCTCCACTTCTTTATTCAATCATTTATTTATATTAGTATGGAACCAAGGATACTTACTTTATATTTTAGGTTATAATCCAATACTACTTCATATTTAATTTATTTTCTCGCTCAAATTATTCCAACTTTGGCCACTGAAAGCTCTTTCAGCCCTCTGTCATGTTCCCATTACCGTGGGTTTGTTTGTTGAAGCACCTTCTTACTTTCTGACACTACAAGATGCTCCAAGTTGATTTTTTTTTCTTTTTTTGGCCAAGCAGCATGTGGGATCTTAGTTCCCCAACTAGTGATTGAACTCACGACCCCCAAATTGGAAGCACAGAGTCTTAACCATTGGACTGCCAGGGAAGTCCCCAGCCTGGTCTTATATATTTCTTGCCCCAGTCGTAGAAGCAGCCATTTCTCCAAGAAACCCTGGTTCCCTTCACTGGAGAACTGTATTAGAAACCAAAATCTGGGCATCAGGTGTGCTCCTTATTGGGCTGTCATTGTTTCTAAGAGGGCCTTAGTTTTTTTATTAATTAATTAATTAATTTTTGTCTGCATCGGGTCTTCATTGCTGCATGTAGCCTTTCTCTAGTTGTGGCGAAAGGGGGGCTGCTCTTCGTTGCAGTGCGCGGGCTTCTCATTGCGGTGGCTTCTCTTGTTGCGGAGCACAGGCTCAGGGAGTGTGGACTTCAGTAGTGTGGCACATGGGCTCAGCAGTGTGGCTCGCAAACTCTAGAGCACAGGCTCAGTAGTTGTGGCGCACAGGCTTAGTTGCTCTGCGGCATGTGGGATGTTCCCGGACCAGGGTTTGAACCTGTGTTCCCTGCACTGGAAGGTGGGTTCTTAACCACTGTGCCACCAGCGATGTCCCAAGAGGGCCTTAGTTTTTAAAAGAAATTTATATGTTATTTTGTAGGGATTTGCATAACAAAATATAGAAATAAATTCATGCAGAGACTAGAGTAGGCCTATGATATTTTAAAATTAATCAACACGATGGTAGATGTATTTATCATCACTTTTTACAGATGTTTTGAAAAACAATCTGAAAAATGTAAGGGAGACAGTTTTTTTTAAATACACAATTGGGACATGCCATCTTCTTTTGTTCTCTTTTTATTTTAAGGAAAGAGAGACAAATGTAAAATATCAGGAATAAAAAAGAAACATCATTACGTTTTCTGTATACAGGTCATCAAGCAGTTCACCAGCTTTTTGGTCTGTGGACCCTTTACAGTTTTAAAAATTATTTGAGGATTTTTCAAAAAGAGGTTTTGTTTAGCTGTGTTGTATCTATTAATATTTACCAAATTAGAAATTAAATATGAAAATGTTTAAAATATTAGTTTATCTAAAAGAATAAGCCTATTACACATTAACAAAAATATTTTATTAAAAAATAACTTAAAAAAACCTATTTTCCAAGAAATTTAGTAGGGAAAGTGACATTATTTTATACTTTTGCAAATATTTTTAATGTCTGCCTTTAGAGAAGACAGGTGGATTCTTATGACTGATTCTGTGATATGCTGTTTTGGTTAAGGTATATAAGCATATAAAGAAAATCTACCCTCACACAGATATATAATCAGAAAAAAGAATATTTAATAACTTTTAAAAAATCACGTAACTATTGGTATTTTTGATATTATACCTAAACTTAACAAGTAACCTTCTTAAAGGTTAATTACAATGTGGTTGCTAAAACCATATAAATGAACTTTTCGCACTCTGTTACATTAAAATCCACTGGTTTATCTTGCACTTTTAATGGATCTTTTACGCATATGTGACTTTGTATCATCATACATTGGTCATTTGGAAAATAACTGGTTTTCAGATTTTTGACACAAGTCAGAATACAACATCAAGGTGGGGAAAAAAAAAAATCACACTCTTTAATATCATTATCCATCTCACCAGAAGGTCTTTAAGTATCGGGAAGCTGTCAAGCTCACGGTGTTAGATACAAGTTTTCCATACTTGCAAATTCCATTTGAAAGTTTGATTGTTTTTTTAACCATTGGCTACAAATACAGCTATTTTTCTTGAAATGTTAGGCTCACTTAAGTTCATTTTTGAGAAAAACAAATGTCAAATACGTAAGTTCGAATAACCAAAGTTTTCCTATTCTGTTCTTTCAAGAACAAAAGGGGTGTTACAGAAAAAAGTAGGTAGCTAAGTTCAAAACTCAACTGAACAGGAACTTCTTCTGAAGACGACTATCTTGCTTCAGTATGGAGAAGTGCTTTATGAATTCTTCCCGTTTCATCACACTTAATATTAAAAAGATGTGTACTCAAAGGGAAAATGAAATGAAATTAATATTTTTACTGCTTCATCAAAGACATTCTTAAATGAAACTGGATTAAAAAAAAACAACAACAAACTATGAATACATGGCAATGAAGAATATAATTGTTCACTTTGGTACCACTGCCTTAACATGTGCTAAGGTGTTAGCAGTTTTATCCACCACTGCTTTTGCAGCATCACTGCAAATGTCAACAAAGTGAAAAAACACAAAAAAATCTGTATTATGAAAATAGTGTTGACCTCCCAGACTACCCAGTTGCAGGGACCCACAAAGGTCTACAGAACATACTTTGAAAACTGCTCCAAATTAGATTCCAAAGATAAGAAAATATTACAAGCAAAACTGTAACAAAACATGTTAAATTAGAAAAAAATAACTTATCAAATATGATTCAAGAAGAAATAAAAATATGAATAGTATTATAATCTTAAAAAAAAAACTATCAGGAATCAAAAAATCCTGCAGTAAAGAAATTCTAGGCCTGGATGGCTTTAACAGATGAATTCTGTCAAATGTTCAAGAAAAATAATTTTCCATGATGTATTCCAAAGAACAGTTAAAGAAGATACCCTCTCTGACTCATTTTGATACTAGTATAACCTTGACACTAAAATCCAAAAAAGAGCAGAGCCTATATTAAAAAAAATTATAGGCTGATATCCTTCATGAATATTAGCGTGAAATTCTTAAAATATTAGCAAACTGAGTCCGGTAACATAAGGTATCAAAGGTTGGTCTAATGTTAGGAAAAATGAAGTAATTCTCCATATTAATAAACAAAAGAAGAAAAAAATCATATCGTTGTTCACAGATTCAGAGAAGAGGAATCTTTTCAGAGGTTTTTCTCAACAGAAAAGGAAAGCTATAAGGCTGTTTTGGGAGACTCAGCTCCGTGGATTCAAGGAAAAAGCAAGCTGCAATACTCAAGGAAAGCAGAAGCCTCTGTAAGACAAAGGTGCTACCAGTATCACCTTTCCCAAAAGAAAAAACTTAAGGTCAAGAATCCTAACCAAGTTTTTATGTTTCATATCAAATGCAGTCATGGTTGATGTGTCCTCACACAGCTGTTCTGACAGTCCACTAACAAACTTCTTGTAAAATCAATCTGTAAGACAAAGGTGGCCTATAATGTTGCCCTGCCCACCCTCCAACGC
>NW_020185339.1:13105283-13155776 GCF_003031525.2 Neophocaena asiaeorientalis asiaeorientalis
CTCCCCAAAACTTAATCATTTGCATTAAAAAGCAGATGAATGGAAAAACTATTCTTTTATCATAATTCAGAATACCTGGGTATAATTACCTTTTCCCCTACCTCACTACTACCTGAGCAGGGCTCCCAACCTAAAATAAGTACTACTGTTTCCACTGGCACAGTTATTAAGCAAGTCTAGCAGAAACCATCTTATCTAAATCAAAACAGACCTGAGGTTAGCTGCAGTTGGTTAAATCAGGAAATCAAATATACACATTATTTTATATTTTACATTATATAATATAAATATATTATATAATATGGTGAGGTGGATGGACCTAGAGTCTGTCAAACAGAGTAAAGTAAGTCAGAAAGAGAAAAATACTGTATGCTATCACATATATATGGAATCTAAAAAAACAAAACAAAACCTAGAAGAACTTAGGGGCAGGACAGTAATAAAGATGCAGACATAGAGAATGGACTTGAGGACATGGGGAGGGGGAAGGGTAAGCTGGGACGAAGTGAGAGAGTGGCAGCATGGACATATATACACTACCAAATGTAAAATAGATAGCTACTGGGAAGCAGCCGCATAGCACAGGGAGATCAGCTCAGTGCTTTGTGACCACGCTAGAGGGGTGGGATAGGGAGGGTGGGAGGGAGAAGCAAGAGGAAGGAGATATGGGGATATATGTATAGCTGATTCACTTTGTTATAAAGCAGAAACTAACACACCACTGTAAAGCAATTATACTCCAATAAAGATGTTAAAAATAAATATGTTAAGTATCATATATATGACTGTTACACACATACACACACACACACACACACACACACACAAACACACACCCCTTAAACATTTTATTTTAGCTTGAGCAAGTAAAAGGGGATGAATTATCCAAACTTAGTGCCAAGGATTTTTTTTTAATGGGGGCTTGATGATTGGAGTGCCATATTTCTTACATAAACCTTATCTAAAATGTATATTTATTTCAAATGGATCAAGGATTTCCATTTTGGGCAACATGGTAGATTAGGTGCCCGGACTGTCTGAATCTAAAATGCTGTATAGGGCTTCCCTGGTGGTGCAGTGGTTAAGAATCTGCCTGCCAATGCAGGGGACATGGGTTCGAGCCCTGGTCTGGGAAGATCCCACATGCCGCAGAGCAACTAAGCCCGTGAGGCACAACTACTGAGCCTGTGCATCTAGAGCCTGTGCTCCGTAATAAGAGAAGCCATGACAATGAGAAGCCCGTGTACCGCGGTGAAGAGTAGCCCCCACTCGCCGCAACTAGAGAAAGCCCGCGCACAGAAACAAAAACCCAACACAGCCAAAAATGAATAAATACATTTACTTTTTTTTAAATGCTGTGTAAATTTTTTTAAAAAATATTTTTAACTTCTTAATTTGGCACAAACATACAGACGCTATGGAAGGTGGCTCTTGACTTTAATGTTACCTCACAGCAATGCTTTGAAAACTACAGAGTGCTGGAGACAGGATACATATTCTGAGACACCCAATACGGAGATGTAATCAAAGAACCTTGCATATAGCTGAAAATCCGAAAGGCATACAACTGAATGAGCAGTAAACCTATGTGGCAGAAGGTGACGGCAAGCAAACTTGCCTTCTTTAATCTTAGTGCTGGTAAAAGAAAGAAAAAAAATCTCCTGTGAGCATTTATAACTACAAGCCAGTTCTTATATGAGTTTGTGGAGAAGGAAAAAGATGAAAAGGGGTGAGAAACATGGAAAACAGATTAAAGGTCTAATGTATGTCTAACTGGAATTATAAACTCCTCATCTCCAATGACCAAGGAAAGAAGGAACAATAGTCATGCCAAAAAGGGCTGCTGCCTCTTGCAGCATATTCACTGTACTAACTGCACCAGATATGTACCCAAGGACAAGGCCATTAAGAAGCTGATCACTGGAAATACAGAAGAGGCATGAGAGGGGCTTCCCTGGTGACACAGTGGTTAAGAATCACCTGCCAAAGCAGGGGACACACATTCGAGCCCTGGTCCAGGAAGACCTCACACGCCGCGGATCAACTAAGCTCATGCACCACAACTACTGAGCCTGCACTCTGGAGCCACAACTACTGAGCCCACGCACCACAACTACTGAAGCCCGTGCCTACAGCTCGTGCTCCGCAACAAGAGAGGCCAACTGCAATAAGAAGCCCACGCACCACAACAAAGAATAGCTCCCGCTCACCATAACTAGAGAAAGCCTGCACGCAGCAACAAAGACCCAATGCAGCCAAAAATAAAAATAAATAAATGAATAAATTTTTTAAATAACTAAATAAAATGAAACATTAAAAGAAAAGAAGAGGTATGAGAGACATTTCTGAAGTGAGAGTCTTTAATACCTACATGGTTTCCAAACTGTATGTGAAACTACACTGCTGTGTGAGTTGTATAACTGAAAACAGGGAAGTCAAGAGTCATGCTAATAAAGCCCAGAAAAACCATAAACCCCATCCTGATTTAGACTTACATGCTGCCTCATGACCTCTGCCAAAGCCCATGTAAGGAGCTGAATCCTTAAGGACTGAAGAAAACCTGTCCTTTGGGGGAAAAAAAGAGAAAATTATACCTTTTAAAACAGTTGTAGAAGGCAAAAATAAAGAAAATAGTAGGCATTACTCAAAGAGATAAAGGTCAAGAATTTAACATAAGTATTCAAAGATATCCTCAGATCCAGGAAGCCCAAAGAATCCCATGTAGGATTATATATAATAAAATAAAATAATGAAGTAGAAGAAAAGAACATCTCAATACATTATATAAAACTGCAGAACACCAAAGGGGGGCAAAAAGGCTTGAAAACAGTCAAATAAAAGATATATACAGGGACTTCCCTGTATATATCCCAGGGTTCAAGCCCTGGTCTGGGAAAATCCCACATGCCGTGGAGCAACTAAGTCCGTGCGCCACAACTACTGAGCCTGCGCTCTAGAGCCCGCGAGCCACAACTATTGAGCCCACATGCCATAACTACTGAAGCCCACGTGCCTAGAGCCCGTGCTCCACAACAAGAGAAGCTGCCGCAATGAGAAGCCCATGCACCTCAAAGAAGGGTAACCCCTGCTCGCTGCAACTGGAGGAAGCCCGCATGCAGCAATGAAGAGCCAATGCAGTCAAAAATAAATAAATAAATAAAAATAAATAAAAGATATATGCAAAGAAAGGGCAATTATACTTCTCAACAGTGACACTGACAGTCAAAAGACATGAATAACAACCTCAATGTAATGAGAAAACTTAGAATTCTACACACAGAGACATCAGAGAAATTATCTTTCAAGAACAGGGATATTTCAATATAAATACATCTTCAGATAACAAACAAAAAAGTGTCCTTTTCACTAAAAGACTTTCACTAAAGAAAATTCTAAAGGATGTACTTCAGGTAGAAAAAAATTACCTCATAGGGAAGGTCTCAAATACAAAAAGGGATAATGAACCAAGAAAAGAGTAAATAAATTTAAATAAAGATTGACTACCTAAAACAATAATTTGTCTATAAATATGTATGTATGCAGGAGAGAAATATTCCAAAACTATAACAATAGAGAATGGTGTTCCAGGTTGGGAGGACAATCAGAGCATTTTAAAATTATGTTATTCAGGAACAGGTTAAAGATACTGATTTAGATTTTTCCTTAAAAAAAAGGATACATATTAAAATATACAGATAAAAACACTAAAAGAATAAAGAATATATTAACTTATAAATAAGCATGCATGTGTGCAAGATGCTGTGGGGTGGGATGGAATGAGAAGAAAGCATGCTCAATGAAGGCATTACACACATAGCTCAACACAAAAAACCGGAAGAATGGGAGAAGGGGGGAGTAGGACAAACATAAGAACTACAGGCAAAGACAGAAATAAATCCAAATCTAAGAGCAATCACAAAAGACTGAAATTCTCCAGTAAAAAAAATAAAGATTATCAATCAGAACAAAAACACAAGTCAACCATACCCTATTTACAAAATACAAACCAAAACACAGAACCAATGAAAAACTAACAAATGGAAAATACTAACAATCAAAAGGAAGCTAGAATAGCTACATTAATCCAAGCAAATAGCCAACAACAGTAATAAAGCCATAAGGCTAAAAATGTCTTTACGCAGAAAGCCTTTTCATAATGATAAAAAAGTTCAATTCAACAAAAAGAACAATTCTAAATCTGTAAGTACTTAATAACATAGCCTCAAAATAAATAAAATAAAAATTAACGTATCTACAACAAAGAGAAACTGACAAACCTACTACTATGTGAGAGACATTAACATGCCTTTCTCAGTAGAGAAACTGACAGAAAAGTTCCAAAATAAAACCAAACCAAAATCCAAAACAAAATATAGACAGGCAAACATTAAAGATGTGAATTGAACAATTAATAAGCTCATGGACATATTATATAGCATTGTAATAAAAAACTGGAGAATTCACATTCTTTCCAAATGCACATGGAACATTTATGAAAACTAGCTATATACTAGGTCTTAAAATTAGTCTCTCAAATTTTATTATGGTCTCTGACCATAATGAAATCAACTTAGAACTGCATAATAAAAGTTTTCATTTTAAAAGTTATATATTTTGAAATTAAGTATACACTTCTAAATAATTCATGGAGCAAATAAGAATTTTTTAAATGAACAAAACCAAGAATATTATATATCAAAACATGTGGGGAAGCAGGTAAGAAGGCAAATTTACTTAAAGGCAAATTTACAGACTAAAAATCCAAATTTAAAAGTCTTTTTTAAAAGGTCAGCAAAAAACAGCCCTAAAAATTCTGAGAAAGTAGAAAGAAATAATAAACAGCAGGACTTAGAAGTATGAAAACATTTACAAAAAAGATGATCAACAGAGTCAAAAGCTCATTCTTTAAAACAATGATTAATATGATAATCCTCTGAAAAAACTATTTGAGTAAAAAAAAACAAACTAAAAAAATAAAAGGGGAACATCATTACAGATGCTATAGAGATTCAACTGATAAGAGGATATTATGGACAATTTTACAGCAATAAATTTGAATTAGGAATATTTTGAAAAAATACAGAAAATACAATCTGTTAAAAATGATTCAAAAAGAAATGACTCATACTTTCTGATTTCAAAACTTACAAGGGCTTCCCTGGTGGCGCAGTGGTTGAGAGTCCTCCTGCCGATGCAGGGGACACGGGTTCGTACCCCGGTCGGGGAAGATCCCACATGCCGCGGAGTGGCTGGGCCCATGAGCCACGGCTGCTGGGCCTGCGCGTCCGGAGCCTGTGCTCCGCAACAGGAGAGGCCACAGCAGTGAGAGGCCCGCGTACCGCAAAAAAAAACAAAAAAACTTACTACTACAAAGCTACCATCATCAAGCATCAAATAAGCAAGTGTGGTACTGACAAAGAGATCAAATGGAACAGAATTGAGAATCTAGAAATAAACCCATACATTTTTAGTCAACTGATTTTCAACAAGAAACAACTCTATGAGTTGCCTAGACAACTCAATGTGGAAAGAATAGTCTCTTCAACAACTGGTGCTGGGACAACTGGATTTCCAACTATAAAATAATGAGGTGGGACCTCTGCCTCACTATACACAAAAATTAACTCAAAATGGATCAAGGACCTATATTTAAGAGTTAGGAATCATAAAACTCTTAGCAGAGAACATAAATTTTCATGACTTTAAATTAGGCAAAAGTTTCTTTCACATGATACCAAAATCACAAGCAGGGCTTCCACAGTGGCGCAGTGGTTAAGAATCCACCTGCCAATGCAGGGGACATGGGTTTGAGCCCTGGTCCGGGAAGATACCACATGCGGCAGAGCAACTAAGCCTGTGCACCACAACTACTGAGCCTGCGCTCTAGAGTTCGTGAGCCACAACTACTAAGCCCGAGTGCCACAACTACTGAAGCCCGTGCACCTCGAGCCCGTGCTCTGCAACAAAAGAAGCCACCCAATGAGAAGCCCGCACACGGCAACAAAGAGTAGCCCCCGCACAGCAACAAAGACCCAACGCAGCCAAAAATAAAAATATAAATTAAAAAAAAAAAATCACAAGCAACAAGAGAAAAAACAGACAAGCTGCACTTCATCAAAATAAAAAGCTTTTGTGCTTCAAAGGACATTATCAATAAAGTAGAAGGACAATCCAAAGAATGGGAAAAAATATTTGAAAATCATATATCTGAAAAGAGTCTAACATCCAGAATATATAATGAAATCTTACAGCTCAACAATAAAAAAAATCCAGGGCCTTCCCTGGTGGTGCAGTGGTTAAGAATCCACCTGCCAATGCAGGGGGCATGGGATCGAGCCCTGGTCCGGGAATATCCCACATGCCGTGGAACAACTAAGCCCATGTGGCACAACTACTGAGCCTGCACTCTAGAGCCCGTGAGCCACAACTACTGAAGCCCATGCACCTAGAGCCTGTGCTCGGCAACAAGAGAAGCCACCACAATGAAAAGCCCACACACTGCAATGAAGAGTGGCCCCTGCTCGCCGCAACTAGAGAAAGCCTGCACGCAGCAATGAAGACCCAACACAGCCAAAAATTAAAAAAAAAAATATATATATATACAATTTTAAAATGGACAAAATATTTGAATAGACATTTCTCCAAAGAAGATAAACAAATGGCCAAAACAACTGAAAAGATGCTCAACATCATTAGTCATTAGGAAAATGCAAATTAAAACCACAATAAGATTCCACTTCACACCCTCTAAGATGGCTATAATCAAAAACACAGACAACAGTAAACGTTGGCAAGGATGTGGAGAAACACCCTCATACACTGCTTCTGGGACCATAAAATGATGTAACTGAGTTGGAAAACAGGTAGGTAGATCCTAAAAAGGTTAAACATAATAGCCACCGCAATAAGACCATATGACCCAGGAGGCCCACTCCTATGTATACACCCCCAAAATTTGAAAACATATGTGCACACAGAACTTGTACATGGACGTTCACAACAGCATTATTCATAACCGCCAAAAAATGGAAACCATACAAATATGCATCAACTGATTAATGTATAAACAAAATGTGGTATACCCACACAATGGAATTGTATTCCATCATAAAAAGGAATGAAGTGCTAACACTAGTGACAACATGTATGAACTTTGAAAACATCACACTAAGTGAAAGATACCAGGCAAAAAAGGCCATATATGACTCCATTTATAGGAAATGCCCAGAACAGAAAACTCTGTAGAGACAGAAAGCAGATTACTGGTTGTCAGGGGATGAGGGAAGGGAGAACGGGGAGTGACTGCTAATGGGTATGGGGTTTCTTTTTGGGATGACAGAAATGTTCTGGAAATAGTGGTGACAGTTATAAAACTTTGTGATTATTCTTTAGAAAAAAAAAACTGAATTTTACACTTTAAAGGGGTGAATTTTACGGTATGTGAATTATACATCAATTTTTAAAAGACAAATCAACTGACCATTTAAAAGAGAGAACCTGGGCTTCCCTGGTGGCGCAGTGGTTGGGAATCAGCCTGCCAATGCAGGGGACACAGGTTCTTGCCCTGGTCCGGTAGGATCCCACACGCTGCAGAGCAACTAAGCCTGTGCGCCACAACTGTTGAGCTTGCGCTCTGGAGCCTGCAAGCCACAACTACTGAACCTGCGTGCTGCAACTGCTGAAGTCTGTGCACCTAAAGCCCGTGCTCCACAAGAGAAGCCACTACAATAAGAAGCCCGCACTCTGCAACAAAGAGTGGCCCCTGCTCACCACAGCTAGAGAAAGCCCACACGCAGCAGCGAGGACCCAACGCAGCCAAATAAATAAATTAATTAAATAAAATAAAGAAAGAAATAGAAAAATAAATAAATAAATAAAATAAAAGAGAGAACCTGAATAGATGAATAATCATTTAAAAAATTAAGCAGCTGGGCTTCCCTGGTGGCGCAGTGGTTGAGAGTCCGCCTGCCAATGCAGGGGACACGGGTTCGTGCCCCAGTCCGGGAAGATCCCACATGCCGTGGAGCCTGCGCGTCCAGAGCCTGTGCTCTGCAACGGGAGAGGCCACAACAGTGAGAGGCCCGCGTACCGCAAAAAAAAGAAAAAAAGAAAAAAATTAAGCAGCCATAGTTTAAAATCTTTCCACTAAAAAAGTATCAAGCCCAGATTTTCTTATGGGTAAGTCCTACCAAATAGTCATGGAACAACAAATAATTACAACCTTAAACAAATTCTTCTAGAGAACAGTAAAAAAGGATAACACTTTCTAAATCATATCAAAATCCAAACAGCACAAAGGGTGCCAAGACCGTTCAGTGGGGGAAGAAACAGTCTTTTCAACAAATGGTGCTGGGAAAACTGTATATCCACACACAAAAGAATAAACTTGGACCCTTACCTTACACCATATATAGAAATTAACTCAAAATGGATTAAAGACCTAAACATAAGACCTAAAAACTATAAAATTTTTTGAAGAAAACAGAATAAAAGCTTCATGATATTGCATTTGGCAACGGTTTCCTGGACATAACATCAAAGCCACAGACAACAAAAGTAAAAACAGATAAACTGGACTACATCAAAATTAAAACCTTCTGTGCATCAAAGGAAACAACAGAATGAAAAGGTAGCCTATGGAATGGGAGAAGATCCTTGCAAATCGTATCTCTGATAAGAGGTTAATATCCAGACTACATAAAGAACTCCTACAACTCAGCATAACAACAACAAAAACAAATAACCCAATTTAAAAATGGGCAAGGGACTTGATTAGACATTTCGCCAAAGAAAATGTATAAATGGCCAACAAGAACATGAAAAGATATTCGACATCACTAGTCCCTAGGGAAATGCAAATCAAAACTACAATGAGCTATTACTTCTCACCCTTAGGATGGCTACTATCAAAAAAACAGGAAATTGGGGGGAAAAAAAAAAACAAAGTGCTGGCAAGGATGTGGAGAAACTGGAACCCTTGTGCATTGCTGGTATAAGGTAAATGGTACAGCTGCTGTGAAAAACAGGAAGATGGTTCCTCAAAACATTAATAATAAAATTACCATTTGATCCAGCAATACTGCTTCTGGTTATATATCCAGAAGAACTGAAGCAGAGTCTCAAAGAGATATTTGCACGTCCCGTCCAAGTTCGTAGCAGCATTATTCAGAATAGTCAAAAGGTGAAAGCAACATAACTTTCCATTGACAGAAGAATGGATAACAAAATGTTTTATACATACAGTGGTATATTATTCAGCCTTAAAAAAGAAATTTTGGACACATGCTACAACATGAATGAACTTGGATGAACTAAGTGAAATAAGCCAGGCACAAAAAGATAATAAAAATACTGTATGGTTTCACTTATAAGAGGTAACTAGAGCAGCCAGACGCATAAAAAGAAAAGTAGAGTGGTGTCTGTCAGGGGACATGGGGAGGGGGAAATGTGGAAGAGTTTTTTATTGGGCACAGAGTTTCAGTTTTGCAAAAAGTTCTGCAGACTGGTTGAACAATGTAAATATACTTAACACTAACTACTTTAAAATGATTAAGAATGTAAATTTTATGTAAGGTGTATTTTACTACAATTTTTAAAAAATTATAATCATTAAAAGATTTTTTAAAAAATCCAACCAGGACAATATGAAAAAAGAAAATTACAGGCTAGACTCATGTACACTGATGTAAAAAACAATCCTATACAAAGCATAAGCAAATCAATCCAGTAATTTATAAAAAAGATAATCCAGCGTGACTAAATTGGGTTTATCCCAGGAATGCTTAGTTAGCCTAATTTGAAAATCAAGGTAACTGACCACATTAACAGGTTAAGGGGAAAAACATTTGATCATTCTGAGTTACAGAAAAGCCTATCAATACAGCTTAACATCTATTCGTGATTTAAAACAATCAAAATACAACCCTTAACAAGCTAAGAATACAATGAAACCTCCTTAACTTGATAAAGGAGGGTTTTTTCTCTTAAAAAAAAATTACAAGTGTAATTTTATTTTAATTTTATTGAAATATAGTCGACTTATAACGTTAATTTCTGCTATACAGCAAAGTGACTGAGTTATTTTTTTTATATTTTCTTCCATTATGCTTTATCCCAGGATATTGAATATAGTTCCCTGTGCGATATATACAGTAGGACCTTGCTGTTTATCCATCCTATATATAATAGTTTGCATCTGCTAATCCCGAACTCCCACTCCTTCCCTCTCCCACCTGCTCTCCCTACTGGCAACCACAAGTCTGTCCTCTGTATCTGAGTCTGTTTCTGTTTCGTAGATGAGTTCATCTATGTAATATTTTAGATTCCACATATAAGTGATATCCTGCAGTATTTGTCTTTCTTTTTTTGACTTACTCCACTTAGTATGATAATCATTAGTTCCATCCATGCTGCTGCAAATGGCATTATTTCCTTCTTTTGTATGGCTGAGTAGTATTCCATTGTGTATATATATATATATATATATACACACATCACTTCTTATCCATTCATCTGTTGGACATTTAGGTTGTTTCCGTGTCTTGGCTACCGTAAACAGTGCTGCTATGAACATAGAGGTTCATGTATCTTTTCGAATTATAGCTTTGTCTGGGTATATGCCCAGGAGTGGGATTGCTGGATCATCTGGCAACTCTATTTTTCGTTTTTTGAGGAATCTCCATACTGTTTTCTACAGTGGCTATATCAATTTACATTCCCACCAACAGTGTAACAGGGTTCCCTTTTCTCCACATCCTCTCCAGCATTTGTTATTTGTAGACTTTTTAATGATGGCCATTCTGACTGGTGTGAGGTGGTACCTCACTATAGTTTTGATTTGCATTTTTCTAATAATTAGCAATGCTGAGCATCTTTTCATGTGCCTACTGGCCGTGTGCATGTCTTCTTTGGAGAAATGTCTATTTAGGTCTTTTGCCCATTTTTTGATTGGGTTGTTTTTTTTGTTATTGAATCTATAAGTGTAATTTTAAATGGTAACATTTGAAAGCATTTCCTTTGAGATCAGAAACAAGACAGGAAACAAAACCATGAGTATCTGAAGCTATCTAAGAAAGTACAGTAATAATTCAGAGGTAGACAAACAGACCAAAGATACAGAAGAAAGAGTACAGAAAGGAAACCACCCATATATGAAAACTTGATTTATGAAACAGAGAATTTTGCATATCAGGAAGGAAATGAAGAACTATTTCAATAAACAGTGCTGGAATAACCAATAATCCATACAGAAAGAATCAATTCACAATCCATACCTCTCACAAAAATCAATTACTGAGAGATTAAAGAATTAAATGTAGGGCTTCCTTGGTGGCGCAGTGGTTGAGAGTCCGCCTGCCGATGCAGGGGACGCGGCTTCGTGTCCGGGTCTGGGAAGATCCCACATTCCGCGGAGAGGCTGGGCCCGTAAGCCATGGCCGCTGAGCCTGCGCGTCCGGAGCCTGTGCTCCGCAACGGGAGAGGCCACAGCAGTGAGAGGCCCGCGTACCGCAAAAAAAAGAATTAAATGTAAAAAATATAACCATAAAGCTTTTAGTTGATAGAGAAGAATATCTTTATGACCTCTGAATAGGAAAAGATTAAGATAAACTATAAAGAAAAAAGACACATATATTTAACTATATTAAAGTTAAGGACTATTATGAGGTACATATGTAAACCAATTATATTCTATTGTGTTTGGGAGGAAAGGGTACAGCTTATAGAGAATGTCATCAAAAGTTATCAAGGTATACATGAAATATGTCAACTAACCAACTGAATTCAAAGATCAAATGTTTTAATCTTTTAATTTCCCTCCATATTTTAAAAATAATTCAATTGAGCAATCATGTCAAAGCCAGTAGACTATATGAACAAAATAATATAATGCTAATGTAACATAGAGCTGTCAATGTTCCAACTACTTCACATCTTAAATATTATATTTATAGTGTCACTTAAGATCAACATGTTATTGTAGGGACTTGGAAATAAGAATTTAAAAAGAAACACTCTCATGGTTCAGTAAGTGTCTGCATCAACATTTGTGTCTGTATCTCATTGCAAATATTAGCAATGATGCCCGTGGTAAAATCTAAATAGTGTTTCAGGTAAGTGGGATGTTTCTTTGACCTTTCCCACTGCTCCTTCAATCATATTTTTTACCAAAATCCAGAACCTATCTTTGGATGCTTCAGGGAAGAAACAGGTAATATATTAAGATAAGATAGCCCTTGGAGAAATAGTAAGGACTTTTAAAAAAGAAGAAGAAATGGAGCAAATAGACAACATATTCTTAGGACTTCCAAATAATTCTGAAATTAAAAATGGAAAAGAAATAAACGCAATTACAAGGAACACCTCATGCACTTGGGAAACTATTAACACTGTATATATGACTGAAAGGAATGAGTTGGAAAGAACATTTATCCCAAGATAAATTTTTTTAACAATATGAAGGTATATGACCACCAAGGAAAATAAATCCATTCCCATTTCATCCACCATCAAAAACATCCTTCCCTTTACCCAAAACACACACATATATATACAAGATAAATGTTTTCAACCTAAACTGTAAGTCTCTGGCTCACATGAAAACAAAACGATTTTAACCACACACAAGCTCCAGCACTCAGACTTGTAGTTTCTACATGCTGCCCACACAGCACTTTGTGAGCATGTGATTACGAGGAATGATGCACAATCACACCACATTCCTTCCCTCAGCTCACACATCAAGAACTTGCCCTCTCAGCTGCATTCTTCTCCAAACAGCCATGGTCACCTTAGCAACCCTATGCTCCTTATATGGACAGCTGCTCCATTTAAAGTCAGCCCTTCTTGGCAGGGAATATGCTTGTTCTTCAAATTGGGGGAGAGAGGAGAGGTTTTCCTTTCAATACACATTGCAGGGGTTGATTTAACTTGATCAGCACTTTTGTTCTGCGGCAGCAATTTGTGTCGAGTTTCAACCTATTTTGAGGTTTTCTTTCTTTTATGTTTTTTTTAATCTAAAAGCAAATGGCTAAAAAATAAAATCAAGGAAGCTCATATGGAATTCTAAGGAAGAATGGAACATGAAACAAAAATGTATCTGAAATAACTGTATTCTTTTATAAAATGATGAAGCTATCCACATTTTTGAACGTTAAAATTTACTTAAATTGAACTGTAACATCTGAAGCCTTAATATATAAGAAATCAGTCAGAAGACCTGTCATAGCCTATTTCTGAACAACAAAAACATTGCTAAGCTTAGAAGTGCTATGACTCCAATCTATTTAATAGATTATGAGTTGATCTGTATCCCTTTATCCCACCATCTACATGTGAAATCTTTCCACAGGCTCAAAAGTAAACTAGGTATTGAGACCAAATGATTAGTATATCTGAGGATTCTCCAGACTTAGAATGACCTAGGATAGCACTGGATTACTCAAAACCAATCTTGATCTGTGCTTGTACCACTAAAGCTGGGTCTGAACCAAAGTAAGTCTCTCAGGATGAAAGATACAGGTTTATAATACAGTTTGCCTGATTTTCATACTGCAAACAAATTATTTGGGAGGGAGGGATTACCGTATTCTGAAATAATATGAGATCAAACTGCTTGTTCCATACCCGCAAAAGGATTCTAATCCCCACTTGTTAAAATTAAACGCCTAATTTTTAAGTATAGTTAACAGGCATGTTCAAAACTAAAAAAATTTAAATTTATGGTATTTGTTATAAGTTGGAAAGTTTATGAAATAATTTTCTATATAACTGATGGACAAAATCCATATTAATTTATTAAGTGCTGTTTCAGTGAATGTTAAGGTTAAGTGAATACCATCTACATTACTTATTGGTTTTATTTTTGTTTGTATGTGTGTTTTTTTCTCTTTTTTTTTTTTTTGGTACGCAGGCCTCTCACTGCTGTGGCCTTTCCCGTTGCGGACCACAGTCCCCGGACGCGCAGGCTCAGCGGCCACGGCTCACGGGCCCAGCCACTCCGCGGCACGTGGGATCCTCCTGGACCGGGGCAAGAACCTGCGTCCCCCGCATTGGCAGGCGGACTCTCAACCACTGCGCCACCAGGGAAGCCCCTGTATGTGTGTTTTTTAAACTTCTCAGGCTGTGAGGTTCTTTTTGGTTAGAAACATTTCTTTCATGTTAAAACTATCCTTGTAATTACATCTTCTATATAGAGCAAAATATCCATTGATAGGGTGGCAGTGTAGATTAGTAAAAAGAATCTAAAGCTAATTCTGCTACTGGTTTCCTCATTTGTAAAATGATAATACTATCTGTCCTACTTACGGCATGTGTTAACATAACCAAGTAAAAATCATGAAATTATTATGCCATACAAAATACTCAAAAATTTAAGAAATCAGAGAAAGGGACTATGTTACCTGAATTGTTATTTTTAAAAAGAGTGGGGAGTATTCAACAATGCATGGGATACCAAATCAATATCAAGAGGGTCCAGTCTTCCCAGCAAAGATTTTACAAATACTTAAGTGTTGACATGTAAATAACTACTTCTTTCAAAAAGCCTCAACACTGGCTTTTAGCAAATGTGAATTCCCTTACCCTTTTCCATTCCACTACTACTGAATCAGTTCCACATGTCTGCCTGGCCTCCAGAACTAAGTGCCCCTAAGATCCTCCTTCCACAAAAAGAAACTGCTCCCAGAAAGTACCTTGTTAGCTTTTTCGACCTGATAGAAGCCCATCCCTGATCTGATCAGTGCTGTCATTATCCTCCTTAATGTAATGTCAGGGCCCACTTTATCCTCTCCTAGGAGTTTTCCCCTCTCCCCTCTTCTCGACTACAAGGCATATCACCACCACAGACTTGGACATTCTAAAGTTCCCACTTTCTGACAATTTCTAGTTAGGGGATCCAAGAGAAGTTACTTCTGCTGATACTGTGCTTACCATAGATGAAACTGTCTTTCTGCATCCCAAATTTAGAATCTTGCATTTGTACTGTTCTTACTCTGTGTTAGATTCAGTGATGGAAATTCACAGAACATGATTCTGCTTCAGTGAAGTAATAGAAAGAAATAAGATGAACGTTCATATATAATTTAATGGAGAAATTAACAAGCAACAGATAATGGGGAGGTTCTATTAACATTACTGGTATTATCTTTCAACCATAAGGCTTTTTACCAGCTAACACTGAGACCTAAGCATTTTAATATATTGTTTCTAGACAAAAAATATGTTTTTGTTAGGCCCTACAGTTCTTTTCTTTGACTGTTCTAACAGACTCCTAGATAGACAGCCTTCTAAACAGATGTTTATATTTCCTCTAATCTTCCACAGGATCTAATTCGCATTCCTCAACTTCAATTCTAATATTAAGAAATAAGCACAAATTGACCTTTTCTTAAATGCTCATTTTATGTGCCTTACACATTTAAGAAATTTTACATTTAATAGCTTCGTTTTAATAAACAACCTGGAATACAATGTACCAGATGGACAAAACAAATTAGAAAAACACTCAGCAACATGGCCAGATCTTAGAAAAAAATAAGACAGAGGAGGATGGAGGGGACTATAAGAATTAGATTAAGACCTAATGTATAATTAAAACACAGGCACATAAAATAATAAAACCTTTTATAAGATATAAACAAAACGATACACACCAAACACATTTAAAGGTCATTTGTATAGGGACTAGTTATAAAAGAAAATGGAAGAACAGTCCTTTAACGAACCAGTGATAAATGGGTATGACACAAACTGAGGAATATCATTAACTCAATACGCCTGTACTTGAGGTTAAAAACTGGTACTTCAATATTGGAGAAGATAATCATGTGACTGTTTAGATACCTGGCCTTTCTCCCATCTATGGAATTCTTTCTGCTTTATTTAAATCCATGGTTGTCTGTGGGACCTTATCATCACCCTGACACTTCAGGCCATGTTCCCATTTGAGTATAGTAGTATTTTGTAAGGATTACTTTTTCTTCAACTCTCAGCTTGATATTTTTCTTTTTAAATGGCACTCCAAAACAAGGTACAATAGCTAGTATAAAAAGATGCAAATTTTGTGCATTTTAAATTCTGCATGCATCTAAATTACATTGTGTCTCATAAGCAGCAACATGTTTTGAGATACAATTTTGGACTAGTTAACATGAAATTCTCTGCATTTCTTTACTCCTTTGTCTTTGAACTGTCAATAGTGGATACCAGAAGTTAAACCTGTATTACACAACTATGGTAGGGTTAAGGGGGAATTCCCCCAGCTTAGCAACAGTGGAGAGCTAGAGCTGCTACCACCTCACAGTCCAAAGGGTAAAGGGAAGTGTGGCTACTGGGACCTAGAAGAATAGTGGCAGGAGAGGGCCTCTTGACAGAGGTAAAAACAACAACAACAAACTGGTACTTCAGACAAAGCCATCCTCTTTCATAACAAACAAAGCTGCCCCAAATTTTAAACAGTAATTTTTAAAATTGTGATAAAATATACATAACATAAAATTTACCATTTCAGCCATTTTTAAGTGTAGGGTTAACAATAATTTAAGTTGTCATTGTCCCTTTAATACCTTTAACTGTGTAGCAGGGTAATACTATATAAACGTGAATAATCTTTTTTAGATTATTTTCTACTCTAAAAAAATTATGAAAGCACCTGGTATGTACAAAAATATATATTTATTGAACAGGTACAGGGGAACCCTAAGGGTACAGACAATATAATTCATCATCATTGTATCATAACATACATTGTACTGATGTCTGAGATTTACATTTTATTTGCCAAAAGAACAGTGACAAAGATGTAACAGATCAAGTTCACTAAGATTAAATTTTTTGAAGTTTTTGTTTTTACTTTAAGCATTGTGGTCCAGGAAAAGAAGGATCTGGATTTCTCCTGAAGTAATGCCTTTGAGTAGTGCCCTGGAAGATCAGATAGTGCTATACACAGGTTCTAGGATCCCCTCCCTTAACCCCCTGTTAAGTAGAAGAAAAAAATAGGGCAAAAGAGTTTCACGAGAAACTTGTAAATGAAAACTTGGAAATTTGCTCTCCCTTCCTCCTTACCAGCTAGTGGGTCCCCTTTATTTTAACGCTTTATTTTCAGTTATCAGGATAAAAACTGACTTGATTAACTAAATCTGTGGCAGTTTCAAAAGCAGGTGGAAAAATTGTGTTTGAGGGTGAATGTTACCCTCAGGACATAGGATACTGAAAAAGGAGAAAAAATAAGAAAGTTATTGATCTGAATAATTCACTTTATAAGCATTTCCAGTTGACAGATTGAATTACTCTGCAAGGACCACTACTACCTATGCCAAAAGTTCCTGAGAAAACTTAACCAAAGTAAGCTCTTAATGCTGCCAAGCAATTGATTTTAAGTATCTGGCATAGGGTAGGCAAACTGATAAGGAAATTTTACTATCTACTCACTTGAACATTTCATCCTTCAAAAGTTTAAAGAGAATAATAATGTACATCAATGATGATTTAAAATCCATTGTCAAGGTGATCATTCAGGATATTTTCTTTAATACTACCTGTTACTCAATCTTTTATTATCTAGCTGGTAGGAAGTATTCCACTTTTTAAACTAAATTAAGGAGCTACACAATTTCCATAGGTGGAAGCATTGCAAAATAATCTCCTTTAACTTAAAGCCTCTAAGAGAGCTTCTATGAACCCACTACTCCCTAATGTCACTTAGATAGTACTATCCATTGAAGTAAAAGGTAAATGGGCCCCAATGAAAGAAAAGAACTTTTTTCTCAAAATGGACAAACCCACTCCTAAGGATGCTAGGAATAAGCTGTGACTATGAAAAGCAGTATTTGAGTTTCAAGGTGACTACTTTAATCACACCCTTTTAATCCTAACTTCAAATAAGATGACTTGTGTCTTGCTAGCAAATTCTGAGGTAGTAAAGGAATAGCTAACAAATTGTGAGAATCTTGTAATAATCCAGAAAAGATATGAAATAAGTAAGGGAAAAGGATAAAAAGAAAAAAAAAGCCAGAGCAATTAAGCCTATATTCAACCATATGTGTTTTATTACTATATTAACAATGTCTTACCTTGTGGAATTCTCTTCTGAGAAAAATAGATACAATTTTGTCCCTAAAAAAATTTCAGGTAGAAAAGTTGAAATGTTAGTTTCAAATAGAAAGTCTTTTGAAAATGAAAAGTTACAAAATGCTAGCATCGTACATTTAGATTATTATGACATTTGGTATTAACAAAGCTTAAGAAATATTAAGTCTCAAATAATAAAAGTATGTTATCTTCATTAAAATATTTATTATAAAATTTATTATTGTATTATAAAAATACTCTACTATCAAATTATTTTTGCTAAGTACATAATAATGAGTGGCACATTTTCATATTCTAAGACATTAGTACTTAATTGGGTTTTACTCTTGCCAAGATTTGATATTCTGAAGGGTACCTTTTTTTTTTTTAGCTATTCTACATGTCATAAAAGTCATCCCTTTAAAGTGTAAAATTCAGTTACACAACCATCACCACCACCTAATTCTAGAACATTTTCATCACTCCAATAAGAAACACTATTCTGAAGGGTATTTTTATTCCCAGGAAGAAACATCTTAACAAATTTAATTTAAAAGATATACAAGAAGCATACTCTTTACAACACTATGATCAAATTTGTTTTTTTTTAAATGTGTAGAACAAAGACCAGAAGGGAAAACAAATATCCAAAAATTATAAGAGTGGCTGTATTTGGAGAACATTATTATAGTGACTCTTTTTCATATATTTCCTCAAAACTAAAATTTTATAATATTAACTTTATAGTTCTTAAAAAAGTAAAGCAAAAACATACATTTTCTAGAGATATAAGCTAGAATTTGTTCTACAACCCAAAGGAAAAACAGAAATACAAGTTGACACTTTTTTAAAAGTCCACTATATTTTTTATTAAATGTTTTTCAAAGTAGATAAAGTAAGTATAAAGTTAAAAAAAAAAATTTGGCCACACTTACTAATCTGGTTGAAAAGCCACAGCTGCATCTTACTTTATGACAAATTGACTGTTTCATTACTTTGGCATCTGGGCATCTACTTCTTAATGGTCATTTCTGAAATAAAAATGTAATTAAGAACATATTATAACAAAAATATAAAATCTTTAAGGACAATTATCTAAGTATTAGTGACTAGAGGGAACTATCAAAACAGTTCTTAAGCAACCTTCTAATAAAAAACATTAACTGGGCTGAGAATGAGGTGGGAGAGACCACAATTATACAGTTATGCTACACATTCTCAGTATAAAAATCTACAACCGCTTCAGTCCTCAATCCCTTTCACCCATCAGACTCTTGCAATTCCTAAGGATGCCACTTACAGACCGGAAAAAGAGGAAAGGAAGACGTAGAAAAGGAACCCTAAAATTGCACATCTGGCTTTTTGGTTTTGTTTTTCTGGCTGCACCATGCAGCTTTCGGGATCTTAGTTCCCCAACCAGGGATGGAACTCAGGCCCAGGTAGTGAAAGCGCCGAGTCCTAACCACTGGACTGACAGGGAATTCCCTAAAATTGCACATTTGAAAACAGTAAGTTAATTGCTTATTTATTATGCTTATCTGTTTCTCCCTCACATCTATAAGAAATCTAAGCTCCAAAGGAGATTTTTTTCTGTCTTATTTGCTGGTATCTCTTGAGCACCTAAGACAATGACTGCCATGCCCTAAGTGTTCAGTAAATATTCATCGAAAGAATGAATAACTTTATGAATGATTTAATGTTAATTGATGAAATATTTAACCAGACAGTATGTCAAAATGGCAGTCTCAAAATGTCATTTCTTCCATACATACACCATTAATGTTAATGCCAACTACATCATCAGTATTGTTTCTTTTCGCCAACAAACAAAGCCCATAATTAAAAGACAATCAAGGGCTTCCCTGGTGGCGCAGTGGTTGAGAGTCTGCCTGCCGATGCAGGGGACACGGGTTCGTGCCCCAGCCCGGGAAGATCCCACATGCCGCGGAGTGGCTGGGCCCGTGAGCCATGGCCGCTGGGCCTGCGCGTCCGGAGCCTGTGCTCCGCAACGGGAGAGGCCACAACAGTGGGAGGCCTGCATACCACAAAAAAATAAATAAATAAATAAAAGACAATCAAGACATGGTCCCCGAACTTCAAGGAACAGAATAAAGGCATCTATTACTTTGTAATTTTATTAGTGCAACCTCTGGGAAAGACTCCTAGAAGGGGAACTGCTGGACGTGTGATCTTCCTAAATATTGCCAAATAGTGTGGGTGAGGGTCTTTTTCTTTTGCAAACATGTATGTTCTTTGAGGAGACAGCTAGGAATATAAGAATAAATCTATTATAAGGAGTGAAAAGTTGATCTCAACAATAACCCTCAAGGAACCCAGTAGTACCCCGTACTTCCCATCCTGTAGCTGAATTAATATTCCACAAAATGCTGCTCTTTTAGTAAAAAAAAATTGGGGGGGGGGAATACAAATATTATTACAGAATTGCTTTTCTTCCTTTCAACAAGTGGTGGAAGAATAAACCAAAATCATTTTTAAATGGTTGTCTACAGAGAAAAGAGAAAGCAAGTTGGAAAGGACAGGCATGCAAGTTAGACTCCTCAGAATATATCTTGTTTCATAGTTTCTACTTTGAAGACATGTTTTAAAGTCAAATGAACATCAAACGATAATGACATTTTGAACATCAAAATGATAATGACTACCACTGACTGAAACATTAAATGTATTTTTTTTAAATCCATCATCTTTGGTTGTCACTAGAGCAAGAACTAATTATCCTGAAAATTGATAATAGAAAAGAATCAAGTATTTATCCAGCCTTTCTTATATGAAAGGTATCCCCAGAGTAACCAGGCAGTCAGTAAGTGAAAGCCCTCTTTTATAGGATTCCAAAAAATAAATGTAGAAGGAATGACAGAATTAGAGAATACCCATTTTGTAATAGTTAATGAAATAATAAATCTAAAAATTGATCAATGGTTGCTAAAACCATTAGATAAAAGGTTGATGGGAAACTTTATAATGGATAATCAGGCTACAAAACCTGAACCCAGTGATTAACCTTAACATCATTAAAAAGGGATCAACCAGAGTTCATGCGCAGAAGTATTCATCACTGTTCATTAGGTATTTATCCTGGGAGCTCCAATTTCAAAAGATATCCATAATATGACCACTTTTACCACCTCCACTCTTATGATGGTCCAAGCCACCTTATTTCTCATCTGCATTACTGTAATAGTTCTCCATTTGATCTCCTAGCTTCTTCCCTTGCTCACCTCAACAAATCAGTCAGATTAGTGCTTTTCAAAAGAAAATCAGATCATGTCATTCTTCTGCTCAGACCCTCTAATTGAGTACATCTCATCAGTTTCAAAGCCAAAATCCTTACAAAGACCATAAGGACCACGATCTGATTTTACCTTCCCCAACTCTAAACTTATCTCCTACCACTCTCCCTCTTGTTCACTCCATTTTAGGCACATTGACCTCTTTCCTTAAACACATCAAGCATGTTCTCACTTCAGTGCCTCAGGACTTGTACTAATTCCTCCTTCACTTCCTTTAGGACTTGGTTTTTAAAAGTTATCTAATTAAAGAGATACACCCTGGTATCCCAGGCAAGCCCAAAATATCTGCCTCGGATTTCCTCATCTGGCAGAGAATATGTAAGGATAAGTCAGTCATAAATTTTGGAGATGATAATCATTTGAAACACAAATGTAATCAATTTTCGTATCTTTGTATCTAAATATCTATGAAGTTATACTGTCTCTTTTAAAAGATTCTTATGGTCCAAACTTCAAAGAATTAATGAAGATATAGCTACCATAGTGTGCGTGGCTTTTTTTTTTCAGTTTTTCTTTTGTTTTTAAATCATCTGTATCATAACCCTAGAAAGAAGTGGTGAAAGATTTGAATTATATGAGTCCCATTAAAAAATAACTAGCAAAATAAATGGCATTCCCTTTCCTCCCACTCCTTTAGGGATTTGTTTGAGATTACATTATAAAATTCCAAGTAATCTCAGAAAAAGTTTAACTACTTCCACATTTATCTGTTACCTTTTAGGCACCATGACCACCAGAAAGAATCAAAAGAACTCACAAACTGTAACATGACTAGACTAGCTATGACATGGTAGGGATGTTTGAACTTAATTATTTTTCTTTAAATAAACAAACTCCTCCTGGGCTAAGGCCTACGCTGCCTTTTAAACATCCTGCGTGTGGTGGCCAAGCTTCAGGGTCTTAAGAGAAATAGCCAGGGGACAGAGAAAACAGCAAGTATGACTCAGTGATCATACTTAATAGTCTCTGAAGACCAAAACAAAGATACCAGTTCTGGCAAGAGTTCTCTAGAATTGCCCCAAAACTGACTTATCCACATACCTTTCATCTGAACAATCTATTTTCACTTAGTTTAAGGCTCACAAAGCATTTGTTATGTGCCTATCAGACCTTACGTACAAAAATAAACCAGAAGTATTATGAAAACCATCAGCTGGGGTTCTAAGAGTTAGATGATGAATCTAATGTTAAATCTGCTTTTTGGGGGAGGGACGTGAAGAGAACTCTTGAATATTGTTGTGCAGAAATGCCCCCATTCATCTGGAAATCAGACTTTCATCAAGTTCAACCACTTGAAAAAAGGCTAGATATTAAAGCAACCTTTTACTGAGCAACTTCTGTGTGCCAGAAATTTACATTAGCTTGCTTAATTCTCAGAGCTTCCCTACGGGAAAGGTATTAACAAAACAGAGTGGTGAAATAACTTGTGCAAACCAGAAAAAGACGGCTCCAAAATGCAAAATCTCAGCCTTTCTTTTTCACTGTTATAATCTGCAGTAAACTGGAATAAAACTATTAGTCACAAATACCACATTTGCCCCATAGGAGTAACATGTAAATCCAGGCTGCTCATTTGAGAAATTTGTTCCATTCTTCCACAGCTGTTTTAAATAAGAGGACAAAAGAGGAAGGTTCACTGTTGTACATTAATAAGAAACATGTAGCATTAGGGATGAATCAGAAGAATATGCTACATTTAGCTCTAAGGGAACTGAGTAAGAGAAAGTGAGGCACAGCATAGCTCACTAATTAGTATTCATTCATAATGATTAACCTGACTCAACTCTAAGTGACTGATGGCTATTCCATATGCACTGAGAAGTCAGGGAAGAAATGTTAAGACTTAATACAGTGGGTAACAGATATTTACCAAAATAGTTTCTGTAGTTTTCTGGATGTCTGAAATACTTCTCTTTCTCTCCTGATGTATAGATATATACATACACATACATACATTAAGGTTTTTCATTAACTTCTTAAATTTACAATAAAATTATTAGTTATAATTCCTAATTTTTCTTTTCCGGAAAATTCTCTCATGTGGAACATGAGAGAACATAGTTCCTGACACTATGAGATGACACTTATTGGCTTCAGTTCTTTATACTCAACAGAATCCGATTTTTTAACATGTCATTAATCAGAAAATATTTGTAGGAATATTTTCTTTCTAAACTGTACATTTAATTTGTTACTAGATGCACCCACTGCTTATCGTACAATGAAAGTAACATACCTATTCCAAAATAAAAAATCAAGGTGATTACCTAACTATCAAGACGCATTACTCTGGGACTTCCCTGGTGGTCCAGTGGGTAAGACTCCATGCTCCCAATGCAGGGGGCCCAGGTTCAATCCCTGGTCGGGGAACTGGATCCCACATGCACGCCACAACTAAGTGTCCATATGCTGCAACTAAAGATCCCACATGCCATAACTAAAGATCCCCCGTGCCACAATGAAGATCCCACGTGCCACAACTAAGACCCGGCACAGCCTAAATAAATTTTTTTTTTTTTAAAAAGACACATTACCCAGGAACTGTGGCCTTACTATACTAATGTCTTCAGTTATTTGGAGAAAGTGAAGACTGCTTGGAACAAATTATCCCTATTGACTAAAAGACACGCCATTTAAATAACTTACTGCTTTACACAGAGCAGAGACTCAACAGATTCATGATTAAAAGTTTCCCAAAGACCTAAATACATTATGCTAGTCTTCTAAATACTTGATTGTGTCCTGGGAATTTTCAGCATAAATTAACACACAAAAAAAACCTCCCTCACAATCTCAAATCATTGCACTAATGGTTAAGAATGATGAAGGAAAGGGGAGGGAAGGTAAGGACACACTCTTCCAGGATACCAATTATAAATAATGCAACCTTCACCTATGGTGTTTGCTGTTTTGTTTTGCATTTTAACAAAATGGAAGTACACAGCATATGGAGTATGTATTGTTTCTTGAAACTTTATCATACACACCTCCTCTCCCTATAGTTAGTTAGTGTTTGTCTCTTTCTCTCCTTCCCTTCCTTCCTCTTGCACACAATATGAATAACTGTTACTTTTTTAAACTTTGTTTTATATACAAACATGCTACTCACATTCTGGCTATGACAATAAAATATATTTCTTAGTTTAAAAAAAAAAAGACCTCTTAACATATGAGTCTATGTAGAACATTAAGGTAAATATCTCCTGGGTTTAGTTTTCTTCTATGTGTTCAACATTATACGTAATGAAGAGATATATACAAATAAATATCACAGAACCTGTGGCTTTACTGTTTTTCATGAATTTTAATACCACACACAATAAAATATTCACTATGGAGAGGAACTTGGTATTAAAGCAGATTTACTTTGACTCTATTCCAGGGGGTTGAGTTACTTGAATACCAAAAGACTTCAGTATTTGATAGTCTCTTCTTGAAGATGCTGTAATATGTATGTGCCCCACAAACTGTTACCCAACTGCATTAACTTCCTCAAAAGTGGAAACAACTTTTATAAAGCTCACTTCAAGCCCTTTCATTTTCTAGGGGATAACCAATAACTTCAAAAATAGAAGTCAACCTAGAAGAGTTACATTTTTTTTCCTAAATTCCTCCTTTATCTGCTAGGAAGAAAATACTATCTTCATTCTTTAGTAGTTCTGGTAGACTCCAAATACTTTTTAGCAATGTAACAGATACAATTTTTCGCCACACTCAAACTCTAATTTCTCATGGTAAGCACTGCACAAAGAACAATGAAAGAAAGAATGACCAATGCCTTCAAACTGGAAATTAGTTTCCAGCAAAATTAAAAGTAGAATTCATGTCTCATGGAAGAATTTTCAATAAATCCATATCACAAAGCAATCAATATAAGCTATACCTGTTTTCTCTGAACTACAACTATGAAATATTATTTCTCCTAAAATCCACAAACCTTTAGTTATGGCCATCAGATAATTCAAAGGAATTCAGTGGCCCTCTATAACTTGGTCCTCCTTCATTATACATAAAGAACTTGCCTAATATTCTATATTTAAATTGCATGTAGAAAGAAAAAATGGTAAGAAGGAGGGTGAAAAAGAAAACCTCATAAATTGGCCATATTAGAAACAACAGATTTTGAGACTGGGGGAAAAAAACTGAAATCATTTTATATTTTATAGGGGAAGAAACTTGAAGAAGCATATGAGCAAGGAAAGAACTGAAGTTCATATTATAAATGGTATTTTACCCTAGAATTACCAATTCCAACAGATCTAAAATAGGTGTTTTAGCTTAATACATACATAGCATATGTAATCAGAACGGATCGCAATGTTGAAGAGTTTAAATGAATGCATGAATTCTGAGTACAGTATATAAATTAAGGGAAATTAGAAATGGTCTATGTATCCTTTACTGATGACAGAATTCCAATAAGTAACCTGATTCCTTGGTGCAGCTTTTTAGGACAGTCTGTGCCGGATGGATCACTGCTCTCGCCCATTATGGCATTTCTTACTTAGATGACTAATTAAATGCACCATTAGCTAATGTTCATAACGATAAGAAAATATATGCCAATATCCTGTTTTCAACCTGGTAGCTTAATAAAAGGACTACTGCCCATTTGACGATTGCTGGTCCACTAAACCAGTTCATAAAAGAGGAATAAACCTCAAAGTTAAGTAGTGGAATAGCAGAGTATATATATAACATCAATTGCATTTATACAAAAACCCATTGTATACAGCCTGCACTGGACCAAAAATAAAAAAATTCACAGAGAAATAAGAGTTCTCAAATTTAAATCTATATTCTAGGAAAGATCAGATTAGGGTAAGGACAAAAAGCATAGTATATTCAATATTAAAAATATAATACTTAGAGAATAAAAATCACTTTCAACATCATGGACATTTACCTTACATTAAGTATTTCTCTATCACCCAACTCACATTTAGACTGTTTACAACAGTATGTATGTGGAAGGGCATTTGATCTACTCAATTTCACAAAAATTACAGCCTCCCATTTAGTCCCAAAGGCACAAGTGAACAAAATAACATTATTATAAAGTGCTGTCTTGGTAGCAAAGAAAAATATGCAGAACAGACAGACTCATACTAAAGGAATAATTAACAAGAGCTGTGGTTCATGAAGAAATACTCTAGCTTCGGTGACATCATGGTAACTACGAGAGTTTGCCTTTATGATTTTCCCCCCAAACCAAGTCGGATATGTCCCAAGTTAAATAACAGCTCCTGTTTCACTCCTAGATATCACTTTTTTTAGCTTTAAAATAGAAGTACATAAGTCAATTTAAAATGCAAACTGGTATAAAGGCTTAAAACTTATTGTTTAAAGAAAGCACTGATTCTAACTTAAAAAAAAAAGGCCTTAATGACTTTCCTAAAGCAGAGGAGGAGTTTCATCGTTTTCAACCTACCAATGCAAATAAAAAAGGCTATAAAGGATGCTGCTTTATATAGAATATTTATATAGAATAACATGCATGTGTCCCCCCATTCCTTCCATATATATTTGTCTCTGTCTCTCCCTCTCCCAGGGCTGTGTATGTGTATATGTGTGTGATGTTTCTTCCTCCCTGCCTCTATTTTAGTCACTCTATGTCCCCTCTCCTTCTTGCTGACTTCTATTACACTCTATAGCTGGCTTCTAAGCACTGATATTCAGAAAGAAAGCATTTTATCAGATTGTAGCCTGTGGCAAAGTGAATTAGAAAAATAGCCACAAAATGAAAAAAAGAAAAAAAAATCATTCAATTAGTTGAAAATAGATAAAATGAAAGCCACAAATTTTCCTTTAAAATGCCTAAATACATACCATACATATGACTTTAATAAAGTTAGTAGAGTTAATCTAGCAGATTTATTTACAGGATTTTGAGCTAAATATATGGGGAGAGGGGGTATTAAAAGAGTTAGTTTAATACAACAATTATGAGCACTGGCTTTGGAATCAGCTTTGAGTTCGTGTCCTAGCTCGACACTAACTGTATGATCTTGGGCAGGTTACTTACTCTCTCAGCCTATTACCTCATTTCTAATGTTGTGAGGATGGCCTGTGATAACACCTGTAAGACAGTTTGCATGGTACCTAGCACATAGTGAGGGCTCAGCACACATTACATCTAAAACGTGCAGTCAACGTTTATCACTCTTTTTGTCTGCCTAGCATCTGAACTTCCCTTCTTAAGTCTGGGAACTTCCCCACCTTATGTTTTCAGAAGATCAAAGAGTTTTCCACATCTTAAATTTAAGAACTTCACACCATCTCATGATTTCAGAAGATGAGACACTTTTCCGCATGTCCTACACGGCCAGGACACAGGCTATGCCAAACACACATGCCCAGCCCAGAGAAGAAATGGGCAACTAACAAGCAGGACAATAAGAGACCAGAAAGAACTCTCTCTCACACTAATGGTGGAGCAACTGCAGGAAGGTCAAGTCTGGGGCAGAGGTGGCAGCACTTATAGTCAACCAGTGCTAGCCGTGTCACTGGGGCAGGCTGTGGCGTCTGTCAGTCTGTCTCTAGATGGCACTGGCAACCTCATGGGAATCGTTGTGCAATGTGATTTCGGGCACTGTTTCTGGCTGCTCAGCCCTGAATCTGATTCTCTAACTCTCAAAACAATTTGATGAGCCACTGAGCTCTATCCAATATCCTTTTAAAATACACGATACGCTTTTACTGCCACCAAGAATTGTGACGGAAACAATCAGGCAGGGGGAACATCCATTCTCACCTACCCCACCCCCACAGGGGAAAAAGATTCTGTTTTTAATCTCTCCAAAGAAACACAAAAGTAATGTTCACTTTCAACCAACGGATTTATCCTGTGAAGTTTTGGAAACCTTATTTCTATAAATTTTGGATAATAATTTTCCTAATTTGGAATATGATAAATGTCTAATCAGTTTTAGATTTATTTCAAAGGAACACAGACAAGGCGAAGTGATGACATAGGAAAATACGCATGTGCAAGGAGTAAGTATCATTAAGGTAAGAGAAATTATCCCAACATGCCTGAAATCAACCTCACTGTATTCCCAAGCGCCTTCTTCCCAGCAGGAGCTTTTCACTTGGGGTTCTATAACCAAGGAGTCCCTCCTCCTCTTAAGGGTTATTTTAAGGTCCAAAAAATTTTAATTATCATCAAAAGGCCTTAAACATTCGTATTTTGTTTTAGCAAATAACTCTAAAATATTTGTATAACAAAACCATTCAATTCTCTGTTAAAACAGTGCAGAGCAAGTCAGTGCCTGATTGCCACAGGCTGATTTTTCAGTATGTAAAATACACTCCTCTCCCTCTGCCAGATTTCTCTGCATGGCCATTTTATAGTTCAGTAATGCTTTTTCCACTGTTTAGAATGTTAAAACTCAAATCTGTTCATTTTATTACTTGTCAATATAAATGTAATATAAGGTTTGTCGGGAGTGTGAAAATGGCGGGTTAAATATGTACTTTTTTAACCCCAGGAGCCAGTTACCATATAGAGTTGAATGTTTTAATGAATAAAAGAGCAATCTAAACAAAAGAGCAATCTTTAAAAAGTGATAGTCTTTTCAGATTAAAATTAAAAAAAAAAGAATCAAGCATTTAGAAATGTATATTGACATCTAATCTATAGCTATCATTAAAAACTCAGTAGAAAAAAAACTGAATTTCGACAGAGATTTGTGAAAGAAAATTAAAAAGGCCACAAAATTGTAGGGCTCATGACAATAATACATTAGCGCTATGTTACAGGACAGAAGCTGTTGAGACCTTGAGAGTTAAGCAACTTACCCAAGGAACCTATCTTCTGATTTAGCTGAGTGATGTCATTAAAACACCTTCAGCTTGTTCTTCAAACATTCAAAATAAAGTTAATTGCACATTGCACACCATATGGTATTAATTCCTGGATTTAAAATGACAAAAAGTACTAAATCCAAGGCAAGTAATTTCAAAACTCAACTGTTAATACTCTTTTTAATATAAAGTTCTGACTTACGATAATTTATAAATACCCTGGACTTATCAATGTAGAAAAAATCATCAAGAAATGTAAAAACTTTTCATAGTATCCATAACTCCCAAGGTGTGTAAAATCATTTTTGCCTAAGTGCTGAGGGCTATTCCATTAATCACCAGTCATAATTTATTGGCTGTTATTTCCCGGATTCTGTCAGAACATAACTTATACTAAACACCACGTATTTAAATTTATGCCATTTAACAACAACAAAAAAAAATTTTCTGGTCATAATCTACCTGCTCTAAAAAGATACCATAATCCCTCATGGAAAAGTTCCTTTGTATTTGGTTACATTATATTAAACACAGAAGGAGCTCTGTACTCAGGAGAGTAAGAAGAAAAAGTTCACAAAAAATCAAACTCTTCTTTAAATGAGGCATGTCCAAGTCAGCCTAACAAACTAGCTATATTTACGTTTCATGAGAGGCCTAGGAGAAGCAGGTCTAAAAAAGAACTAAGGCTAGCTTTGGATGACTACCCTGTTATGAAGAGTAACTTATGCTATGAAACTACAGTTAACAGCCAAAACGTTTAAAAAAAAAAAAAAAAAAAGGAAGCCAACAGACTCCCCATCAAAATAAGGTGCAAGAACAAAAAGTACATGATACCCAGAAGAGAACAGGGAGTAAGTATGTGTATAAAGAGACAAAGAAGGTTTACAGCAAAAATGGCAAACCCAAGGCACATGTACTGCTATTTCCCCTTCTTCAAAACTGGCCTATGCAAGTAACAGGTGACAGCTCTGTAGAGGTTAGCAAAGGCCTCAAAATCCTCTAGATGGCTATTACAAAGAAATGGGAATTATCAGACCAAGCAAAATACTGCCATTCCCTGTTTAGACTGACTGGAAGAATGTTACTCAGAAAAACTATTAAGGAGGAAAGGAGTGTTAAGGAAAAACAATAACAGTAAGCCACAAATATTTACTGAACTATTTGTTTTATTTTTAAGGTTACATACACTGTTTCATTTAGTCCTCACGACAAACTTCAAAACTACTCTTACACCCACTATACAGACAGGAAAAACACCGAGGCTTACAGAATTTTAAACAACCAACTTGCCAGAGTCATACATACACTAGTGGTGGTACTGGAGCTCTAACATGGACCTGAGCACTTTACCATTCCTTTTAATGGATCGGGCAGTTCAACTGACCTAACCCTCTATCCATCCTCCCATGTAAATCCACCAGGACAGATTTTTTTTAAGTAAAAGTTTAATTATTTAAGTATTAGCATGTTTCTAATTGAAAGTCTGGAAAATACAATGGATGTACCAAAAGTCCTATCTTTTTTATTGCTTTTATAATTAGCATTTTAACGAACACCTTGTACATAAATCTCTGTGCACATTTTTATTCCATTTATAAAATATTATAAATGGAATTCTGGTCAAACAGTGTGAATATATTCTGCCAGAACATCTGATTTTAATATTACTGAATTGATGAAGAGATTATGGTTCCTTAAGAAAAACAACTGTGCCTTATTCTCCCTTACCCACAATGCCTAGGCACATGAGCAAGTCTTCTCATGACTGCTTAATGAATGGAGGGTTCTCTCCCCTTAGCACACAGTCAGAGACTTGGAGAAGAGAAAAATAAACAGAGCAGGCTCCCAAATTAGAAGACAACAGTTATGCCACATATCGAATTCATTAGTGGGCTGCATAAAACTCTTCTTAGGGAGAGAAGAACATGAACGTTAACATTGCCATTCAATGTATTTCCATGTGTTTAAAATATATTTCCATGTGTTTGGTTATTTTATAGTACATTTAAAGAATACAGTATTTTAGTAGGTATATAACACACTGAAGACATTACTTCTCCCAGTTTATTATCTATATGCCTTAATCTGCTATTGTCCATGGAAATCATTTCAGAACACGTTCATATAGAAAATTCAGAGCTAAATATTTTAATAGTAACTAGAGTTGCTATTTTACTTTGATTTTCCATATCACCTATTTCCATCAAGTTCTAATGATATCATAGCAGGCAATGTCCCCATAAAGATGAAAAAGATTGACAACAAAACATTGTATCAGCAGGCACTGATCCAGCACTTTAGACGTATTAATTTAATCTTTATGACATTACATGATATTATGATTATTAATCTCTCTATTTTATAGGTAAAGAAACTGAAACAGAGAGAGATTAGAAACCTGCTTGTTTTGGGACTTCCCTGGAGGTCCAGTGGTTCAGACTCTGCGCTTCCACTGCAGGCGACACAGGTTCGATCCCTGGTTGGAAACTAAGATCCCGCGTGCCACGCGAGTGCAGCCAGAAAAAAAAGAAACTTGCTTGTTTTTTTGAACCTAGGTATTCTGGCAGCCACACTTCTAATCACTACACAGAACTGACTCGCAGCATCAAGCAAAAAGCACTGAACAGCTTTCCGTGGACATTGGTGACACAGGACACAATGAGAGTATGCGTCCCAGAAAATAGGAAATTCAACCAATCCAGGTGGATTATTTACTCATTAGGTAAATAATTATTTATTATGGATCAAAAACTGTATCAAAATTGGGAGTATTCTCCTAACCTTGAGAAATACTAGGTCTAAGAAAGGTGGAGACAGACCATCATAAGATAGATATCTAGTGTAAATAGACAGATCTAACCTCGCTAGAATAAAATAGAATTTTTACAAGTGCTATGGCACAGAAGGCATTATTAACTCTGTCTAGGGCACTCAGAGAAGCTGCACAGAGGAGGAAATACCTCAACTACACCTTGAATAACAGACTTGTACAGAAATTTGTAGCTAACAGTCTATCTCCCCACAGAAGGGTCACTGCTGTGAAACTGCTGCAGTAGCACAAAACATGTCTCAGCACTGCGGAACCATCTTAGGTTTGCTGGAGGAAGAGTATGGGGCTGCAATAGGTCTGAGTGATCAAACCCCCCCGTCAACACAATGGGAACCAGCAATAAGAAGCGGACTATCTATCCAGCTTAATTTTATAGCCAGTATAGCTACAAAATTGCCTTTATTTGTTTGACATACCTACATTTAAATTTCTAATTTAGAAAAACCTAAATTTTAAAACTAATAATAAGGAATGGAGGTGGGGAGTAGTAGACCTTCGTTTAATCATGACTGGCCCTGACCCCTTCCTAAAACCTCACCTTAAAAAGTTAAAGGAATTTTTAGTAGTATAAAATCCATAAGGGGCTTCCCTGGTGGCGCAGTGGTTGAGAGTCCGCCTGCCGATGCAGGGGACACGGGTTCGTGCCCCGGTCCGGGAAGATCCCACATGCCGTGGAGCGGCTGGGCCCGTGAGCCATGGCCGCTGAGCCTGCGCGTCCGGAGCCTGCGCTCCGCAACGGGAGAGGCCACGACAGTGAGAGGCCCGCGTACCGCAAAAAAAAAAAAATCCATAAGGATAAGAGAATGGGGAAAGACAACAGCAAATAAGAGAAGGCACAATATTTTGAAAGCTAGGAAAAAAAGAGGTAACTAAACTAACTAGACCAAGAAAGCGGAAACCTAAACCTGAACGGAAGAAGCCATCAAGCTGATAAACACAGAAAGTAGAATAATGGTGGTCTGGGGCTGGGATAAATAAGCAGTTACTGTTTAATAAGTACAGAGTTTCAGTTAGGGATGATGTAAAAGTTCCGGAGATTGACGGACAGTGGTAATGGTTACACAACAATGTAAATACACTTAATGCCACTGAACTGCACACTTTAAAATGGTTACAATGGTAAATTTTGAGTTATGTATATTTTACCACATTACTACAATTTAAAAAAAAAAGCAGCAAGCTGACTCATGCTGAAGAGATTCAGGTATTGGTAGCATGATGAAGACAAAAATGCAGGGTGCGGCTGGAAACGAGATGAGTGGTTGAAAGTTCATTTAAGTGGCCTCACCCCAAAACCAATCTTCTCCTCATCCCTGGAGAGGGTGTACCACAGACCCTGATCTTTGGAACACAGGTCAACACTGAAAGCAAGACAAAATGATTAGAGAAAAACAGGAGAATTATTTGAAAGTCTGCATTCTAAATAGGAGGCAGAAGGCTGTCTCCAAGAAGAAAAAGGAACTGACAGATTATCTGATGTGTCCAACCATATTATATTTTATATTTGTCAGAGAATTGCAAATTAATTAATAGACACAAAGTACATAAAATTTCAAACTCAGATAATTATTCCAGAAAACATTAAGTTGGACAAGAAAGGAAATACGATCACAGTGAATTTTGTGACAAGGCTGTGAAAAATATTTGCATAGTCATAATAATTTATATACTAAAGAATTTACCCCCCAAACCTGATATCCTATAAAAGGAAGATGAGAGAAAGGGAAACATGTATAAATGTTTGCAGGCGGCAGAGAGATTAAGATGACTAATCCTCATCTTTCTTAGAAGGAAAGTGAGTAGCTACTGTCTAAAATGAAAAGCCAACAAAAAGCAGAACTGACTTAGAAAAATAAAGACACATCAGAACAGCTGAAGGAACTGAAACTGACTGCCCCTAAAGGCTGGGAATTGGACATGAGAAGAGATGGTGCCCTGCTATTTTTATAAGCCTTGAATATTATTTGATTTTTAAAACTACATATGTACAAATATCACTTTAATTTTTAAATAAATAAAAATGAAGAGGCAAAACAGAAAATTGTCAAAATGTTAAAACGATCTGAAATTGTCTAAACTGAGTATACGCCTTTTTTTTCTCCAAACTATTGTGTTAAAGCTTTCTGTAATTCTTAGGATTTTCAGTAGTATTGAGGTCAACATGCTACTTGCTGCTGTGCCCTTCAGTGCTGTCAGGCATCACCAAAATGAGGCTCCAGCGGGAGGAAATGGTGCTGAAAATGTTGTCCCCGACCAGCATGCTAAGCCACCAGCCAAGAACGCGCTGGTGCCGGAAAACCCTGATGCCCAGGATGAGCAGGTGGAACAGGAGGAGGAGGAGAACAAGGAGGAAGACAACACAGGTGGGGAAAATGCAGCTGATGTCACATGAACTGCAATGCTTTAGAACGGGACAGAGCTACAAAGAGTTTACATGGGGAAGAATGCTAGGACTTGATGGATGACTAGTGTTTCCAGAACATGTCATCTGGGTGGTGTCTTTATACACACCGTTCTTTCTTGGTTTTGCATTTTACCCTGACCACACTGGTCATTTCTCCCTTGTTCATTTGGGATTTGAAGAACACCTCCAAGCATCTCATTTTGAAGGCCTAATCACAACCATAGTAGGGTATGTACTTTTAGCAATAACACTGATAATTTATCATGGCTTGGCAACTCTTGTTAAATTTCACAGGTCTCGTCACTAGCTGGGAGTCTGCTATATTGTTGTTAAAGGTCTCCTTGTTAGTGGTGGTAGAAGTGTTCCCTCTCATTTGTGGCTGCTGACTGGATATCTGTTCCCTGGAAATGTCTGTTGCTTCTCTGAAAGATCATGTTTCTGCATTAACTAGTAGGAATGGTGTCTGTTTTCTACTTTGCCTCCATTCTGTTACTGAGACAGGTACTTCAACCTGGTGTATTTTGGTTTCTAAGGAATCTGAATGATCCAGATTTCTAAAAATCCAGTACAAGAAATGATTCACTTGACTATTTATAAGCATCTCCCAAGATTTATTTTGTCAGTGGTTCTCTTTGGCTCCATCGTGCTCCTGGTGCTTTGCCTACCTATTCGTGTAATTAAGAGTCTGCTGCCTAATTTTCTTCCATACAGCGTCACGCTCCGCAGTGATGCTCCACTGAGTGAACTGTCCCTTGAGCTGCTTCTGCTTCAGGTTATCTTACCAGTGTTACTTGAACAGGGACACACACAGCAGTGGCTGAAGGAGCTGTGTGAGCAGTGACCATTACTGCTGGAAACTTGCTGGATCTTCATTCCTATTTGGTGGAAGACCAGGAAGAAAATGAGAACAGTGCAAACCAACCAGTGAACAATAACCAGCCTATTTGAAATAATAATGCTATTCCTGTGGTGGGGGAAGGTGTATATGCAGCTCACCAAGCCATACTTCAGCAGGGAGGGCCTGCTGGCTTTCAGCCTTACCGTCGGCCTTTAATTTTTCCACTCAGGATATTTTTGTTGATTTTCTTCACGTGCAAGGACCTTACTGATGGCCAGGCTCATCTGCCTTACTCTACCAGTATTTGCCAGCCGTCGGTTAATGTCATTTTGGACAGGGACTGCTGAAATCCATGAGCTCTACACAGCTGCCTATGGTTTCTACGTTTGCTGGCTAACCATAAAGGCAGGGACGGTGCTGGCGACATGGATGCCACAGGGATGCAGAGTGATCTTCAGAAGGTTAAAGGGTAGTCCTGCATGATAATGAAGACTTCAATAGTTGCAGTGCTGCTGGCTGGAGTCGTCCTGCTTCTTCTGGGGCTCCTGTTTGAGCTGGTTATTGCTGCTCCCCTGAGGGTTCCCTTGGATCAAACTCCTCTTTTTTTCCCATCACAGGACTGGGCACCTGGAATCCTGCATGTGAGAATCTGTAGCTATATAACACTGATGGATCCTCAGTGGTGGTTTAAAACCGTAATTGAGCAGGTTTAGGCAGATGGCATCTGGAACACTGACCTTCACTATATCATTCGGAAACTGGCAGCGCCAGTGATCTCTGTGCTCTTGCTTTCCTAACGTGTACCTTACATCATCACATCTGGCACCATTCCTTTACTAGGTGTTAACTGCGGAAATGCAAAACTTGGTCCACTGGCGAGGTTTTCCACTTTTACTGATAGTCGTGGTATTGACAGGAATCTTGTCCTTCCAGGTCTGCTAGTTTAAGTCCCTTTATGAACATATTAAAAATGACAATTACCCTGTGGGCCAACGCCTCATGAACTATGAATGGAAATCTGGCAAACAAAGCACGTCTCCACCACCTCCACATTCATCCCAAGAATAAAGTGGTTGTATCAACTACCTTGAGCTTCCCCTTGCCTTTATGTGTCCTTTTTTGTGGACTTCTCTCTTCGGAGGTTTTCCCCAGTGATCTCAGTATTATTTTTAAGTTAAATGTATTTGACTTGCGTTCTCAGCATTCAGAGAGCAGCAGTGCAAGGCTCTGCTGCCCTTCCTGCATCTTTTGACATCACTGCTGTCTGAGGTCTGTATACGCGTAAACAGAAGTTTCTGGATACCCTAAAACCTTGGATTAAACAGAATGTGCACTGTACATCTTTAAACAAAATGTATATTAATTTATTAAATCTAGTTGTCACTTTAAAAAAAAAACACCTTTCTTATAGCACAATTCATGAACTGATACAGTATGCGATTCACTGGAGAAATACTTTGGGCATATAGCAATTCTAAAGCCTAACTGTTTAAAACCACTCTATAAACACAGTATTTTATTTATTCCTTTCCCCCTAAGAATATATATTTGGATATATTTATATAAAGTCTTATATTATTTGTAACTCTTGGACCAAATCCAAATTTTGACATTTCAAATGACTAACATTTGTAAGCCCCAGTGATGGTAGAGCTGAACTTAAATAAAGTCTGAGTGCCAAATGATACAAATGGACAAACTGAAAGGCTACTCATGGAAAAATATATAAAAGTACTAAACATGCAAAAGAAAACAGGAAACAATCTTATCTGCAAGAACTGTACAACTTGCGACTTTTTAGTATATGTGCTGCCAAACCGAGCACAACTTACAACTTTTTAAAAGTCACATTCTTGTGGGCACAAATTCACCAACTAAATATAATCTAATTAACATACTTCTTCTACACAGTCGCAACCAAGAACTTCATTCCAGAAAAAGAAAATACTTCAAAGCACAAGATTAAAACCATGAGCAACTACATCAGAATCTACTGAATTTTTTTTTAATTAATAAAGTTCTTTTCATATAAAAACTATGAGCCTTGGTTTGTTTTTCCAGCAGTACTAATGGCCTATGCTGATCTACAACATATAGTTGTTCATTTTCATGTATCGACTACGTAACAGATTTACAAATACTTAAATAACTATCACAAAGGTTTAAGAGCATTAAAATCATATGTTATACTGTTTATACTGCACACTCATATAAATAGAGTCAGAGATAGAGCAACCAAAGAAAACCTCAAGTATTTGTCACTGAGTGCCCACGTGTCAGAGAACATGACAGAGAAATTCCTATGTGACAAGACTCCTGCACTCAAAGAGTTTGAGATTTAGCAGTGCACGAAAAGAGGTAAGAAGTGTGTGTGGTGGGGTTGCCAAGACCAAGACATGAAAACAATTCATGAAAAATATAAAAAACTAAATGACTAAGTACTAAACTACAAAATATACAGGGTAAATTTAGAGAAGAGGAAGATAACAATTGCCTTGAGAGAGGAAGAAGGCATTGAACTGGGTCTCAAAGAAGTAGAGAAACATTTGAAGAAATAAAGGAGAAAGATCAATGTCTCTGTCTCTCTCGTTCTCTCTCTCAATTTTGCTGTATACTTAAACTACATAAGGACATAAACTACATAAGGACAGCTGAGACTTTCTGATTCCCAATCCTATAATCTATGCATTACTACACTATACACTATTTTATGTATTAAGTATGTTACACTGGACTTCATTATCAACCTCAATTTCCTATAACCAAAAACATTAGGATGCTATAAAAAAAGATGCCCATCTTAAAGTAAGTATGCTATAATACACAACGGCCAAATGGGTCTCAGTTAAGACCACAGAACTTTTACAGCCAGAACCATGGCCTTCCCACTAAACTGAGATATGTTACTATTCCAGGACTATTCCTTTAGCCAATAGGCCATTCTAATGGGAGGGTACTGCCCAAGCAACAAATTTCAAAGCTAAAGTCACAGTTCCAAGGAATTCATATATAGAAATTTTTCATTGTTTTATCTAAATTATTTTGATTGTATGCTGATAGCTACCTAAATAGAGATGGAAAATCAAAGAAAAATAATATATCTAAATGAAACACTACAAAATAAACACAATCATGGAATGCACAAGTCATTATGCCATACAGTTATTAGTCACAAACTTATTATAAGCTTTCTCAGGAATTATATTACTTTTTACACCTAACCTAAAATTTTCCTTCTCTAAATTGGTAAGATCCTATTAGTTTTTATACATCTACAAATGGTATCTATGTTCACTAGTGTACCCCAGTCTAAATTAATATTCATCACAAATTGAAAAACACTCATTGGTCCAGCACCTGAGAGTCATGGTTCCTTACATCCTCTCTCACTTCTTTCTCTTTTCCCACACCCAAAGACAGAACACTCTCATGCTCTCCCATTACACTCCCATCTAAAACCCCTGAGCAGTAGCCAGGCGCTCCCTCCCCCTTCCACGAGGATCCACTACTTAATTGATCCAATTTATCCAGTATACAGAAGGGTGTAACCAAGTTTTCTTTCAATATTTTTTCCTGTGTTTTCATGTGTGACCGAGAGGAGGAGGGAAAAGGAGTTCTAAATGGAGGCACAAAAGAGCCGAAAGCTACCTTCAGCCCTCTAAGGCAGCTGTGGCACAGTACAAAAGCAATGTACCTGAAGTGCAGGATCAGGGTCTTAAGCCCAGCTCTGCCATTTAACCATTTCTTAGTTGAATGACCTCTTTCACTTAGCAATTCAGCCTGCCATGTCCAGTTCAGTAGAGTCTTTGATAATATCCATGGCTCTTAAACCACTCCACTAAGCAGCCACGTATTTGTAGATGGATCACTATTTCTACTTACCTTTGGATATGTTATGTGATCTTTAGCACACATCTTTGATTATGCCTTAGATTACCATTTAATTATACAAGCCTATCACCAAGGAAATAATTGTAGTGGATATCAAGAGCAAAACAGAAATTGGGATCAGTGTTTTATCAGTAGTATTCAGAAAATCAATAATGAATAGTAACAATCACTAAAGTACTTTATTAGCCATTCAGGAATCTATTATTTTTAATTCTCTGAAAATGTATCAGTTCATACACACACACAACATCGACTTTTATGTATTATTAGTTTGTTTCAATGATTATAGATCACACTAGTTAAATATCTGACCATCAAAATTGTATACTCTAATAGTCAGGGTTAGACACTAATTAACTTCAGTTACATTTCACTGGTGACTGTATAAAAGGCTATACAAATTTCTATAACTTACCAAAAATTAACTCATACAATGTTTTACTGCTTCCACCACAAAGTTTTATCTAGTAGCTGAATACAGTATTAACATTTATTAAGCAATCTCCTTAAATATATTTAGTAGTTAACAGTATTAATATCTTATTAAAATTATTTCCACTGAAGAATACATATCAGTACTTTCCCAACTTATCAGCATAATTGTATTTGCAGTACTATTCTAAATTACTGGATAAACTAGAAAGAAGACTAAAAGTTAATTATAATTTTTTGAAATATCTGGGATCAAACCAAATGCTACAGAACCCAAGTAAAACAACAAAATCAAATATATTCTCTGGGGATATAGGACAAAAAACAGACTTCTGGAAGTCTTATTAACATTAAGACAATAAACTAAATTTTGAAACAATTCCTAGAAATGTTAATGCTGTAAGTGACTCTTCTCCATGAAGAGAAACTTATGCAAAATAAGCATGTCTTAAAGGCCAACTCAAACAGTGCTAGAGTGAAAATAAGAGACATCTGAAGATAACGTTACTGTCTCATAATTTTTTTTAAAGCACTAGGAGGAATTTTAAGGTTAAAGTAAAAGCATTAATCAAAGTAAATATGAAGATAAAAATAAGAGAAGAAAAACTAATGCAACACTTCTGGAACAGAAGGGGGAGGAGGATTCTAAGTAACCAAAGATGAAGATAACAGGAAAAAAAAAAGATAAGTAACTCATGTGCAAAAACACTTCTGGAATCTGCATTGAAAATTAATTATATAGAGTAATTAATATAAAATATGAGGTCCCACCTACTATACTAAAGCATGAAGAGTTTGTATCACATTTTTCCATGCACACTCAATGAAGACTTTTCCTCCACTGTAAATTCACAAAAGGTTTTTGTTGGTGCAATTTACTATGCCTATTCTCAGCCCTAGGATATTTTTGTACCCAATCTCAAATTGAAAATGGGATGCTATCTGTCCTCAAAATGTCGAGTTATTGGCAGAAACGTAGCTCCATGTCTAATAACTTTTATGCTCCGCTACAAGTTTTTTTAAGTGGTATTCTTGTTGAGATGTAACTAGACTACCTGTATATTTTAAAATATAAATTAAAACTTATGGGATACATTGCTCATGACTGATATAATGCATCTGAGCCACCATTACCCATCTCCCTCCTAGCACTGAAAAGGAAAATGTAGAGACACTGCTCCACCACTTGGCTACTTCCTGCTAACTACATCTGCCCAAACTCCTCTTAGGAGCCCAAAGGGAAATCTATACCACTGCTGCAGAAGCTCACCATCTGTGGCCACTGATAAATGTATTAAGGAGGACTGACACAACAGAGGCAACTGCAATACTTACCGTCAGCTATACAATGAGGACTGTCGGCGGTAGGCAGAATTCAAAGACCCAAGATCCCTGCTCCCTGGTGTATTACCCTGCATAATCCTTGGGACTGCAAATATGATGGGATTTCACTCCCATGATTAGGTTAACTTTAAGAAAGTTGACTTATGATGGGGAATTATCCAAGTGGGCCTGAACTAACCACATAAACCCTCTAAATTTGGGTCTAGAAATAAGAGACAATTTTTAATGGCTCTCTATTGCCTATAATACTGCGCTGGCCAAAAAGTTCCTAACCTTGCACCAAAAAACCTGAACAAACTTTCTGGCCAACCCAATAGCAAGAGCTGCCTACTCTACCAGCTTTTTAAGGACTTCTGTAATCTAGCCCCAGTCTTACCAATATAAAAAGAAAAGATGGGCTTCCCTGGTGGCACAGTGGTTAAGAATCCGCCTGCCAATGCAGGGGATACGGGTTCAAGCCCTGGTCCGGGAAGATCCCACATGCCACGGAGCGACTAAGCCCATGTGCCACAACTACTGAGCCTGCGCTCTAGAGCCCGCACACCACATCTACTGAGCCTGCGTGCCACATTAGGCCCATGCACCTAGAGCCCGTGCTCTGCAACAAGAGAAGCCACCGCAATGAGAAGCCTGGGCACCGCAACGAAGAGTAGCCCCCGCTTGCTGCAACTAGAGAGAGCCCATGCACAGCAACGAAAACCCAACGCAGACACAAAAGAAACAGAAAAGAAAAAAATAGTATTATCATGGGTCAAATAGTCATGCTTAACAGAAAGTTAAATATAAGTTAAAACTAACTACTTAAGACTCCAAATCTAGACACTATTAATAATTCTGTTAGGCACTATTGCTCAGTTCTCCTAAAATTCAAGTTTTTATTACATCCTTCAGTTCTGAAAGACTCCATTCTAGAGAACTACACAAACTACTAAGATTGTTTAGCATGCAAGCTACAGTCCAGTTAATCAAAAGGTATTAATGGATGTATCTATACAACAAGAATATACTTATACTGAAGCAGAGGCATGAGAAAATAATTAACACAATTTCTAACAGTATAAAATCAATACCAGCAGGTAAGTGCTAGACCACCAGGACCAAATTAATTAGACTGAGTGTATTCAATGCACAATTTTTGCTCTAAGTTTTCATTAGTTTGAAGCAACTAGTTTCTTTGTTCCGTAACATATCACCTAAAGATTCTAAGCTCTGTACTACTTACAAGGTGTTTACTTAGCACTTATGAATGCCATTTCTTATTAGTCATTTTTGCCCAAGAGTATATGTTCTGGGATGAGAGAGACAAATTAGGCAAAAAGCCCCAGCTCATCACTGCTCTTCACCTCCCAAGGAACATCTAAATGCCATTTAGTCCTCATGTCCTTACCAGAGAATACTGTATGAAAACCTAGAATCAACAGGCTGGTATGGGAGAACTTTCTCAAATGTTGTGAGGATTAAATGCTGAGTCAGCACTTAAAAGATCCTGAGAGTGAGTGATTCCTTAAATTTTGTGCTCCAGATGCCTCCTTTCTTTACCCTACTCCCGGCCCGGAGTTCAGCCAGGAATACTGCTGAACATCCTATAATGCATAGGACAGTCCCCCACAACAAAGAATAACCTGACCCAAAATGTCAATAGTGCTAAAGTTAAGAAACCCTGGTATAAAAGAAAGAACACTAAGTTAGAATCCCACCTTTACAACTTATTATCTAAATGACCTTCAACAAATTATGCAACTTCTCTAAGTTTCCTCATGTTTAAAATGGATAGCATGCTCATGTTGAAGGATTTAGGAGTATAAATTGATATAGAAACCTTTAGACACTTTACAAATGTTAGTTTCCGTTCTTCAGAGTGAGTACAAAAATCTTCTCTATCAGAGGTAGAGCTGTGGACCTCTCAAAGATAACTTCAAACTATGAATGACACATTGTACTCTGATTTATTTTCTGAATCTCCTATCAAAGTCTAACCAACTTGAAGGCAGGTTCTTATTGGACTTGGTATCCTCAGCCTCTACAACAAAGGAAGCACTGAGTTGTAGAGGCTGAGGATACCATCTGTTAAATGGCCAAATGAGCAAATAAGCTCTAAGTATCTACCCACCATAACAAAGCAGTCATCGCATTGCACAGTACAGAATTACCAAAGAATGTAAGAAAATGTAACTCTTGTCCTGGAGAAGTTTTAAAATAGTAAGAGATATCTAACAACAAAACAAAATATGTAGAGAGATTTAACACATAGCAGGCACTCAAAAAAATCTCATGGGTAAAATTCACATGAATAGCTGAGGTCACAAATGAATATTAGTGGGATGCACAAAAAAAGTTACAATTAAATAGATTTAATCAGGGAAAGTCCTATTTTTAATTACTATAATCCTTCAGAGTACATGCTGCTAATATCTTCCAAAGGCAATGAAACAGTACACTTAAAGAACAAACATCAAAATGTCAAGTGCTATCATTTGTCATTTTAGCAGTACTCAGCTAAATTTCATAATTCAGATGATGGTAGCATATTTTAACAGGTTCAAAGGCCACCTTAAGCAATTTTAAAAAATACATTAGATTTTAATAGAAGCTTATCAAATTCCTGACATCCACAATCCATCTTAATTATTTTAAATGGTCTGAGACAGAATAAGACCAAAAAGGCTGATGCTCAAATGTCTGAAATACACTGCTGAAAAGGCTGAGCTCAAGCATACCAAAAGTGTGTTAGAAGCAACTTTTTAAATGCACTAATGTAACAATTATTTTTAAACCAACAATTTTAGAAAAACAGCAGTTCCTATCTAAAGCTTATATAAATATAAGACACTGGGTTTGCAAGTGTCAGCAGAGTTTTAAGATCCCTTTCTAAAGCAATAGTCTCCTTCTGTTTTGCTTGGTATCTTAATTTGCCTTTAGTTTCAAAACTAAGTTTGCTAACACTGTTCCTCTCAAAACCTCAGGAATTCCATTACTAGTTTTAAGCTAAATTAAAGGAAAATAAACCCATTCAACCCATGGCACAAAGTATGCACAAAGTGTTTGTTGATGCTCATAAATAGACTGAGAAATTTAGACATGTCTTAAGGACAACAGCTGTATAGTCAACTCTGGTTTGCCCCACCATGGAACTGAATAGAAAGAGAATTATTGCTACCACTTCAAGTGAGACCAGCACAGATACCTTTAAACCAACTGAGATATAATAGAACATTCTCTTTAAATCAGAGCCTTTGTGTATGTTTTCACTTTAGGGAAAAATGGTTAGAATACTCTTTAAAAAAATACACATGGAGCCAAGATGTTATGAGCCTCTCCCCCAAAAACAATGCTTAAAATGCCCTCAACACCGCCCACCCACTTGCCTCCGAAAAAAAAAAAGAAAGAAAAAAACAAGCTATAAATACTTGACATACAGATGGTTCTTTGTCTTATCACTAGAAATCTTCTTTTACATTCTGTATCCCTATTCTCAGACTCTATAAACCTTCCTGACAAGTACAGGTATTTTCACTTTCATCCCTCTCCATCACCTCTGTCAAATCATAATTCATCTCAACTCACCTGAATCCCAGGTATCAAGATCCTGTGAATGGGACTAGTAAAAGAGAAAAGTACTGATACTCGAAAGAAAGGGAAAAAAATCCCATCTTTCCCATTTCCTGGCTCCCTCCCTTATCTTGGCCCAGCACTGCAGAGTAGCAACAAATGGAAGGAATAAAAGCACCTTAAGCTCATTCTATTGCTATTTCTCCTTCTTTTAGCCCTAACTCATTCACTGCTCCCCAAGCATCACCCTATCTAACCCCTACTCTCCTGTCCCAGGTAATGGAAGTCACAAACAAGGGCCTAGATTTTGGGTAGACCCAGTTCCCTAAGAGAGGAATGCAACAAGATGAATGAATTTCCACGAGTCTTATAAAGGGTGATTCGAATATACTGTGATATAATGAGTTACAACATTTTTTATTGCCTGACCTAGTAATAAGCTAAATACCATTTTTATGACTTATTGGAAAAACAGGCTCCTAATCCCAAATTCCTTTTTTTAATTCCCCATTTCCCCCATCCCAAGCCTCTAGCCACATCTTTTTTAAAACAATTCATTAAAAAAAAAAAATTCATTTACAAGATAGAGGCTACCTATATAAGAGTCAAATTACAATGACTGCTAGTGATTAAAACAATAGATTTGTGACAAAGTAAACAAGTGAATGCCAGTAGCTTGTGCAACATGAGTGAACCGTGCTTACAACCACATAATTAATAAAAGGAAAGAAAATAAATCTGGTTATAAACAGCATATTACCAACCAGTGATCACACTTTTGCAAAGAATATATTATAAAACCAATATTCTAACTTTAGAAATGAATATACCATGAAGAATAATTTGGTAATACCTATTAAAATTTTTAATGCATATATCTATTGGCACAGAGATTCCACTTCTAAAATTCAAAGTACTGATATATTTACACAGGTGTGATATATGTATACAATACTCACTGCTGCATTATTTATAAAAGGAAAAGATAAGAAAAAACCTACATATCAACCAAAAATGGAATGTATAGTATATTCAATACAATGAATACTATGTAACCAATAAAAAGAGTGGATATGGTTGTAAATGTAGGAAGAAACTTGCTACAAACAGCAGTTGCCTCAGGGAAGAGGACCCAGTAGACAGGGAGATGGGAAATGAGACTTGTTTTCACAATATACCCTTTTGCACCTTTGAATTTTGAATCATGTACACATATTACCCTTTTATTAAAGATGAGTAAGCTAAAAATTTGTTAAAGAATTTAGACAATTCTCTCCAATCCTCTGATGCATAAACAGTTCTACTTTCCTCATCTGTAGGCAACGTTAATCAGGACTGAGAATCTGGGCTACTAGAGGTTACCAATAACCAATATACAGGGTAGAGGGCTCATTTCCTCTTTAGTAAGAAGAGGTACAACTATGGCAACTCTGCATCAATCAAAACAAAGTATAATATGCGAAGAAAGAGGTGAAGAATTTATCTTACCCAAAGCAACCTTTATTACAGAAATAAAATTGGATGCAGTATAATTTTGTCAGCACTCTGAAAACCGTGCTTCGCCAAAAGGAAAAAAAAACTATCTGGCTGGAATTTCTGGTTAGGGTCTAGATCTCAAATGGGTACATGCACCAGAAATATTTTGTAAAGAACCTAAGAAGGGCCAAAATCATTCAAATCCAAAAGGCTAGAAAACAAGGGGAAGGGGGAGGACAAAGTCATGGGCAATGTTTCAAATGTCAAAAGAACGTTTAAGATATTTTTCTATCAGAATTTTTCTCTTTATCTCTTAAATTCCAAGTAAGATTGAACGTAGAAGTCCCTCAGTAATTAAAACTCAAGCAATTGAAAGAAACAATTCAAACTCTTTTTCAAGCTTATTTTTAAATGTTACTATTTCATATGATTTTTGGTTTTGCTGCTAAAGAGAACAATTAATATAACAGCAGCTAATACTAATCTGGTTCCCTCTTCCGCTGATTCGAGTCCAATTATAAAACCAGGAAAATAGGGGGAAAAAAGTCTTGACGGGGGAAAAAAAAAATTTAGGAAAAGGATCATATTTATTTTTTGTGAAAAACAATACCATTTTTGGGGTCTCGTTAGCAACACTAATGACATTTATGACTTAGCCATCTAATCACACAGCTGTATCACTATGTACAATTTAAATTTTACAGACTTAATGACTTGTTTAAAAAATGTAGCTCAAAGGTTTGTTGTCATAACCGATTACAGTATTCTGAAGGCTAGAATATATCTCAGTAAGTGAAAGATGCTAGCTGGCATATCAAAAAAAATTAGTATATTCCTTTGCCAGATTCACCTGGACTAATGTCAAAAAAGAAAAAGAAATAAAAATCACGAAATAAAGTTACACTTAAGAAAGCAGGAGGAGGGCTTCCCTGGTGGCACAGTGCTTAAGAATCCGCCTACCAATGCAGGGAACACAGGTTTGAGCCCTAGTCCAGGAAGGTCCCACCCACAGAGCACTAAGCCCGGGTGCCACAACTACTGAGTCTGCGCTCTACAGCCCGTGAGCCACAACTACTGAGCCTGTGCTCTAGAGCCCACGAGCCACAACTACGGAAGCCTGCGCACCTAGAGTCCATGCTCTGCAACAAGAGAAGCCACCTCAATGAGAAGCCTGCGCACCGCAATGAACAGTAGCCCCCGCTCGGCACAACTAGAGAAAGCCCATGCGCAGCAACAAAGACGCAACTCAGCCAAAAATAAATAAATAAATTTATTTAAAATAAAAAAGAAAGTAGGAGGAAAAAGTGCCTTAGAATTAATATGTGGAGTTCATATATCTTGATATTTACAAAGGGAAAGGAGAAGAATGTTATCAACTGATGTTTCATTTTTATTCTATTTTATTTTATATTTACTAGTAAACCATTTACTATGGCTCAAGAGTGTCCAAGGTACTTGATAAACTTAACTAAAGAGTAATACTAATCATAATATTAATTATAATCATACCAAAGTTACAGATTAACAACCACACAAATGAACATTTAAATTCATATCAATGGTGTTCAATCCTGAGTCGAGTACCACCTAAGGTAGAACTGAGAATTCTTTAAGCTATTTTCAAGATTTAAATAGCCTAAAAGCCTCACATACTCTCTGAAATATAACTTTTTACACTAACTATATACATATCCATTTCTTTAGATCCTAATGGCTCAACTGATGCTTCATGAAATAACAAGTAATGGACAGATAAAGATTGATCAGATTCCAAACTAAGAAGATAATTTAACAGAAGGAACAGCAAAGTTTATGTCTGTTCCCCACTCCATTTTTCCCCTTTACATTCTTTTATTTCACAATCTTGCAGTTAAAACACTGCAAGATCTTAGTCTTGTTCTCACATATACATAGCCAATATAAAATAAAAACAAATGATTGTAAGCCTGATTTTCACCTTGGGATGCACCTTCATTCTTTACATAGTTAGTACAAAAGAAACACTAAGGAGGAAAATGAAAGAAGGGCCCAAGATGTGGGATAACTGCAAAAACACAACCCCAAACATACCTAAAGACCACTCGAGAGTACTTAATGGCTGGGTAAATAAGATGACCTAAAAGGCATCTAGCACCTGCACAGGAGGCAAAAGGACATGCTATATTTGAGCCTTATACAGATCTAGATACAAATCCAGTAAGTCCCCTACATACGAACCTTCAAGCTCCAAACGTTCAAAGGTATGAACATGCGTTCACACATCCAATCACGTAAGTTAGTTCATGTATCTGGCGTACACTGTCATGTGCGTACATTGTCACGTATGTGCATCCTCTACAAGTGTTTCTGTTTTTGTGTACTTTACTGTACAGGGTACAGTAGTACAGTATCTGTATTTCAAGCCCAGGATGTGAGTGAAATTGCAGCTTGCCCTCTGTCTCCTATTGCTGACGATCCTTCAGCTCTACCATCTCCCTCCTCTTCTCCCTCTCCAGTCAGTAACTCTTTTTTTTTTTTTTTAGCTCCGCGGGCCTCTCACTGTTGTGGCCTCTCCCATTGCGGAGCACAGGCTCCGGACGCGCAGGCCCAGCGGCCATGGCTCACGGGCCCAGCCGCTCCACAGCACGTGGGATCCTCCCGGACTGGGGCACGAACCCGCGTCCCCTGCATCGGCAGGCGGACTCCCAACCACTGCGCCACCAGGGAAGCCCCAGTAACTCTTTTTTACCTGTTCACTCGATGCCAGCCCCTGTATGCCAGCTGTTGTACTGTACTACTGTACTTTTCAAGGTAGTGTACTGTAAGATTAAAAATGTTTTCTTTATTTTTTGTTTTTATGTATTAATTTGGAAAAAGTATTATAAACCTATAACAGTACAATAAGTCCCCAACATACGAACAAGTTCCATTCCGAGAGCATGTTCCTAAGTCCAATTTGTTCATAAATCCTAGGACTCCATCATTTATTACCTGCCTGACCTTGGGAATCTTACTTAACTCTGAAGCCTTAGTGCTCTCCTCTATAAAACAGAAATGAGAATAATAATTCAATAGAAACTCATCTAACAGGACCTCTACTTTATCAACTTAGAGAAATAAAGAGCTTAAATTCCTCCATAAATCACTTCCTGATGTCCATCACAGGCTGACCACTTGCACCTGGTAGTCCTCTAAGTCAACCACTTTCTTAATGTGTCCTCACCCTTCTACTCTCACCAAATGAGCTGGAGGCTTAACAAGAGCCAGCTGTTTGTTCCCAAACCCATGTATGCCAACTGCACTTGTTATTGTAATTATGTAATTTAAGATTATGTAAACTGATGAATTATGAGCGTGAAAGGGGTTGTTTCTCCGAAAATTATGTTGAAAAATTCAAAAAGATTCAAAGGCTACTTATTTTTTGGAAGTTATTATAGAGTTATATGTATGTAAAACAGCTTTAAGAGAATAGCTGAAAAGCATAAAACTGTAGAAGGATTTTATTTAATACATTAAAAGTGCCTTTAAATTCTCTGTTCTAAAACGTATGGATACCGGGGTGGGGCGGCGGGGGAATGAATTGGGAGACTGGCATTGACATATATACATTATTGATACTATGTATAAAATAGATAACTAATGAGAATCTACTGTATAGCACAGGGAACTCTACTCAATGCTCTGTGGTGACCTAAATGGGAAGGAAATCCAAAAAAGGGGGGATATATGTATACGTATAGCTGATTCACTATGCTGTACAGTATAAACTAACACAATATTGTAAAGCAACTATATTCCAATAAGAAAAACTAAAAAGATGAAATAAAATAAATTCTCTGTTCTATTAGACAGCAATACTTAATAGATAAATGCCTCATGGGTGTGGATTATGCTAAAAAGACAACTCAGAACTCTAATGAAAGGACCCATCCATAAAGAAAAGCCCTGAGCCTATAGGGGGAAAAAAACGGTGAAGGAATGTATATTCGAGTTAAAATTAAAAATATATATCATTTTTTATGATTCCCTGCTAATCAACTTTTCCAACTTTCTACTCAACATCACATATGAGATCTTCACATGTAGCTACCTCAAAAATTTACAAGAATATTATGACGACTAAATAAAATTAAGCACAGTGCTGGCACTTAATGACATTCAATTTAAAACTTCTGTTTTACTGTAAGGGTTTTGTTAGTACCCTGATGGTCTGACTACTACTCTAAGAATACAGTAATGCTTTCTTCCAAAACAGAAAAGTAAAAGGCACATAATTTCCTTGTTATTCTGTTATTTTTATATTTGGGTACACTATACATACTCCATACATGATTAACCATATAACTCTGTGGTGGCCATCAAAAAAGTGAAGACGGGGCTTCCCTGGTGGCGCAGTGGTTGAGAGTTCGCCTGCCGATGCAGGGAACACGGGTTCATGCCCCGGTCCGGGAAGATCCCACATGCTGGGAAGCGGCTGGGCCCGTGAGCCATGGCCGCTGAGCCTGCGCGTCCGGAGCCTGTGCTCCGCAACGGGAGAGGCCACAACAGTGAGAGGCCCGCGTACCAA